>NC_141763.1:77910014-78521681 GCF_982258835.1 Parasteatoda tepidariorum
CATAATTCTAGAACGTTCTTCCAAAAAACTTAGAAAATTGTCTAGTTTGGGTATTTCGTTTTTCGACAATTTCATTTCAAAACTTTTTCTAACTTCTGGATCGAGTTTTTGGAATAAAATGTGCATAATCAATGTATCTGATAGTTCATTTGATTTAAATTCAAGCAAGTTTAACGCTCGTAAATTACATTTAGTGTTATCGATTAATTGCATGAGCTGATTAGGAGAGTCAGGGACTCTTGAAAAATTTAATAATTTATTAACATGGCAATCGATAACTGCTCGTTTGTTCTCGTATCTATCTTCAAGTGAAGACCATAAAGATTCAAATGTATCTTGGGCTGACTCAAGACGTTTTGCTTCGCCTTTGAGGCAGCTTTTAAGATAGCACAATCGTTGCGTGTCGCTCAACTCTTTATTATTTCCAATAATAGAATTAAATTGAATTTTAAAATTTTGAAATTCTTCATATTTTCCGTAAAAGAAAGGTAATGGTAAATCAGGAATTTTATATATGTTGGTACATAAAGCATTTGATTCCGTTTCATTAGGTTTATTAAAATCAATTTTAGAGAGTAAAATGTTGATTTTTACCTCTATCTCTTCGATTTCATCTTCTATATCTTGAGCAACATCTAGATTGTCTTTTAGATCAATTTCTTCCGGAAGTAGCGTATATCCTTTAATCAGTTCTGATATCGATGCTTGCAGTTCCATACCTACTTTCAATTTCTTTTTGAGAATGATGGCAGCGGCGTTTGCATCCTGCAGCGTTGAATGTTCTTCCAAAAATTTTTGGATTTTGTTTATTTTTGTTTTAATTGCCCCACGTTGGCGATTAAGACTTGTTATTGAGTTAATTGTGCTCATATTGAGCTGGTTCCGCTCCAGGTCGCTAGGACCAAAGATGTCGGAGCTAATAGAGTCAAATGGACTGTAACGTTTGGTAATTTTTTATTGAATGAGAAAAGAACGCTAGAAAGCTACGCTTGGCGCATTACAATTTCGCCAATGAGGGCGTGGACAGCGATCGCGAATAGATTTCTGAATATTCACAAAACCTAGCTATGTACATTTTTCATCATTTTGTGTACCAATGATTTGCACTTTTATGCGTTATTTAAGAAATATCTCAAACAAATAGGAACTGTTAATTAATATTTCTGGCTGAACGATTTTTTGAAAGTAAGTAAAAAATAATTAAAAGTAAGGAAAAACAATGATAAAATTAAAAATTATTTACAAAATCTCCTTATATACAACATTTTTTTATCAATTTCTTTTCCATATTATTCGTTTTCATTTAAACGTCTTGACTCTTCAGCGTTTCTTCGCCGCGTATTCCACCTACGCGTATTGATAGCACTACGATTACTTTCCAGGTAATTTTGTGCTGCTAAATTTTGTTCAGGTCTATGTCGCTTGTCGCTGGTGATATCGTATAAGATATTCACGGTGATCCATTTTTTATAAAAGATATAAGTATTTTAAAGTAAACTCTGTTCAATATATTTCACACATTCAATACAAAATAAAAATCGCATCAAGATTTAGCTGTTAAATTTAGTTATAACATTTCTGCAGACGGCATTATTAAAAATTATTACTTTTTCACACACATGCATTCTCAATTTTGATTGGCTGTTTTGTGCGTTACTAACCAGAAGTCTTCTGTGATTGGCTATGTGTTATCATTCCACTCTATTCTTATATACAAAGATATATATATATTTTCTTTTTTAATTACGTACTTTTTCTTCCTTGAGTAATAATGAAATTAAATATGGTCTATTGTACGTAAATTTTTATTATTTTTTAAAGAAGTTTTTCTTATCAAATTTGTAAAATCGGGGATATTTAATTATCCATGACAAGACATTTCCCTAACATCCCTCTAAATCATGAGTACTGTATTATAAATAGTCATTTAATTTTCTATGATTTGTATTCTTATGATATTTATATTATGTATTCTGAGATATTTGATCTTCGGAAAGAAAATTATCTGACGCAAATGATTTACACTAATAAATGAAATTTTTTTGTAATATTAGTGAAAAAAAGCACTCTCATTAATATTTCATTTCCGTAGTTTATTCGTTCAATTTTAATTAATTTTCAGCACAACATTTCATTCATTACATAGTTTTTTTTTTAAGAAATATATTTTTTAATTCATTCCTTGTATTTTTTTCAAAGTTATCAAAAATTCTTTTAGCTAATCTTCGATTCGCTTTATTTACATGCAATTAAAATATTTGTTTAAATAATATTTTGAGAGTAAAAAGTTGTTATGTGATAGAATGATTTGACATTAAGAACAAAACCAAGACTTCTAAAACGGAAAATTCCAGAACATTTTAAGTTTACTTTGCCTTTGGTATGGATCAAAATGCTTCCAACGGATAGAACTGCAGGTAGTTTGAATCGAAAGGAAATAAAAAATACACATAACTCACGAATTTGAACATTTCGGGAATTATTTAATGAATGAAAATCGCATTTAAAAAGTTTCAATATGTTCGCAATGAGACGTAAACTAACAACCGATCTAGTACATCAGTTCGCTATTATTTGATCACTATTCGAAAGCTTTATCATCCACACTCATGTTAAATTTTTTTTAAAAAGCACACGTGCATTAAAAAACAAAACAATACTCTACTTTCCCTGATTAAAATGTAAAGGAAAAAGCAAAGGAAGTGAAGTTCCGTTTTCAAAGGAAGTGATTTACATAGCCATTTATCAGAAATTTTATAATTAAAAGCAGCAATTATGGGAGGAAAAAGTTATAGCCTGTCACGTGAATTTGCTGTGACAATCCTTCTGTAAAAAATTGTGAATTTCTTCATAATAGCAAGAACTAGTGGTCTGTTCAGACTTTTTATTAAAAACCTGCTCATTTTCTGAATCTGAAATTGCCATAGAATCGGGTTCTTACTGCCAAGTTCTGTTTTTGTGAAAATAAAGGTATTACTTTTTTCTTTAAAAAAATATCTTTTTAAAAAATTATACTTTTAAAATAACAAATTATCGATGTCATTGAGACTTTTTTCAAAAAAAAATTCTTGTAGGAGCTATTTTTAATAGTAAATTAATTATAAAGGGTCTGTTTTTAAGATAAAATGATTTGTGAAGGATCCCTTTTTGCGGAAAATTTTTGATGAAGGTTCCACGTTTGTCCGGTTGAAACTAGTTCAAAATCCTATGTGAGGCTTAAAATATTCCATCAAGATTTAAAACTTCGTCACATTTAAAATTGTTCTTCTTTGTAATCAACATAATTAATAATTAAATATTCAATTTTTTTTATTAATATTCTGTTACAACTTTTAAAACAGTCTTGAGTTGAAAATGTTCGGTTATGTATGTTGACTGGAAATTGCAATTAAAGATTTATTTTCTGTATTTTTGCTTTTAAAAGCTTTTAATTCTCA
Organism: Parasteatoda tepidariorum; assembly: GCF_982258835.1. Lineage (NCBI taxonomy): Eukaryota > Metazoa > Arthropoda > Arachnida > Araneae > Theridiidae > Parasteatoda > Parasteatoda tepidariorum. The sequence goes on from NC_141763.1 coordinate 77,913,452, forward strand.
ACTGCTTTTATTCACCTGTTACTATTCGAATGATTCATAGTTAAACGTTCTAGGTACCTTAAGCCAAATAAAATTATTATTTTATTACAAATTTATTGAAGTTACGAAACATGGCTGTCTGAAAGCTTTTAGATTTCGTAATGTTGTTGTTGTTGTTGACGTATGTCTATTTAGGCAGAGGGGGTGCGATTGTTCTTGCTTTCCAGTGGCGCCATCTATGGCCAAGAATTCGACTTCTACCGCACCATACGTCGCGCCAGTTTATAAGGCGGACCCATTCATGCATCCATTCATTCATAGTAATTTCAGGTCATGGTAATTTTGACCTGAATCAGAGAACACTCAATCTCCAATCCAGTACACCCAGAGTTATTGATTTGTTAGGGGAACATGGAGGACTTTTGCGACTCGACAGATTTATCGTGCATCAGTCACTTTACTAAGGAGGGAGTTTTCGGCCGGCGGGGTTCGAACCCACGAACCAGCTCCCTACCGACCAGTCTATCACGGCCCAGATATTTCGTAATAAGTATCTGATAAAACAACTGCTTATTTACTGTAAATAAATTAACTTCATTCTTCATGTATAAATTACCTTCGTTTAAATATGTTTAAATTATACTTCATATATAAAGAAACAGTAGTTCGAAATTAGAATTCTTGGACAACTTTTGGAAGTTACAGTGAGGAAGTTTCTTATTTAAGCTACATTATTTTGAATTTAAAATAAATTCATTTTCTGAAAGTATTTCTTAGTTAAGTCACTTTTGAAAGCAAATGTTTATAATTTTTTTAACTCATAGATTTGTTAACATTACAGTTCTTTATGCTTTGAAATTTTAGAATAGACATTCCACTTTCTATTAATTTAAAAATTTAGTGTAAAGAAGTTTTGGACTTTAATTTTGATAAAATTGAGATTTCTTATGGAAAGATGCTTATTTTAATCCAACAGAACTTTAATTTAAATTGTGTAATCTTTAAAATTCCGCCAATCTCAGCGAAGGAATAAACAAAGTGATAGTTTTTAAGTACTTTCCGAATGAAAGAAGTTTTTAAGTGAGAACAAAGATAGCAACAAAGAAGTTTCTTTTAGAAAACCAAGCATTTGATAGCAACATTAATAGAATATGTTTTAGAGCCTTAATAGAAGTCAAGAATGCAAACGTAAGGACGCGAACTATTTAAAATGTAAGAAAATAAATGTTAAGGATTACAGATCTTGCAAATGAGTGGTTTGAGGGAATGTGCTTCAGGGAAATTATTTCTACAAACATTCTGTTTTTTTTTTCCTTTAATATATACAGTCCCTGGCAAAAAATATTCGACGCAATATAAGCTTCTATGTTAGGTCTTAATTAATGGGTGATACTTATACAGCAATATTGTTTTTACGCAACTGAAACCGATATACACTTGTTAATGTTCGAGCATCAATGGGTTAACATTGTAATGAAATACGTTAGAAATAAATACAAATAGGAAGTATGTAAAAAATCTCCTAAATAAAAACCCATTACATGTATGTCTAAATATAAAAGTAGTGCATAAAAAATCGCGCAAAACATGGTAATTGTTAAAACACTACAGTGCTTCTAATAATTAGGTCTAATTATTATAATATACTAATACAATTTCTGATGTAATAAATATACCATATTTATATAATATATCGTCTAATTTATCCAATCGAATTTATATTATACATTGTCTAATTTAATCAATTGATACAGGAACGAGTCAACAAGTGCAAACCGGTTTCAGTCTCGTAAAAACAATAAAGCAATATAGTTTCACCTAATAATTAAGACTTTAAATATAATCTTATAATGCGTCTAATAATTTGGCCAAGGGCAATATATATATATATATATATATATATATATATATATATATATATATATATATATATATATATATATATATATATATATATATGTAACATAAAAAGCTTTTATTAATCTTTTTATGTTAGTTTCTTTGCTATGAAACAACTCCTACTTTATTCCTAATTAATTATTCTATTCCAAATTCTTTCTCACACTTTTAAAAGCCACATCCTGTTCTTAAATCTATTTTTGGCTCAACTATGCATTTAATTAAGAGTAGGACATATCTCCCTATGCTCTGTGTGGGAACCGCTAGATTTCTTTCATAAACCAATAGTAATCCTTATCACTTCCCTTTTCCCCTCAAATATAACAAAATAGAGGGAAATTCATTTGCTACTTTCCCTAAGATAAAAACTTAAGCACACAGTTTTTGAGTGCGATTTTGAGCTCCGCCTTTGCTAGAAAATGTCTTAAATATACTATGTGAAGTTAATAAAATATTTTTTGCCTTCCAACTGCTATCTGCGTGGCCTAACATCACTCACCATGACTGCTACCCTTTCAAGCCTAGCAGGATAAATTTTGCAGTTGGTTTGGCACTTTTTTTTTTCACTGGCTCCATTAAAAAAATGCTTTTTTCAAATAAGTAAAAAATATATAAATATAAAAGGAAAGAAGAAAATAATGGAATGAAGTTTTAGGAGATGCCGGCGTTGCTCGTGAAACAGATATCCTGACTAAAAGAATGAGAATTTCGGGACATTCCTTCATAATGGGTCCAGACGTTGCCTCTACACCGTTGTACCGGAATCGCCGTTAAAGAATTGATGTCTTCGCTGTTTTGGTTTCGTTTTCGCCTACCGTGTGTTACCATCAACAATTAGCTTCTTGCGGATTTACAGGAAGTGCTTGCTGTGTTGCCCTACTTGCTTGCTGCTTGTCGGTCTCATTGAGGATTGATAAAGGTTCATCATATGATCGAATTGATTTCGTTTTCTGGCGATTTTCTCGAGTGTTCTGTGTTTCCTTGAACGGAAGATGACCAAAAATGTGATCTCAAGTGGTAGCTATGATTCCGCTCGCGTGTGCGCGTGATTCATCAAATATTAGAAGTGATTTATTGGTGATTAATTACAGATGTGATTGGTATTTACTCTCAAAAGTTTAAGTTTTTAAACGTGAATACTTTTGAATCATTTACGCTCATATATTGAAATAGGAACATATAATTTTATGTTTATTGTTCCAAATATTTATTCCGGTAATATTATATTTATCTATTAATATTTATATTTTGATAATAGTTCCATTTATTGATGCTATTATTCAATGGTTTATAATATTATTTGTTTAAATTAAATAATGATATTAAAATTTAGTGCTATCACATATTTTTTTTCCACTTATGATTCAGTATGATTATAGTTTTAATTATTATTTAAGGAATCACTTTTTATATTGCATTATATATCACAGTGTATATTATATTGATTGTAGAAGTGAAATTTAAATTTTTATTTTATTATGGTGTTTAAAAAAGCAAAATATGTGCTATTCATAAATTTAATTTTTTTTTCTTTTAAATGTTATATTTAGTTAATGAAATTTATTTTGGTTATTTGAATGCCCTTACGGAGTGGCAAAAACTACAATTTTAACATGGATGAAAACGCTAAAAGCAATACAGATAATTCTGAAAAAGAATTGAGTGATAATTTACAAAAATTAAGTATGGATCAAAGTGTACAGGATAAACCAGACATACTAGTCTTTGAGCCTGACATTGGTGTTCAATTCACATCCTGGCTCAAACATTTCGAAAAACAAACTCTAGATGCTAAATGTAATGACGAATGGAAAGTTAGAAATTTTCAAAAATTCATTAAAGGTTCAGCTTTGAAATTGTATATTAATAACTGTCTTAATTGTAATTCATATCAAGAAATAGTTGAAATTTTTAGAGAGCATTATTTTTCACCTCCCTTTGGCTTTAATGATTTTCAAAATTTAAAATTTTCTGGCCAAGCTAAAGACCTAAATTCATATTTTACCGAAAAGGTAGAGTTGGGTCGAAAAATAAATTTAAGTAATGATCATATAATTGGGGGTCTATCTATTGGTTTGCCCCACCAAATCAAAACACTTTTGGTTTTAAAAGAACCTAAAACCCCAATTGAATGGCTCACTATTGTTTCGAAATTAATTCATGATGTACCTACGGTCTTACCCCAAACTGAAACTAAACAAAAATTACCAGAATCCAAATTTAATGGGTATAGACCACAATATCAAGGCTGGGCACCAAGGCGGCCATTCTTTAACAACTCAGGTAATCCAAATTATAATCCTCGACAAAATCAAAATTTTTCTCGGCCTAGTCAAAGTTATAACCAACAATCCCAATTTAGACCTAGAATTCAAAATGAAAAGTTTCAAAGAAATAAACAACAAACTAGTCATTTCGCCCAGGCTTCCCAGGAGTTGCCTCCTAAGCCATGTAAATACTGTGATAAGCTTGGTATAACCAATGCTTATCATTGGGGCCAAAATTGTATAAACAAACCTAATTCTTTTATGACTGAGAATCAAACCCAGCCTAAACAAGAAAGTGACCAACCACAAAATTGACAATTAATAGTATCCGGATACATACAAAATAAAGATGAAAACTATAAAAGTGACAAATACCCGAATATGACAAATAAAACTATCTTGTTAAATATTGATACAGGTAGTACTTTAAAAAATGTCCAAACTAAAATTTTTTAAAAAAAAATTATGTCCAAAAAGAAAGAAAGAAAGATATAAATAATTAAAAAAAAAAAAAAGAAATTAAAGGTAATTTGCAAATTAACCAAACTTGCACTTCAGATTAAAAATAAGGAAAATAGCTAGATCAGTCAAAAATTAAAAACTGATTTACCTTAATACCATATTAAATTTGAAAGTTGTTTTGGATTTCAATTAGCGATTGTGTTAAACAGGTTGTAATGCAAAATCTGAGAAGACTGATCACCTTTTCTGATTATAAAAGCAATTTGTCTTTACATATTTCCTGAAATCCGGGTTAATAATTGCAATAAAAATACCATTAAAGAAAAAGTATAAATAAAAAGAAAGTAGATAGAAAAGAAAAAAATTTCAAATCTAAGAAAAACAAAAAGAAAGGAAGAAAATAAAAATTTGGGCATAAAAAAAAAAGAAAAAAAGAATAGTAAAAAGAAAAATGTTAACAAAGTGAGTTTAAAGAAAAATAAAACAACGTTAGAAATAAATACAAATAGGAAGTATGTAAAAAATCTCCTAAATAAAAACCCATTACATGTATGTCTAAATATAAAAGTAGTGCATAAAAAATCGCGCAAAACATGGTAATTGTTAAAACACTACAGTGCTTCTAATAATTAGGTCTAATTATTATAATATACTAATACAATTTCTGATGTAATAAATATACCATATTTATATAATATATCGTCTAATTTATCCAATCGAATTTATATTATACATTGTCTAATTTAATCAATTGATACAGGAACGAGTCAACAAGTGCAAACCGGTTTCAGTCTCGTAAAAACAATAAAGCAATATAGTTTCACCTAATAATTAAGACTTTAAATATAATCTTATAATGCGTCTAATAATTTGGCCAAGGGCAATATATATATATATATATATATATATATATATATATATATATATATATATATATATATATATGTAACATAAAAAGCTTTTATTAATCTTTTTATGTTAGTTTCTTTGCTATGAAACAACTCCTACTTTATTCCTAATTAATTATTCTATTCCAAATTCTTTCTCACACTTTTAAAAGCCACATCCTGTTCTTAAATCTATTTTTGGCTCAACTATGCATTTAATTAAGAGTAGGACATATCTCCCTATGCTCTGTGTGGGAACCGCTAGATTTCTTTCATAAACCAATAGTAATCCTTATCACTTCCCTTTTCCCCTCAAATATAACAAAATAGAGGGAAATTCATTTGCTACTTTCCCTAAGATAAAAACTTAAGCACACAGTTTTTGAGTGCGATTTTGAGCTCCGCCTTTGCTAGAAAATGTCTTAAATATACTATGTGAAGTTAATAAAATATTTTTTGCCTTCCAACTGCTATCTGCGTGGCCTAACATCACTCACCATGACTGCTACCCTTTCAAGCCTAGCAGGATAAATTTTGCAGTTGGTTTGGCACTTTTTTTTTTCACTGGCTCCATTAAAAAAATGCTTTTTTCAAATAAGTAAAAAATATATAAATATAAAAGGAAAGAAGAAAATAATGGAATGAAGTTTTAGGAGATGCCGGCGTTGCTCGTGAAACAGATATCCTGACTAAAAGAATGAGAATTTCGGGACATTCCTTCATAATGGGTCCAGACGTTGCCTCTACACCGTTGTACCGGAATCGCCGTTAAAGAATTGATGTCTTCGCTGTTTTGGTTTCGTTTTCGCCTACCGTGTGTTACCATCAACAATTAGCTTCTTGCGGATTTACAGGAAGTGCTTGCTGTGTTGCCCTACTTGCTTGCTGCTTGTCGGTCTCATTGAGGATTGATAAAGGTTCATCATATGATCGAATTGATTTCGTTTTCTGGCGATTTTCTCGAGTGTTCTGTGTTTCCTTGAACGGAAGATGACCAAAAATGTGATCTCAAGTGGTAGCTATGATTCCGCTCGCGTGTGCGCGTGATTCATCAAATATTAGAAGTGATTTATTGGTGATTAATTACAGATGTGATTGGTATTTACTCTCAAAAGTTTAAGTTTTTAAACGTGAATACTTTTGAATCATTTACGCTCATATATTGAAATAGGAACATATAATTTTATGTTTATTGTTCCAAATATTTATTCCGGTAATATTATATTTATCTATTAATATTTATATTTTGATAATAGTTCCATTTATTGATGCTATTATTCAATGGTTTATAATATTATTTGTTTAAATTAAATAATGATATTAAAATTTAGTGCTATCACATATTTTTTTTCCACTTATGATTCAGTATGATTATAGTTTTAATTATTATTTAAGGAATCACTTTTTATATTGCATTATATATCACAGTGTATATTATATTGATTGTAGAAGTGAAATTTAAATTTTTATTTTATTATGGTGTTTAAAAAAGCAAAATATGTGCTATTCATAAATTTAATTTTTTTTTCTTTTAAATGTTATATTTAGTTAATGAAATTTATTTTGGTTATTTGAATGCCCTTACGGAGTGGCAAAAACTACAATTTTAACATGGATGAAAACGCTAAAAGCAATACAGATAATTCTGAAAAAGAATTGAGTGATAATTTACAAAAATTAAGTATGGATCAAAGTGTACAGGATAAACCAGACATACTAGTCTTTGAGCCTGACATTGGTGTTCAATTCACATCCTGGCTCAAACATTTCGAAAAACAAACTCTAGATGCTAAATGTAATGACGAATGGAAAGTTAGAAATTTTCAAAAATTCATTAAAGGTTCAGCTTTGAAATTGTATATTAATAACTGTCTTAATTGTAATTCATATCAAGAAATAGTTGAAATTTTTAGAGAGCATTATTTTTCACCTCCCTTTGGCTTTAATGATTTTCAAAATTTAAAATTTTCTGGCCAAGCTAAAGACCTAAATTCATATTTTACCGAAAAGGTAGAGTTGGGTCGAAAAATAAATTTAAGTAATGATCATATAATTGGGGGTCTATCTATTGGTTTGCCCCACCAAATCAAAACACTTTTGGTTTTAAAAGAACCTAAAACCCCAATTGAATGGCTCACTATTGTTTCGAAATTAATTCATGATGTACCTACGGTCTTACCCCAAACTGAAACTAAACAAAAATTACCAGAATCCAAATTTAATGGGTATAGACCACAATATCAAGGCTGGGCACCAAGGCGGCCATTCTTTAACAACTCAGGTAATCCAAATTATAATCCTCGACAAAATCAAAATTTTTCTCGGCCTAGTCAAAGTTATAACCAACAATCCCAATTTAGACCTAGAATTCAAAATGAAAAGTTTCAAAGAAATAAACAACAAACTAGTCATTTCGCCCAGGCTTCCCAGGAGTTGCCTCCTAAGCCATGTAAATACTGTGATAAGCTTGGTATAACCAATGCTTATCATTGGGGCCAAAATTGTATAAACAAACCTAATTCTTTTATGACTGAGAATCAAACCCAGCCTAAACAAGAAAGTGACCAACCACAAAATTGACAATTAATAGTATCCGGATACATACAAAATAAAGATGAAAACTATAAAAGTGACAAATACCCGAATATGACAAATAAAACTATCTTGTTAAATATTGATACAGGTAGTACTTTAAAAAATGTCCAAACTAAAATTTTTTAAAAAAAAATTATGTCCAAAAAGAAAGAAAGAAAGATATAAATAATTAAAAAAAAAAAAAAGAAATTAAAGGTAATTTGCAAATTAACCAAACTTGCACTTCAGATTAAAAATAAGGAAAATAGCTAGATCAGTCAAAAATTAAAAACTGATTTACCTTAATACCATATTAAATTTGAAAGTTGTTTTGGATTTCAATTAGCGATTGTGTTAAACAGGTTGTAATGCAAAATCTGAGAAGACTGATCACCTTTTCTGATTATAAAAGCAATTTGTCTTTACATATTTCCTGAAATCCGGGTTAATAATTGCAATAAAAATACCATTAAAGAAAAAGTATAAATAAAAAGAAAGTAGATAGAAAAGAAAAAAATTTCAAATCTAAGAAAAACAAAAAGAAAGGAAGAAAATAAAAATTTGGGCATAAAAAAAAAAGAAAAAAAGAATAGTAAAAAGAAAAATGTTAACAAAGTGAGTTTAAAGAAAAATAAAACAACGTTAGAAATAAATACAAATAGGAAGTATGTAAAAAATCTCCTAAATAAAAACCCATTACATGTATGTCTAAATATAAAAGTAGTGCATAAAAAATCGCGCAAAACATGGTAATTGTTAAAACACTACAGTGCTTCTAATAATTAGGTCTAATTATTATAATATACTAATACAATTTCTGATGTAATAAATATACCATATTTATATAATATATCGTCTAATTTATCCAATCGAATTTATATTATACATTGTCTAATTTAATCAATTGATACAGGAACGAGTCAACAAGTGCAAACCGGTTTCAGTCTCGTAAAAACAATAAAGCAATATAGTTTCACCTAATAATTAAGACTTTAAATATAATCTTATAATGCGTCTAATAATTTGGCCAAGGGCAATATATATATATATATATATATATATATATATATATATATATATATATATATATATATATGTAACATAAAAAGCTTTTATTAATCTTTTTATGTTAGTTTCTTTGCTATGAAACAACTCCTACTTTATTCCTAATTAATTATTCTATTCCAAATTCTTTCTCACACTTTTAAAAGCCACATCCTGTTCTTAAATCTATTTTTGGCTCAACTATGCATTTAATTAAGAGTAGGACATATCTCCCTATGCTCTGTGTGGGAACCGCTAGATTTCTTTCATAAACCAATAGTAATCCTTATCACTTCCCTTTTCCCCTCAAATATAACAAAATAGAGGGAAATTCATTTGCTACTTTCCCTAAGATAAAAACTTAAGCACACAGTTTTTGAGTGCGATTTTGAGCTCCGCCTTTGCTAGAAAATGTCTTAAATATACTATGTGAAGTTAATAAAATATTTTTTGCCTTCCAACTGCTATCTGCGTGGCCTAACATCACTCACCATGACTGCTACCCTTTCAAGCCTAGCAGGATAAATTTTGCAGTTGGTTTGGCACTTTTTTTTTTCACTGGCTCCATTAAAAAAATGCTTTTTTCAAATAAGTAAAAAATATATAAATATAAAAGGAAAGAAGAAAATAATGGAATGAAGTTTTAGGAGATGCCGGCGTTGCTCGTGAAACAGATATCCTGACTAAAAGAATGAGAATTTCGGGACATTCCTTCATAATGGGTCCAGACGTTGCCTCTACACCGTTGTACCGGAATCGCCGTTAAAGAATTGATGTCTTCGCTGTTTTGGTTTCGTTTTCGCCTACCGTGTGTTACCATCAACAATTAGCTTCTTGCGGATTTACAGGAAGTGCTTGCTGTGTTGCCCTACTTGCTTGCTGCTTGTCGGTCTCATTGAGGATTGATAAAGGTTCATCATATGATCGAATTGATTTCGTTTTCTGGCGATTTTCTCGAGTGTTCTGTGTTTCCTTGAACGGAAGATGACCAAAAATGTGATCTCAAGTGGTAGCTATGATTCCGCTCGCGTGTGCGCGTGATTCATCAAATATTAGAAGTGATTTATTGGTGATTAATTACAGATGTGATTGGTATTTACTCTCAAAAGTTTAAGTTTTTAAACGTGAATACTTTTGAATCATTTACGCTCATATATTGAAATAGGAACATATAATTTTATGTTTATTGTTCCAAATATTTATTCCGGTAATATTATATTTATCTATTAATATTTATATTTTGATAATAGTTCCATTTATTGATGCTATTATTCAATGGTTTATAATATTATTTGTTTAAATTAAATAATGATATTAAAATTTAGTGCTATCACATATTTTTTTTCCACTTATGATTCAGTATGATTATAGTTTTAATTATTATTTAAGGAATCACTTTTTATATTGCATTATATATCACAGTGTATATTATATTGATTGTAGAAGTGAAATTTAAATTTTTATTTTATTATGGTGTTTAAAAAAGCAAAATATGTGCTATTCATAAATTTAATTTTTTTTTCTTTTAAATGTTATATTTAGTTAATGAAATTTATTTTGGTTATTTGAATGCCCTTACGGAGTGGCAAAAACTACAATTTTAACATGGATGAAAACGCTAAAAGCAATACAGATAATTCTGAAAAAGAATTGAGTGATAATTTACAAAAATTAAGTATGGATCAAAGTGTACAGGATAAACCAGACATACTAGTCTTTGAGCCTGACATTGGTGTTCAATTCACATCCTGGCTCAAACATTTCGAAAAACAAACTCTAGATGCTAAATGTAATGACGAATGGAAAGTTAGAAATTTTCAAAAATTCATTAAAGGTTCAGCTTTGAAATTGTATATTAATAACTGTCTTAATTGTAATTCATATCAAGAAATAGTTGAAATTTTTAGAGAGCATTATTTTTCACCTCCCTTTGGCTTTAATGATTTTCAAAATTTAAAATTTTCTGGCCAAGCTAAAGACCTAAATTCATATTTTACCGAAAAGGTAGAGTTGGGTCGAAAAATAAATTTAAGTAATGATCATATAATTGGGGGTCTATCTATTGGTTTGCCCCACCAAATCAAAACACTTTTGGTTTTAAAAGAACCTAAAACCCCAATTGAATGGCTCACTATTGTTTCGAAATTAATTCATGATGTACCTACGGTCTTACCCCAAACTGAAACTAAACAAAAATTACCAGAATCCAAATTTAATGGGTATAGACCACAATATCAAGGCTGGGCACCAAGGCGGCCATTCTTTAACAACTCAGGTAATCCAAATTATAATCCTCGACAAAATCAAAATTTTTCTCGGCCTAGTCAAAGTTATAACCAACAATCCCAATTTAGACCTAGAATTCAAAATGAAAAGTTTCAAAGAAATAAACAACAAACTAGTCATTTCGCCCAGGCTTCCCAGGAGTTGCCTCCTAAGCCATGTAAATACTGTGATAAGCTTGGTATAACCAATGCTTATCATTGGGGCCAAAATTGTATAAACAAACCTAATTCTTTTATGACTGAGAATCAAACCCAGCCTAAACAAGAAAGTGACCAACCACAAAATTGACAATTAATAGTATCCGGATACATACAAAATAAAGATGAAAACTATAAAAGTGACAAATACCCGAATATGACAAATAAAACTATCTTGTTAAATATTGATACAGGTAGTACTTTAAAAAATGTCCAAACTAAAATTTTTTAAAAAAAAATTATGTCCAAAAAGAAAGAAAGAAAGATATAAATAATTAAAAAAAAAAAAAAGAAATTAAAGGTAATTTGCAAATTAACCAAACTTGCACTTCAGATTAAAAATAAGGAAAATAGCTAGATCAGTCAAAAATTAAAAACTGATTTACCTTAATACCATATTAAATTTGAAAGTTGTTTTGGATTTCAATTAGCGATTGTGTTAAACAGGTTGTAATGCAAAATCTGAGAAGACTGATCACCTTTTCTGATTATAAAAGCAATTTGTCTTTACATATTTCCTGAAATCCGGGTTAATAATTGCAATAAAAATACCATTAAAGAAAAAGTATAAATAAAAAGAAAGTAGATAGAAAAGAAAAAAATTTCAAATCTAAGAAAAACAAAAAGAAAGGAAGAAAATAAAAATTTGGGCATAAAAAAAAAGAAAAAAAGAATAGTAAAAAGAAAAATGTTAACAAAGTGAGTTTAAAGAAAAATAAAACAACGTTAGAAATAAATACAAATAGGAAGTATGTAAAAAATCTCCTAAATAAAAACCCATTACATGTATGTCTAAATATAAAAGTAGTGCATAAAAAATCGCGCAAAACATGGTAATTGTTAAAACACTACAGTGCTTCTAATAATTAGGTCTAATTATTATAATATACTAATACAATTTCTGATGTAATAAATATACCATATTTATATAATATATCGTCTAATTTATCCAATCGAATTTATATTATACATTGTCTAATTTAATCAATTGATACAGGAACGAGTCAACAAGTGCAAACCGGTTTCAGTCTCGTAAAAACAATAAAGCAATATAGTTTCACCTAATAATTAAGACTTTAAATATAATCTTATAATGCGTCTAATAATTTGGCCAAGGGCAATATATATATATATATATATATATATATATATATATATATATATATATGTAACATAAAAAGCTTTTATTAATCTTTTTATGTTAGTTTCTTTGCTATGAAACAACTCCTACTTTATTCCTAATTAATTATTCTATTCCAAATTCTTTCTCACACTTTTAAAAGCCACATCCTGTTCTTAAATCTATTTTTGGCTCAACTATGCATTTAATTAAGAGTAGGACATATCTCCCTATGCTCTGTGTGGGAACCGCTAGATTTCTTTCATAAACCAATAGTAATCCTTATCACTTCCCTTTTCCCCTCAAATATAACAAAATAGAGGGAAATTCATTTGCTACTTTCCCTAAGATAAAAACTTAAGCACACAGTTTTTGAGTGCGATTTTGAGCTCCGCCTTTGCTAGAAAATGTCTTAAATATACTATGTGAAGTTAATAAAATATTTTTTGCCTTCCAACTGCTATCTGCGTGGCCTAACATCACTCACCATGACTGCTACCCTTTCAAGCCTAGCAGGATAAATTTTGCAGTTGGTTTGGCACTTTTTTTTTTCACTGGCTCCATTAAAAAAATGCTTTTTTCAAATAAGTAAAAAATATATAAATATAAAAGGAAAGAAGAAAATAATGGAATGAAGTTTTAGGAGATGCCGGCGTTGCTCGTGAAACAGATATCCTGACTAAAAGAATGAGAATTTCGGGACATTCCTTCATAATGGGTCCAGACGTTGCCTCTACACCGTTGTACCGGAATCGCCGTTAAAGAATTGATGTCTTCGCTGTTTTGGTTTCGTTTTCGCCTACCGTGTGTTACCATCAACAATTAGCTTCTTGCGGATTTACAGGAAGTGCTTGCTGTGTTGCCCTACTTGCTTGCTGCTTGTCGGTCTCATTGAGGATTGATAAAGGTTCATCATATGATCGAATTGATTTCGTTTTCTGGCGATTTTCTCGAGTGTTCTGTGTTTCCTTGAACGGAAGATGACCAAAAATGTGATCTCAAGTGGTAGCTATGATTCCGCTCGCGTGTGCGCGTGATTCATCAAATATTAGAAGTGATTTATTGGTGATTAATTACAGATGTGATTGGTATTTACTCTCAAAAGTTTAAGTTTTTAAACGTGAATACTTTTGAATCATTTACGCTCATATATTGAAATAGGAACATATAATTTTATGTTTATTGTTCCAAATATTTATTCCGGTAATATTATATTTATCTATTAATATTTATATTTTGATAATAGTTCCATTTATTGATGCTATTATTCAATGGTTTATAATATTATTTGTTTAAATTAAATAATGATATTAAAATTTAGTGCTATCACATATTTTTTTTCCACTTATGATTCAGTCTGATTATAGTTTTAATTATTATTTAAGGAATCACTTTTTATATTGCATTATATATCACAGTGTATATTATATTGATTGTAGAAGTGAAATTTAAATTTTTATTTTATTATGGTGTTTAAAAAAGCAAAATATGTGCTATTCATAAATTTAATTTTTTTTTCTTTTAAATGTTATATTTAGTTAATGAAATTTATTTTGGTTATTTGAATGCCCTTACGGAGTGGCAAAAACTACAATTTTAACATGGATGAAAACGCTAAAAGCAATACAGATAATTCTGAAAAAGAATTGAGTGATAATTTACAAAAATTAAGTATGGATCAAAGTGTACAGGATAAACCAGACATACTAGTCTTTGAGCCTGACATTGGTGTTCAATTCACATCCTGGCTCAAACATTTCGAAAAACAAACTCTAGATGCTAAATGTAATGACGAATGGAAAGTTAGAAATTTTCAAAAATTCATTAAAGGTTCAGCTTTGAAATTGTATATTAATAACTGTCTTAATTGTAATTCATATCAAGAAATAGTTGAAATTTTTAGAGAGCATTATTTTTCACCTCCCTTTGGCTTTAATGATTTTCAAAATTTAAAATTTTCTGGCCAAGCTAAAGACCTAAATTCATATTTTACCGAAAAGGTAGAGTTGGGTCGAAAAATAAATTTAAGTAATGATCATATAATTGGGGGTCTATCTATTGGTTTGCCCCACCAAATCAAAACACTTTTGGTTTTAAAAGAACCTAAAACCCCAATTGAATGGCTCACTATTGTTTCGAAATTAATTCATGATGTACCTACGGTCTTACCCCAAACTGAAACTAAACAAAAATTACCAGAATCCAAATTTAATGGGTATAGACCACAATATCAAGGCTGGGCACCAAGGCGGCCATTCTTTAACAACTCAGGTAATCCAAATTATAATCCTCGACAAAATCAAAATTTTTCTCGGCCTAGTCAAAGTTATAACCAACAATCCCAATTTAGACCTAGAATTCAAAATGAAAAGTTTCAAAGAAATAAACAACAAACTAGTCATTTCGCCCAGGCTTCCCAGGAGTTGCCTCCTAAGCCATGTAAATACTGTGATAAGCTTGGTATAACCAATGCTTATCATTGGGGCCAAAATTGTATAAACAAACCTAATTCTTTTATGACTGAGAATCAAACCCAGCCTAAACAAGAAAGTGACCAACCACAAAATTGACAATTAATAGTATCCGGATACATACAAAATAAAGATGAAAACTATAAAAGTGACAAATACCCGAATATGACAAATAAAACTATCTTGTTAAATATTGATACAGGTAGTACTTTAAAAAATGTCCAAACTAAAATTTTTTAAAAAAAAATTATGTCCAAAAAGAAAGAAAGAAAGATATAAATAATTAAAAAAAAAAAAAGAAATTAAAGGTAATTTGCAAATTAACCAAACTTGCACTTCAGATTAAAAATAAGGAAAATAGCTAGATCAGTCAAAAATTAAAAACTGATTTACCTTAATACCATATTAAATTTGAAAGTTGTTTTGGATTTCAATTAGCGATTGTGTTAAACAGGTTGTAATGCAAAATCTGAGAAGACTGATCACCTTTTCTGATTATAAAAGCAATTTGTCTTTACATATTTCCTGAAATCCGGGTTAATAATTGCAATAAAAATACCATTAAAGAAAAAGTATAAATAAAAAGAAAGTAGATAGAAAAGAAAAAAATTTCAAATCTAAGAAAAACAAAAAGAAAGGAAGAAAATAAAAATTTGGGCATAAAAAAAAAGAAAAAAAGAATAGTAAAAAGAAAAATGTTAACAAAGTGAGTTTAAAGAAAAATAAAACAAAAGATGGACTAAATATAAAGATTTAAATAGCAAAACTGAAAAAATCTTGAATTTTCAAGTGTTCTTGAGACTGATTGTGATAATGTGGGGCTGCATTGTCAAAATCATGTTGACGGAATTATGCAAATTCAAGATGATGAAAGAAATTTCCAGCTTCAGGAATTTTAAGAAATTTTTCAGATATTTTTGCTAAAAATAAATAGTATATAGAGACAATAAAAGTTGAACCTCAAAGGGTAAAATAACCATCAAATTTACCAGTGTCAATTTTTTTTTGTTTCATGAAAATAAAATTAAAAAACACCGAATATGACGACAATACGCATAGTTCAATGGAACATGCTGTCCCCTTTTTTCTGGAAGATCCGACCTTTCAAATTTTCTTCAAGTTCAATGTTTACCCAAATCTAGTAGGATATGGGGCGATGGTAGTTTTTCTCTGTGGTGAAAACCAAAAAAATAAATACTTATGCATCTTGTCGAATCTAGGATCTTCCAGCACATTATTGTTGAGAATAGGGACTGTTTTCCTCCTTTTGGGGAATACAGCCCCTAATCCAACAAAACAATTTCCCCTAATAACACTGAAGTCTTAAACTTCAGATTAAAGACCAAGTGTCAAACTTTTTATTATCTCATTGAAATAAAAATACTGAAGTCTTAAACTTCAGATTAAAGACCATTGTGTCAAAAATTTTTTTACATTTTATATTGAAAATTTTTTTGATAAAAAGTGTCAATTTGTATTTTTATATCTCATATCACTTGCATTTTCATATTTTTGTATCTTTCTTGTTATTGAATATGAATATTTACATCTTTTAGGAAATTTTTATAGATTTTCTTGTCTTAAGTGAAAAGTTTATTTTAATTGTGTTAGTATGAGGAATAACTTTATTTACTGTGATTATAAAGAAGGACTGAAAAAACTTAATCACAAAAAATTTTTGAAAGTGGAGATCTAACACTTCATTTCGATAGTAGCGCTACTTCAAATTTTTTTTTCTTCCTCTAACACTGTATGAAAATTTTTTTTACATAGTGAGCAAATGTGTTTTTTTTTCATTATAATTCATGTTACTTTATATCTTGTTGATATTACAAATATTAGTATTAAATTTTTTAATTGTGTCATCATAAGGAAAGTTTTGCAAAGGGATAATTTTAAAATTTTTTAGATATTAGTCAAAATTTTTCGGCGAGGGGGGATGTAACATAAAAAGCTTTTATTAATCTTTTTATGTTAGTTTCTTTGCTATGAAACAACTCCTACTTTATTCCTAATTAATTATTCTATTCCAAATTCTTTCTCACACTTTTAAAAGCCACATCCTGCTCTTAAATCTATTTTTGGCTCAACTATGCATTTAATTAAGAGCAGGACATATCTCCCTATGCTCTGTGTGGGAAACGCTAGATTTCTTTCATAAACTAATAGTAATCCTTATCACTTCCCTTTTCCTCTCAAATATAACAAAATAGAGGGAAATTCCTTTGCTACTTTCCCTAAGATAAAAACTTAAGCACACAGTTTTTGAGTGCGATTTTGAGCTCCGCCTTTGCTAGAAAATGTCTTAAATATACTACGTGAAGTTAATAAAATATTTTTTGCCTTCCAACTGCTATCTGCGTGGCCTAACATCACTCACCATGACTGCTACCCTTTCATATATATATATATATATATCCTATAAGATCAACAATGATTTGAGTTAGGCTCTACCACGCGTGCTTCGGATGCGGAGATTAATCTCCGGCTAATGCCCTATAGCAGGGATGGCGAACCAATGGCACGCGTGCCATTCATGGCACGAGACACAATATTTTGGACACGCCACCGATCACAATTGTAATCACACTATGAATTGTCATTGCACGAATGTAATTGTGTAATATTTGTAATTTAATTATTACGCATATGTAACAATTAAATTAAAATTCACAAAAGCAAAACAAAATAATAAGCAATTATTAATAAAAAAATTAACAATTAATGTTAAGAAAACAATTAATAACCATAAAAAACAAGCTAACAATAAATAACTAATAAAAAAAATTAACAGTCCTGCTCAAACTAACATCTTACAACCTAATATAAGTTATTTGTCATCTAATCTGCAAAAGCAGAAGTCACACTGATGTTACTTAACGCGTATAACTGAGACATGGCGCAATGTATTTA
This sequence comes from Parasteatoda tepidariorum, assembly GCF_982258835.1. Classification (NCBI taxonomy): domain Eukaryota; kingdom Metazoa; phylum Arthropoda; class Arachnida; order Araneae; family Theridiidae; genus Parasteatoda; species Parasteatoda tepidariorum. Next base: position 77,931,551 of record NC_141763.1, read on the forward strand.
TTTTCAAAGTAAATAAAGAGTTTTGAGTTGATAGTATTTAGTATTATTATTTTCCCAATAATCACGGAGTCAAAATTATTTGACGGCACGTCTATGACCTCATTAAACAATTTTTTAGAGCAAATGGCACGTTGGTGTATAAAGGTTCGCCACCCCTGCCCTATAGTAATGTGTTAAATAATATTGCTTCCTCACTTTAGATACGTTTATAATATTGTTTGTATTGAAATTGCTTTATATAAGTTTATAATGTTGATATTAAGTTCCTCTGACATTTTACAATCCTATCATATTCTCTCTATGTGATGTTGGTGCAGAAAAGTTGCCAACTAATCTCCAGGAAAACGACTTTAATTGCATAGCAATTATCGGAGGTTGGCGAGTGGCAGCGAGCAGGGGGCGGAGCCCTCTAGTATATATATATATATATATATATATATATATATATATATATATATATATATATATATATATTGTTTATAATGTTGATTTCCTCTGACATTTTACAATCCTATCATATTCTCTCTATGTGATGTTGGTGCAGAAAAGATATATATATATATATATATATATATATATATATATATATATCTTTTCTGCACCAACATCACATAGAGAGAATATGATAGGATTGTAAAATGTCAGAGGAAATCAACATTATAAACTTATATAAAGCAATTTCAATACAAACAATATTATAAACGTATATAAAGTGAGGAAGCAATATTATTTAGCACATTACTATAGGGCAGGGGTCCCCAACCCTATGCCCGCGGGCACCATGGCGCCCGTCGATCGATCTAGGTGCGCCCGCTGCTTGTGCCCAACGATAAAGTATTTCAGTTTTACATTTTCCCAATAAATGCTATGCAAATTTTATGCTATGCAAATGCATATTGAGGTACTCTGGTTCAGTAATGGCAAAGTACTTGATAGATTTCTACATTTAATTGGAGAAATAAAAAATAATCTTGCAGCCAAAAATCAAACATTTTTGTAACTGAGAGATCCTCTTTGGCTAGCAGATTTGTCTTTCATAATGGACATAATGGAAAAAACTAAATAATTTATACTTGGAGCTGCAGGAAAAAGACAAACATAAAGCAAAAATGATAAAGGCTATAAACTCGTTCAGAGCTAAGCTAGTTTTGTGGATATCACATTTGAAAATGAAGTCTCTTGTGCATTTTCCAAACATGAAAAAAATGTTAGGTGACAGTGAAATTGACTTATTAACATTTGTCATCAACCACCAATTGTTTAAAGATCAATTTAAAAAGATCTTTCAACAATTTAATATCATCGAGCCTTTGATAACTTTTTTGTTAATCCTTTTACCAACCAAATAAACGTTACTGTAATAGCAACATACGTTTCAGAATTCCTTCGAGTAAAGCGAGAAGAATCGAAGATAGAAATTCTGGAATATGATTGAAGGAATAAATTCCATTCTTAAAAATAGCATTATATTCTCCCAATTATCTAGCGCTGGCCAGCGAAATGCCATGCGCGCCTAACACCACATTGACTGTATTTTATAAATAATTTTTATATTTCATATGCTTTGAAAGCAATTAAGTAATATTTATTTTACACAAGAAAATTAATACTAATTATATTCATATGTTAAATTAATTTTTAAAATTAAATTTTTTTGTGCACTATATGTAGTGTGTAATATTACCTATGTCTACCAACTATAAATTTATCTTGAAAAAATAAATGGTGCCCGCCATTCGACCAATATTCTGGTATTTGCTCTTAGGTACAAAAAGGTTGGGGACTACTGCTATAGGGCATTAGCCGGCGATTAATCTCCGTATCCGAAGCACGCGTGGTAGAGCCTAACTCAAATCATTGTTGATCTTATAGGATGCCGGACGCTCCCTATATGGTGCTTTATCTTCCCCCACCCAGTGATTTAAATTTTAAGCTAAAAACAATTAAAACCTGATGAGAAAAAAACTTTACAAAAATTACAAACAAATTAAAACATGTAATATTAATAAGTTGATTCTAAGTAATATTTCAAAAGCAAATACCATTGCAAGTAATTGCTCATTTAACTTCAATACTGTCAACTGACGAAATATTTTAGTTTCAATCAGAAGTATTCGTAAGTACACCAAAGTAATAGTTTTCATTTAAACGTCTTGACTTTTTAACGTTTCTTCGCCGCGCATTCCGCCGTCGCGTATTGATAGCACTACGATTATTTTTCAGTTGTCATGTTGTTCAGTTGTTTTCAGACATGTTTCGTCCAGTCTTTCTCCTTTAGGATTTACACAATAACAATTTACTGTTTATCTTTCTTTTCAGTTTCCATGTTCATTGGGGTATGGTTTAAGAGATATTTACCTAGATAGATATACTGTTAAATATAGAATTTTAGTTTATTACGTAGAGGAAATTTCTATTTGTAAATATTCACAAATAAATTAGGACTATAGTAAAATGTTGACACAAAATGTATGTGTCTATTCGACAGTAACAAAGTATATTCATAATGAAATTTCAATATTTATTTTTCGCCTGGTTAGAAAAAATCACAGTACATTATGCATAAATAAAATAATTTAACTGCAAGGGCACTTTTTGTCCACTCTATTTCCGTTGGGATCTACACAGTAGCAATTTCCAAAGCTTCCATATTGCTGAGGAGCGTATGTACCATCTGCGCTACACGAAGGAACAGGATAGTCTTGAACACCCTGTTTAACTGAAATGTATAAAAAGTAAAGTTATGTCTAGATATTAAAAAGAAAAAAGAAAGTCCTTAAAAATGGATGAAGAATCTACAGTTCATAAAATAAAGAAGATATCACCCTGAACACCTTTTGTTTTAATGAACGGATTTTCACGGACTAAATACGATCTGAAATATGCTAATTAATTAGGATTTGCAATTAAATTAATAATACGTTAAAGAATCAAACACAAAAATGTACAGTCTCTGAATAAATATACTGTTTTTACCCTATAATATGAATTTTTGACTTTTTGAATTGGAGAAGGGGGGAGGAACTGCAATCTAGAAAGTAAGGTTCTGATAGTTCACTAAAATAACGACAGTTCAGTTAAAAATAGAACATACAGGGTGTAAAAAAATTTGGAAATGATCAAATATCTCGAGAAATATACATCGGACTGAAAAAATGAAAATAACTGCATTTCAGGGCTCGAAAAACCGTCCGTCCTCGGCGGTCAAAAATTCCCCGCGGACAACAAATTTCTCGATTCCGATGTCCGCGGGGACGGCCATTTTCCCGTTAATGGTCGTGATACGCTTTTAATTTTTGTTATCTTACTAGAGTCTAGCGCTCACTTCTAAAATGACCCTCTAATCTAGAAATACAGCAACATGCTGCGCATGGTGGAATTGATGTTTTCTCCGTCTGGGAGTACTGCAGCGGTAGAAAAAGGCTTTTCAGCAATGAACTTGCAAAAAAACACCTTTCGTACTGGTCTTAAACAAGAAGCGTTAAATGCAATTATGAACATCTACCTACATGGAAAACCCCCTTCAGATTTCTGTGCAGAAACCTCTGTAATTCATTGGCTTGATTGTGGAACTGGCAAACTTAATGCTTAATTCATTTAAAAAAGGCAGTACCCTCGGATAAATTGACATTCCATATAACTTGACCTTTGTTATTTAAATTATTTCATAAAAGAAATAAATTTTTTCATAAAAGAAATACTTGGTTGTACTATTAGTAGCCTAGTATTTCTTTTATTACTGTATTAATCCTAGTATTTGTAATCCTACTAACTACTAATTCATTGTGCAATTTACATAAATGTTAGTAATAAATAAGATAAAATTATATTTATATTTATTTAGAAGCTACAGGTTAGTTTCAAAGGAGGACGGGTACATTGTTGGACAAGTCGTTCACGGGGACGGGTAAAATTTCTGAGTTTCTTCAAGAATTGCTGCATTTCATATTTTTTTAAAAGCTATCCAAATGATATCAAACTCGATCTTTCAGTCCCATTCCCCTGGGACAGGAGGGGATTTTTAATTACGAACCCCTATTTTTTATTGCAAATTTAAATTCTCCAGGAAAGATACCTTTTAAAAATTATTGAATGTGTCTAGTTTCACTTTTTGATTACGATGAATATTTTATGAGATAATTCACAGCTTCCAAATTTTTTTGCTCTCCGTATGTGCTTTGGTAACCTTTTTAATTGTTAAGTTTTAAAAATACGAAACACAGGTGTTCTAGTATTTTCAAAAAATACATTTCTCGGAAGAAAACAAGTACCAGTAAATACTATCAATAGATATTTACAAAATCCTTCAGATTTAGAGGATTTAATAAATTGTTGGATAATTTCCAAAATATTTAGAAAATTTATTTCATAAGCAAATGTGTGGAAAGTTGTAAATGAATAATCTTGATTAATAAATATTAAAATAGAATATATCTAAAAATACAAGAAATGGAGTTTAAATTTTCATTCACAGCACAAGGCTATAGTATTAAATTTTATTTTGAATTCCTTATTATCTATAGAAAAATTTTACAAAAAAAAAAAATTCCCTTCAACTTCAAAATAATATTACTTACCCATTTTTTGAGCTTCTTCCAGTTCATCTTTACAACTGTCGGCTTTCAAAACAGCAAACAAGCAAGTAATTAGTACAAGGAGTCCGTAAAACTTCATTTTTCCTCTAAAATAAATAGAACACTAATTAGCCTAACTACTAAAATAAAACTTTTTTATAAGAAATATTTTTGAAGGCAAAAGAATAAAATAATTCAGAAGTCTCCCTTAGCATCTCTCTTTAGATTTTCGATTGCATTTTAAATTTTAGTTATTTCGATTTAGTTTGCTTTTAACATATTTTTGATGGTAGAGAATCGTTCTTCTATCTATTATGAAGCATATACGGTTTTTACCCCTTATCGGGACTGGCTGAAGAAAAAAGAAGGGCTTCCCAACACATGCACGCTCCACGTTTATACTACTAAAGAGTACGTATTCGTACTAATACGAAATATATTAAGCGAGTACCGTATTGAGATTGATCACTAGAATTAGAAAAGTTTGTTTCATATGTGATACTTTGATCCGTTAATATCCGCGTGATCACGTTCCTGAAGGGGTTAAAAGTGAATAGCTTTAAAAAATCATGTATGGCTTTAAAAAAATGTTTTTCTTTTTAATTTTGATTTTGGCAGAGAATTGTTCTTTAGTCTATTATGCACTATATAACTTCAAAAATACATGGCTTTAAAAACGTTTATGTATGGCTTTAGTAATAGCTTTAAAAAATAGTTTTTTTTTTTTTTTTTTTTTTTTTTTTTTTTTTTTTTTTGAATTTGGTTGCGTTTTTAATTTCAGTTATCACGATTTAATTTGTTTATAATAAATTTTTGATTTCTCTAGTTCCTTATGATTTTTTTCTTCCTTTCAAAGATTAAAAGCAATCATTTGGATTAGATTTAGGTGATATATACTGTGTTTTTGTCTGTCTGAATTAAATTTTCTTTCATATATATTTTTTTTTAAATTTTAGAACTAATGAGAATCAATTTTAAAAAAATTAATATTATTAGACAAACGCTAAGTAACCATTCAGAAAAGGCTAACGGCGATACCGGATCAGTGTAATTATGTTAGGAAGCAAAAATCTTGATAAATTCTAGAATAACATTTATTGTATACTTTGTCCAATGTGATTGAGGTATAACCATATAACTAACAAATTACGACACAAATTATTTAACAAATTCGCGCGTAGAATATGTGTACATTGCGCAGAAAAAAAAATGGATTATCATGAAAAACCTTTGATCTAATGATCGTATCTTCACGTTTTAGGACTCAATCTTAATGGTTCGAAAGGGTGAACTCAAATATGCCAATGCTGGTTAACGCCAATATGTTAATTAATTAGAGCAGATGACATTTGAAGTTACGAAATCAGACACAAAAGCGTACTTTCTCTGAATAAACATAGCTTTTTTTCAACGGTTTCGGATTTGGGAGTAGCAGCAAACAGGGAAATATAAAAATATAAATAGTTAAAAAACTAGTAGATTTAAAAAAAGTTGCATAAGTTAAGGAAATAGTATATTTAAAATTTGATTTCTCGGTAACTATTCAACAGATTTCACGTAAAATTGTATATTTTAAAATGATTTAAAAATTGTACATCAAAATTGTTTCGACTATTAATAAATAAAATAATAATAAAAAAAAATTTGTCAAAATTTATTTTGTCCATGGAATTTTCTTTGAATAAACGAATTTTAGAATTGTGTGCAAATTTTTTTTTAATTCGTTTAAAAAGTTTTCGAGATTTGACGAAATACGCAAAAGGTAAAATTAACATTAATGGGTCCAAACTTAGGATTGCTCTCCAGACCAAACTATGGGAACCATATTTCCCAAATTTTTATTTATTTATTTATTTATTTATTTGAGATTTATTTATTTATTGAGATTGAGATTAAAATTGCGATAAATTCTAGTATAGAATAATCATTAATACAAAAAAAAAAAAAACGTTTTTAAAGACACTTTAAATACTAAACTTACACAAAAATATTTCAGACACACTTTTTAATGTATGTACTAACTAAGAGTTAAACACATGATTCTAACAAGATGGGTTTTTTCATTCTTATTGTAATTTATATGAAGTCATAAAGCAAGTATCCAAAAGAGATGGATACGTAAGACATCGTTTAAGCACGTGTACATTACAAGTAGTAAAACTTTTATCCTCTCTTATCTAATTGTCAGAAAAGTGCACTAAATTATAACTAAATGCTTAAAATTGCTCAAAGTAACTGGTTAAAGTTAAATGTTACATAGTTTTTTATGTCAACACTGAAAGCATTAGCATATTCCCAAATTTTGTAGGCGTTATAATTTTCCTTTCTAACTTTTTTTTATTACTGAAGTTTTAAATTATATGATTGCGCCTGCGAGAAGCCAAATTTAAGGTATCCCCTCATTGTTTTATTGTTTTCAGCAGAGTACGTTACAAAATCACTATTCAAAAAAGCTTGAATATGAAACTTACTCAATTTTGGTTTCAAAAGTTTCCAAGTATTCCAGCTACTGATTCTTTTGTACGTATAAAAGATAAGTTAAGGGTATATATATGAAGAAAATTCATCTAATTTTTTAAGTTTATTTACGTAAAGCAAGCAAAATTCTGTTTAATCAGATGCTTATCACAAATTCTAAAACGCTTTCAATTCAATATATCACATGACTTCAATAAATAAGCAATAAAATTGAATTGGTAGAGGTACATTAAATTTTTTTATCACGAATCACTTCAATATTTTGTAATAAGTTTAGAATAAAAAGTTTTAATATATAGAATTTTTAGATGAAAATATATTTAATTATAATTTCCCGTTAAAATATGATCCAAGCAAACTTTATTTTTATTTGTGAATAATTTTAAAATTTAATACAGCATATCTATATAAATTTAATTTTTTACTTATCGAATAATAACAACAAATAGTATAAAACTAATATATATATATATATATATATATATATATATATATGTATGTATGTATAATAACAGGGCTACATCCCTGTTATCATTGTTGTATTCATCTTTAATAATGCAGTCACCAGGCAGAATACTTTATCAATAGCTTTATTTAAAATAGTTCACATCCGCACTCCACAAGGGAGGGGGTGGACAAGACTTCTGACAATTCCGGAACAACTTATGAGGATCACAACATGATGAAGAGGACACGCAAAAACTAGTGTTCCTACGTTTTATACAAAGATAGATTGGGGTAAAAAGGCACAGTCTTGTAACCTTACTCATCAGCGAAAATCATTTAATGCTTCCTAATATGGAAGTGAAAGAGGGTACGATTCTAAAAATAACTCCTCCTTTGAAATATAAATCTAATTATAATTCAGTGGTATGTTTTCAGCCTTGACTTCCCAAAATAGAATATCTCTACTCTTACTCTTTAACAAAGACATTTTAAGAAATCGAAAAGAGTTTCAATTATACAAAAGTATTTATAATTTTTGTATTATATATATATATATATATATATATATATTTTTAATTATGTACTTTTTCTTCCTTGAGTAATAATGAAATTAAATATTCTCTATGGTACGTAAATTTTTATTATTTTTTAAGGAAATTTTTCTTATCAAATTTGTAAAATCCGAGATATTTAATTATCCGGGACAAGACATTTCCTTACCATCCCTCTAAATCGTGAGTACTGTATTATAAATAGTCATTTATAATTTTATGATTTATATTCTTATGATATTTATAATATGTATTCAGAGGTATTTGATCTTCGGAAAGAAATTTATATGACGCAAATGATTTATGATAAGTGAATTTTTTTTATAATAATAGTGAAAAAAAGCACTCTCATTAATATTTCATTTCCTTAATTTATTCATTAAATTTTAATTAATTTTCTGCACAACACTTCATTCATGACATAGTTTTTTTTTTAAAGAAATATATCCTTTAATTAATTCCTTGTATTTTTTTAAAGTTACCAAAAATTCTTTTAGCTAATCTTCGATTCGCTTTATTTACATTCAATTAAAATATTTGTTTGAATAAGATTTAGAGAGTAAAAAGTTTTTACGTGATAAAATGATTTGACATTAAGAACAAAACCAAGACTTCTAAAACGGAAAATTCCAGAACACTTTAAGTTTACTTTGCCTTTGGTATGGATCAAAATGCTTTCAACGGATAGAACTGCAGGTAGTTTGAATCGAAAGGAAATAAAAAATACATATAACTCACGAATTTGAACATTTCGGGAATTATTTAATGAATGAAAATCGCATTTAAAAAGTTTCAAAATGTTCGCAATGAGACGTAAACTAACAACCGATCTAGTACATCAGTTCGCTATTATTTGATCACTATTCGAAAGCTTTATCATCCACACTCATGTTAAATTTTTTTAAAAAAGCACACGTGCATTAAAAAACAAAACAATACTCTACTTTCCCTGATTAAAATGCAAAGGAAAAAACAAAGGAAGTGAAATTCCTTTTCCAAAGGAAGTGAAGTTCCGTTTTCAAAGGAAGTGATTTACATAGCCGTTTATCAGAAATTTTATGATTAAAAGCAGCAATTATGGGAGGAAAAAGTTATAGCCTGTCACGTGAATTTGCTGTAACAATCTTACTGTTAAAAATTGTGAATTTCTTTATAATAGTAAGATCAAGTGGTCTGTTCAGACTTTGTTAAAAACCTGCTCATTTTCTGAATCTGAAATTGCCATTGAATCGGGTTCTTACTGCCAAGCTCTGTATTTGTGAAAATAAAGGTATTACTTTTTTCTTTAAAAAAATATTTTTTTTTAAAAATTATAGTTTTAAAATAACAAATCAAAAATGTAATTGATTCCTTTTTCAAAAAAAATTTTTTGTAGGAGCTATTTTTAATAGTAAAGTAATTATTAAGAGTCAATTTTTAAGATAAAATAAATTACGAAGGGTCTGTTTTTGTGGAAAATGTATGGTGAAGTTCCATGTTTGTCTGGTTGAAACTATTTCGAAGTTTAAAATATTCCATCAAGATTTAAAACTTTGCAACATTTAAAATTCTTATGAATGCAATTAATAATTAAAGATTCAAATTTTATTATAATTATTCTGTTACAACTTTTAGGACAGTCACGAGTTGAAAATGACCGGTTATGCATGTTGACGGGAAATGGCAATTAAAGATTTATTTCCTGTTTTTTTGCTTTTAAAAGCTTTTAATTCTCAACTGCTTTTATTCACCTGTTATTTTTCGTATGATTCATAGTTAAACGTTTTAGGTATCTTAAACCAAGTAAAATTATTATTTTATTACTAATTTATTGAAGTTGCGAAACATAGCTGTCTGAAAGTTTTTAGATTTCATAATAAGCATCTGCTTATTTGCTGTAAATAAATTAACTTCATTCTTCATGCATAAATTATCTTCGTTTAAATATGTTTAAATTATGCTTCATACATAAAGAAACAGTAGTTAGAAATTAGAATTTTTGGATAACTTTAGGAAGTTATAGTGAGTAAGTTTCTTATTTAAGCTACATTATTTTGAATTTTAAAAAAATCTTTTTCTGAAAGTATTTCTTAGTTTAGTTACTTTTGAAAGCAAATGTTCGTAATTTTTTAAACTGGTAGATTTGTTAACATTATAACTCTTTATGTTCTGAAATTTTAGAATACAGACATTTCACTTATACTATCAATTTAAAAATTTAGTGAAAAGAAGTTTTGGGCTTTAATTTCGATAAAATTGAGACTTCTTGGGGAAAGATGCTTATTTTAATCCAGCAGAACTTTTATTTAAATTGTATCATCTTTAAAATTCCGCCTATCTCAGCGAATGAACATACGTAGTGACAGTTTTTAAATATTTTCCGAATCAAAGAAGTTTTTAAATACCTCTGACAACAAAGCTGTTTTGCAACAACAATAGAAGGCATATGTTTTGGCGCCGTGTTAGAAGTCAAGAATGCTGTAACGTATTAAGTTATATCAGGGGTTTCCAACTTACATGAGGCCGGGGGCCGCAATTAAAAAGACCAGTCAAATGGCGGGCAGCAACTTTATCAAAATTTTATATAGGACTCTTTTACGCTTGAAGGAACATTAAATATACCCGTCAGATTTTTATCAAGTTGTACAAAACAAAAGTATTGAATTACAAATTAAAATAAGAAGTAGATTTTTAGAAACATTTAATTGCATGTTAAAAAATTCTGGCTACAATAACTTTCATGTGCACCTATGTATTAAACAATCAATCTACAACAGATATCAAATTTTAAGATATAAAACTTGAAAGTATTTGAAACCTATATAAATTTTCTAAGAAAATTTTCCTTAAAAAATGACAACCAATATATTTTGGTTCGCGGGCCACAAAAAAAGGCTAGGTTTCGCGGGCAGCCAGTTGGTAACCACTGAGCTATATTAAGAAACAGTTCTTTGTTTTAAAAAAAATTTCACAACAACAAATACAGTACGAAATTAAATTATCCGTTACGGGTTAGTAATAATCTTGTAATAAAATATAGGAAAACTCGTACCGGATGATTATAAACTTCAAATTCCAAAAAACAAAACTATTCTGTAAAGAATCAACAACTCTCTGTTGCTCTATAAATTGGGTATACTATAGCCTACGTCACAGGTTGTGTTATTCCTACTAAATTTAACCCATGAACGGCATTTTCTGCGAGCCTAACTTCAAGTCACAAATAAACAAGCGAAGTGTTTGATCGTTTAAATAGCTGCTCGCCAGATTTTATTGCATTATAAAGAAAAGTAATTGATATTCGATTTTTGATTAATAATTGATTTATGTGGATAGTGGCATTTATGTGGATAGTGGCATAGAATTTAGCATTGCGTCATGGTAAATGTTATTCCTACTAAGTGGAAGTAGTTGTGTTTTTTTTATATTATACCCAATTGTCTCACGCTTTTACTTTTAATTTATCTCTTTATGTGTTTATTTTATTTTATTCATGCTTTTGCTAGCCTGATAATTTTTAATATTTTCATACCTAATAACTCCTCTCCCCTTGGAAGAACTTCTCCAGAGAAAACAAGGGAAAAGTTATTTAAGAACTTATTTGAGTATTTCTTTAAACTTTAGGTTGAAACCAATGCATTATGTTACAATCAAAACATTTCACTTTTAAAACTAAATTCTCTAATTGTCAAATTAAATGCAGCATACAATTTTTACATTAGAAGCTATGTACAATATTTAACATTTTGAAACTTTACTAAATTATTTTTAGACTCTTGCAGTAAACATTAGTAGACAATTCTCTTGTAACGAAATTTAGCTTTCGAACTAAAATATTCTAAATAATTAGAATGTAAATAAATACCATAATTTAACTTCACATAAAATAAATACAGAGAAATATTACTCTTTACATATATACAACACTATATGAAGACTGAAGTCAACTGGATCTTTTTTTATCAAAATGCTTATTTTTATCTTGATGTCACTAGTTGTAAAATCAGACAAAATACTCAGCACTAGAAGGCTTCGCCCCCTGCTCGCTTGCGCTCGCCAAACCAAAATTTCGGTATATTTCAGTTTGGTCGTAAGAATTTATAAGATAGCATTTTAGTATATGAAAATCCAATCATTAGATAAAGATGCTCCGTTAGTTGTAAATCTTCACTTTTATATTCGTAAAATATATAGGGGAGAGTCGGGTAGCCCCGCCCAGCTGGTACCCCAGCCCACAGTCAATTTCATATGTATAGAATATTTTTTCAAGTCAATGGGCCATCGGACATTAATTGTTATATTAAAAAAAGATTATTTTTAAAGTTTCAAGTATTATGCAGCTGTTAACATGGTAAACAATAGTTTTGAAAATATGTTGAATGCAGTAGTCATGAAATTAAGAAAAATTGGTTGAATGCCTCGATTAAACTTCATTTTAATATTAAAAAAATAATTTTTTCTATACATACAGCATTAAAGTATGTAATCTTAAGTTAAATTTGCACGAAGAAAGAAGTTTATATGTGAAAAATTGTTCGAGTAATTACAAATTTACAAAAAAATTGGATTTCGGGTAGCCTCGCTCGCATGAATGTCGGGTATCACCGCCCAATTTTATTTCGTCGATAAATGTACGGTTGCAAAGATTATTATTTTATTGCTTCAAATTTGAATGTTACATGCATTTTTAACAACAAATATTGTTGTTATTAAATGATAGAATTCACTAAAAGCATATAAATATGTAGTAAATAAAATAATTTTGTGATAAAAATGATAAATGAGGTTTATATATTGTCAATACATTGGTCACTTTCATTTACACCTGAAAAAACAGTCAAAAAACATAATTTTTGTAACTGGGCGGGGCTACCCGACACATTTTGAAAAGAGCTGAGAAACATGTTTAAATTTCCATTTTTTAAAGTTTAACTATTCTTTTTTTGGTTTATTCTTTTTGCATTATTTAATTAGATGGTAAAACAATAGAAACATACAAAAATATTGATTATTGCTCAATATTATACGGAAATATAAGCAATACTCCTTAAGTGTCCTCCCCTGTATGAAATTGAACTGAAAACAATAATCAACTATGTGCTCTTGATAGTTTTTACGAATCTATATTAAAAAAGTTACTGCCGCCGTCACCGCTGTTTTAAGAAATTTTCGCCAATCTCAATGCCATTACTCAAAAATATCAGTGAAAAACTTTCAGCAACTAATGTAAGCATATTGAGCACGATATCATATTGTTAATTTTAGTTAGATGCTAAGTGCATTAATTAATAAAAAATTTATCACTTTTAATATAAATCTGAAAATATATTTGAACTTGACGAAACCTGTAATCCATAAAAGCGTGAACATTGCTTATACTTTATGGCAATATAATTATAAGCTACACTTTTTTGCAAAAGTACACTTATACATCAAACTGTTCCTTAGATGTTTTTTAGACTATTACCTTACAAGTTTCAGGAATTTCTACTCAGAGCTTGACTAAGGCAGGGTCATACAGGGCAGTTGCCCTTGGCCCCCACGTCAAAGGGAGCCCTCAAATCGAATTAAAAGTTTATTTTACGTTTCTTTCTTTAATGAAGTTTTTTTTAAACAAACTATCAGTACAGAGAAAAATCCGTCAGTTTTATGTTAGCTTCTTCATTAATCTAATCTTTATTTCGTAAATCAGCGTCTTTCTGGGGCGGAATCAGCTAAATTTTCACAATTACGATGGACAAATTGGGCCAATCAAAATCATGTATTTTTACATAGCTCGAAATGCGATATGCTTACAAAAATACAGGCTTCTGCTGGCTTAATTGAGCCAACGTAATTGCGAAAATTTAGCTGAATTCAGCCGAAATGCCAGCAGGAATATGAATTTTTTACAGCTAGATGACAAAGTCAGCAATCAGAAAGCTGCATTTGGCATGATGGACATAGAATTGACAGAAAATTAATAAAATAGACAGAACGATATTTCATCTGACCATTGGAGGTGGGGAGGACTTTATATCTATTTTAGATTCTATTCAATTTTCCTGTTATCTATAATGAGGTGAAAAATTTAAATACCTCCTTAGAGTTCGGTTCTTCATAACTGAAGTAATGAAGCAGAGAGGGGGGCTGCCAAAGTTTTTCCCCCGCCCCTGTTTTCACTGGAAAATACTCGTTGAACAATTCTAAAGTGTGGTTATTATGCTGATCCAAAGCCCTTCATCTTTAGAAAACTAGGGATCATTTTTCTTATAATCTTATTACAGAATGATTTGTCTTGAAATAAATATGTTATATGGCCTTCGTATCGCTTTAGGAAGAAAATGAAGTGTTTTGGATTTCTTGTGTTGATGGCTTGCCTTTTCGCTGTTCTGAATGCCGACAGTTGCGGTGAACGCTATGAACGAGCACAAGCAATGCGTAAGATAATGTTATTTTGTTATATATGTACATTACTAAGTATGGGTTTTCTCATATACGTTATTAATCAAATATGTTCCATTTCTACAGATTTGTAAAAGAAAAAAGTTTATTTCTTGCATTTTGACTTGAAATTTGTTTTTTGCTTAAATTGTTGACAGGGGTCTGTCCAGACATTTTCTGAAAGGTCCGTTTTTGTAAAATTGTGAAAAAATTACTCGTAATTTGTGAATATAAAATAAACGTTAAGTCACATTCTTTCAACCAGGGTCCGCTTTTGTGAATTTGTGCAAATAGGGTCCGTTATTGCAGAAAAACTTTTTCAAGGAGTTTTTAAATTGTAAAGACATACAAGATTATGCTCAACACTCTAAAATTATAATTAACAAAATTAAATTTTAAGAAATAAACAGCAATTGCAGCAACTAAATTAGCGATGCAACATATAAATATTTGGTACTTAGCCTATACTGCGGAAAGCAGAATATTCATTTCGGACGAATAAAGGAAGAAGCGTCTGTCGAAGACAAAATTTAGTTAGTTTACATCTGTCTTTCTTCCCCCGCCCCTCCTGGGAAGGGTTTATTTGATTAACAAAACTATAATGAAGATTAACAAATTTGTGAAGGGTCCGATTAAAAGATAAATTATTTCGTGAAGGGTCCGTTTTTAAGTTAAAATATTTTGTGAAGGGTCCGTTTTTATGAAAAGATATTTTGTGAAGGGTCCGTTAACGGACCCAAATTTCTTCTAAACAGACCTGGTTTCGTTTTGATTGCGAGCCCAAGTTAAAATTCCAGAAAATTTCCTGAGTTTAAAAAAAAAGCAGTTTAAATTGTAAAATTAGAAGAAAAAAAATTTAAACAAGGTTTTTTTCCTTTTTCTCAATATTTTTTAGTTTACTTAAACTGTATTTTAAATTTTACACATACCTATACCATTTAAACATGCCTATGATGACCTGGAGAAGTAATTAAAATTTACAAATATGTCTTTCTTTCTTCAGTTTATGATTATAACAACTATTTACTGATAAAAAATTAATATTAATCATGAATATAAGCTTTAAGTATCTCTCTGGCTCTCCCTTACAAACAAATAAAATAAACTTTGTTTCTAAGTTCCACCTTTGAAAATTTGATTTCTGGAAACTTCTGTGATTAATGATTTTTTGAAACGTCTGGACCTTCGATTTCCGGAAACTTCCGGATCACTGTTAGCGAAAATTCTGGAAATCCGGATTTTTCCGGAGCACAATCAGCCATGTATAAACTTTAGATAAAAATTTTGAAGTACTTTAACAAATCTTCATTTGTTGTCGTCGTAGGCAATTAAGGTAAGAGATGCGATTGTTCTTGTTTTCCAGCGGCTCCATCTATGACCAAGAATTCTACTTCTGCCACATCCATACGCCACACCCGTTTATAGGACGGACCTATTCATAATCTATTTATTCATCCACAGAATTGAACCTTTAAAGGAAAAATTTGTGGATCATTCCTTGAAAGAAAAACCTTTCAAAATATTTTTTTCTGATTAAGGTTCTTCAACATTGTTTTAATGTTTTATTAGATTGATTTGTTGTCAATGTTCCATTAAAAGCTACACTAAAGGGCTATTGGTGACGATCAGAGGAATTATTTTTGGAAATTTCAATTAACCTGCAGCACTATTTAGGAATAAATTTATATAAATGCTTTGGTTACGTTCCTTTTCTTTTATTAAGATTTTGTCGTAACGTTCTTTCTTTTTTTTCCAGTCGAACAACATGTTGCAGACGTTCCTGTTCCTAATTGTAACGCAGATGGTACATACGCTCCACGGCAATATGGCAGTTTTGGAAATTGTTACTGCGTTGATCTAGAAGGAAACAGAGTGAACCAAAAGTGCCCATGTGAATAAAATGCCTGTTTTATTCCCTATGTTCTGGAAATTTATATAAATTTTGCTCAAAATAAACAAAGACGTACATTTTTGCCTTAACATTTGGTTATGTTCTTGTCTTTTCAAATAAATGCAATTTTTGTTAATGAAAATACCATATTTTAAAAACTGACGTCGTGATTTTTGAATAAAATATTGTAATTGAAATTTATGACTATCATTATATAGGATGAGTCGGAACAAGACGATAAACCTTCACTGGGTACGGCAATATTCATCATAGAATATAAGACTAAAACGGCAAACGGCAATAATAAAACGATAAAACGGCAATATTCGTCATAGAATATAAGATTAGAACAGAAGCAGAGAGAATTTAAAAAGTATACCTTTAAGGTACAGAAATATAAAAGGTATTTTGAAAATTAGAACAAGAAAATAAATTTACTTACCTAAAATTAAATAGCATCTTCGTCAGAAATAACACTTTTAATAAGATTATTTTTTAATTTCTCTCTATTAAAAAAAAATATGAAAGACATAATAGCAAGTAAAAATTAACTATTCAACAAAATATAAAGTCGAGGCGAGAACATAATACTTTTATTTAGAAAAGTTGTTCCATCATATCGTCTTAACAACCAGAAATTCACATCGCTTTCTTTTTAAAATAAAACGATACAAATTTCAGCTTATAGCTCGCACACGATTAAATAATAAATAACTCGCTCATCAAATCATGCTTGAGCGAAAACAACTAAAGCATTGCTTAAATATCTGCCACACAAGTTCGATTTAACGCAAGGCAAGTAGGGGAGAGGGGGGCACATGTGAACAATTTTTTTTATTTCTTCATTTTTCAAAAAATATCATAAATTTTTCACAGTAAAGAAGTTCATATGTTTAAGTAGTCTTTTCTTCGTCTTATGGAATTTTTTGAGATTTTTTAATAAAATATTCTTTTACTTTATGATATTTTAAAAAAATGACTTCAATTGTTCACATGTGCCCCTATTAGGGGCACATGTGAACATGCCTGGGGCACATATGAACAAGATTAAAAACACAAAGCAATCATCATATTTCAAGGGAAAAAAATCTTTAATATGGCAGATATAGATACGTATTATACTGAAGGGGTTGTAGCTTACTATGCGAATTTAAACTGTACAACAGTACTGTCAATAAGAAAATAATTTTTCAGCTGTACAATAATTTTTTCACTGTTGGGTTTTTCGCAACTTCATGTTCCTCAGGAGTTGTAATGGGCCTTTTTCTTTCCTCTCTGATACTCTTTCATGCTTTTTTTTTCATTTTTCTATCTTTTCATCTGTAGTTTAGCAATTCTATCTTTCTCAGGTGTATCAGTTAATATGCGTGATGCGTGATGCGCGATCAACCATTTAATAAAAAAAAATTTTTTTAAAGAAAAAAATAATAAATTAATTATGGAAAATTAAATAATAATAATTTTAAATGCATACATATTTTTTAAACTTATAATATCATGAGGATAATAATCTTAATACTATGTAGGGGCACATGTGAACTGTTCACATCTGCCCCAGATGATTTGTTCACAAGTGCCCCATCATCCTTCTTAAACCTTACTTGAAAAATAAAGAACTTTTAATTGAGTAAAAAAAAAATTTATTGTCATAAACTTACCTGAATGTTCATATAATGGTCTGCAATAGTTAATTTCAGTTTATTAGTTGATTTATACTATGCTTTCACTTGAAGAAGCTAGTGATTATAATATATACAACACCAACTGATACAAAGAAATTGTCAGAATAGAACAACAAAATGTCTCATTGTACTGAAAGTTTCGCAGAGAGGTAGGACTAGTACTGCCATCAATTGAAAATTTTTCAAGATTTTTTATTTCAAATCATATTGGTAAAACATACCATGTTCACATGTGCCCCCTGTTCACAAGTGCCCCCCTCTCCCCTATTTCACTCCTAATTCAAGTCAAGTTGATTGAAAAAATTTCACTCTTTTTTGAGTAGGAGAATTAACTCATTCATTTTAAGATAGTCACACTGTCACATTTAAAGAATAGGAAACGAGGTTCCAAAAAACTTCTTATTTGATGTATAAAAAATTACTCGAAGATATGCTCAAAGAAGTTACTTACTGTTTTCAAAAATGAACAATGCCCAGCACAAAAAAAAATTTATAAATAAATAAAACGGACGACTAAATATAACTTTTAATCTTATAATCGCGTCTTCATGTTTTAAGACTTAATCTTAATAGTTTGAGGGGGTGACCTCAAATATGCTAATTAATTAGTGCAGACGATATTTTAAGTTTCGAAATCAGGCACAAAAACGTACCTTATCTCAATAAACGTACCCTATTTGTGACGGATTAAGATTACAGAATCCTAAAGTATAAGGGGTGACCACAATGTGGGAAACAGAGTACTCTTAATTTGGTCAGGAGAGCGATCCTGTCGCTATATTTCGGGAAATTTTTAAGTGAATTGAAAAATTTTTTCACACAGTTAAAAAATTCGTTTATCCGAAGATAATTTAATGCAGAAAATAAATTTTAGTAAATTCATATTATTTTTATTATTTTGTTTAATAATAGTCGGAAACGTTTTGAAGCGTAAGTTGCGCAATTTTTTTCATTATTTAAAAGTATGCAATTTTAAATATTTGAGCAAAATCTATCTAGTAGATGCTGAGAAATCAGATTTCTAAGAAGTCGTATTTTTAAAATTCGATATCTCAGGAGCTATTCAAGCTCAAATTTTGTATTTTGCCATGTAAAATCACACACTCTAAAATGTCTTGAAAAATTGCATACCTTCCATTTCAAAATTGTTTCGATTATTATTAAATAAAATAACAAAAAATAATAAATATTTACTAAAATATATTTTTTGAATGTAATTATTTTTGGATATATGAATTTTATAATTGTGTGCAAAAATTTTTCAGCTGGCTTAAAAAGTTCTCGAGATATATAGCGTAATACGCAAAACGTAAAATTAACATTATGGGGTCCAAATTTTGGATAGCTGTCTTAACCAAACTACGGGGACTATATTTCGCAGATTGCGGTTATCCGCTAAATTTTGGGGATCTGAAATCCGAATTCGTCGAAAAAAAAGCTATGTTTATTCAGAGAAAGCACGTTTTGTGTCTGATTTCGTGACTTATATCGTCTGCACTAATTAATAAACGTATTTGAGGTCACCCCATCTAACCATTAAGATTAAGTCATAGAAAGTAAAGGTTTGATCATAAGATCAAAAGTTACATAGGATGTTTTTTTTGTACACTGTACTATGCTTAAAATTAAAAAAATTGGACCACCTTGAATTACTAATAATCGGTTCTTCATGTTGTAGGACTAAATCTTAATAGTTTGAGAAGGTGACCTCAAATATGCTAATTATCTAACGATATTTTAAGTTATGAAATCACACACAAAAGCGTATATTCTCTGAGTAAACATATTTTTTTTCGACGGAATCGGATTTCTGACCACCAAAATATAGGGGTTAGTCAAATCCTGGAAAAATTGCCGACGCAGAAGTATTTTAATTACTACTGTATTAAACAAAATTGGAAAAAAAATTGTCGTCGCAAATGTATACGAATATCGCAATTATTTTGATATCTAAATCAAATGGGATCCAAACTCAAAGTTGAAATTCCAATTTTAAAAACATGCCTCGTTGTAATCAGTTCTCTGAACTTTGGAAAGGTCAATTAACCTCTTTTTGGATCATATGTAAATTATATACTAAGTACACTTTTAAAATAGTAAATCAAGCAATTCGTGCTTTTCAGGATTTTTCGATCAAACAGCGCAATAATTATGGGTTGAATAAACGTAGAGTACGTTCTCGCAAGCTTTCTGCTTGAGAAGAAAAAAAAAGTTAATCTAATAGGGTAAAATAAGTCAAGACCTTAAAATAAAGTTCGAAAAAAACTCAAGCATGATGTCTTAAAAGATAGTTCTTAGACCAAAAAAAAAACGAAATTCTTGCATTGTTTTCTAAAATAAAGACTGCTCCAAGCTTTAAACCTCCTCATATAAGTAGCAAGATTAAACTTTTTCCCAAAAAAAGAAAAAAAAACATAATTACTGACTGGTTACTGGCAAATATTAGAACATCAATTTTTAAAGAAAAATGAAAACATTTTACTAAAAATAATGTTCATATTATAATACTCAAAATAATATTCATTATTAGTTATTTTTGGGGGTAAAAAAATTGATTTTATACTGTTCACGCGAGTAAGGGAGTGACGAAGAGAGAAGCAATATTTTTAATGAGAAATTTTTCCGGAAGAACTATCGTGGTTTAAGAGCCTAATAGACATAGCAAACTTAATTTATCCTTTCAGACACATTCGCCTAAACTTGTTATACAGCGAGATAACGCATCCATTCACTCTAGTAGAAGAACTAGTAACTGGTTCAAACAAAATAAAATTGAGGCTATAGATTGGCCATCTTGTTCCCCTGATCTAAATCATTTGGAGAACCTTTGGATAATTTCAGTTAAAAAATTTATACGCACTGCCATCAATAAAATAACAAGAATTATTTGTTACCAGCAATACAGAATGCTTGGAATGAAGTAGATTTTGAAACTTTAAAGGGGATTTCTAATAGTAGACTACTTTTTATTAATCGATACTGTGATTATTAAAATCTATGTTTTTATTGAAAATTGTGAAATTAAATGTGTTTTTCATGAAAGGTATCGATAATTTTTCTATCATTTCTCTTTTCATATCTTATCCAATTCACATTTTAATCTTTTTATTTTTAGATTATCTCTTTGAACACCCTTTTTCAAATGTAATCAATATAGTTTCAATAAATATCACATAAAAAATTGAATTTAGCAGAAATCATGAGGGTATGTATAATTTCGCATTATGTGTACGGATTTATTCGTAAACTGATATTGTCTTAACTCCTTCATTCCCAAAAGGTAGCAAATGGCTATTAGGTACTAAACCAACCAAAAATAATTAATCCATTAATGTTTCCTAAAATGCCCTAAATGTGAATGTAAAAGCGGTTTAAATTTCGACATTGGTTGAAAATAAACTCAAACGTAAAAACAATGCTATTTTATTTTGATAGGAAACCCGGATATTTTTGGTTTAGATTTTATAGGTTTTTCAATAAATTTCTAATATAATTCCTATGGTTTCATATTACAAATCACATTCTTATTTACAATTTATTATTTGTTGTTAATTTATTGCCTCAAAGTCGCCAAAAATGACTACTCACAAGTTTTTACTGTGTGTGACAGACGCTTCTGAACAAATAATGTTTATGAGATGCTCGCTTAATGGCTCCATATAAGTGGAATTAAAGGCCAGGATTTAGTTCTTTATGTAAAAAAATAAGTAAAACAGTTCTTGGATTAAATTTGAAATTTTTTTCGCGTAAGTATAAAATTTTTACTAAGCAATTTAATTTTATTATTATTATTAATTCAATATTTAAAAAAAATTATATATTCTATAGAAATCTAATTTACTAATTATAAAACTACTTAAATTTCTATACATTATCAAAAATAAATTGAGTTTTTAATAATTACCCAATTTAACTTTTAAAAAAAATTAAAGACGGTTACTAATCTACTTTTTCCGATGAACTTAGAAACTTTTTAGTTGTAACAAACATGTTGCATCATTAAGTTACTTTTAATCTTTTCTCAAACTATATGTTCGCTTTATTTTGTTCATTCATTATGTAAATAACCATGAGCTGTGCAATTTATTTGCTATTTAATTCATTAATAATACAAATATTAGAGAATGATATAAATAAAACACGCCCTATAAAATTTGAAAAAAAAGTATATAAGGAGAAACGTTTTTAAATTTATATTTTTAAAAAGCAAAAAAATACAAATAAAGACGCTAATACAAAAGCAATTGTAGAACAACTGCGAAAATTTATTTTCATAAAAACTGTCTCATTTTTTATTCCACTAATTTTTAAACAATCTTCGTATTTGTAACAAAGGCATAAAAGGATATAAAAATAAGTAAACTGATTGAGATTTGAATTATTAGAAAATGTTAAATTTTTTGAAATTCATTTAGATTTTCTGAAAATATAATGTTCTCAATTGTAAAATAACTATACACTTCGTACTGAAAACTCTATCAACAATGTATTGCTTGACAAACTTATGTAACAATTATATTCAATTATTTCATTTTATACGTCAAAAAGTTAATAGTATTATAATCTAAAAAACATTCAGTTGTGTACTTTTGATTTTCAACTGCACATTTCCCTGCTTTAATGGAGAATTAAAAGTTAAAATGAATACTAACAACTTACAACTTATTCAATTAGAAACTGAAACTGTATTGTCAAGAAAAAGAAATTGGACACAATATTTTTCACAAATATAATACAATAAATGACATTTTTCAGAAATAAATTTTTAAAAAAAGTAAAAAAATCTTTTTGCATTTAGTTGATAATTTAATATAAAAATATAAACGTTATCGTTCTAAGAAACTGAAGTAGTAAATGGAACAATGAAGAATTTAGATAACGCATAATGCGAATTTTTAGAAGCATAGTTTGTTTATTTACTTAATTTTGTTAAATTATGTAAAATCAAAGCTATATATGATAGTTTTTGGAGTCATTTAACCAAAGAGAAAAAAGTGTACATTTTTTATGGAAAATTTTACAAGAACTGGTATTAAAATTGGAGGAAATAATTCTTCAATCTTTACAATGCTTTGTGCTATAATTTAATCATAATACAAAATCTGACGCAAAAACGCAGTTTCTTTAAGTAATGTTGATTATGTTTTTTCTTATAAAATAAGTAGAAGGATGAAATCTCGAAAAAGGTAATTTCAGCAGGTTACATTTCTGGGGCAATTTTCAAGAATCATATAATTCTTATTGACAATTTTACATTTTATTTACATCAATTTTACATTAAAATAAATGTTACTCACATGTTACTATTTTATAGCTTTTCAGTATTCAGAGTGACACAAAAGCATAATAATTAACAGGAGCTTACTTTAACTAGTACAATAAAATTTGTCAATAGACTTTTAATTGTAATTTGGTGAAAACTTGGCTGTTTAATAAAAATGCATCAAGGACAACTGTAATCGCTACAAATACAAATTTAATTATTGCATACATTTGTTTATTAGACATTCATTATTCACAAGCATTAATTTTTGCAAAACAGTTTTTTCAAATAATAAATTAGAATGTGAGTGATTAATGGATGGTTAACTAACTTTTATTAAATTAATTATTCGTAATATTTTCATTATTATTCACTTATGCTTTAATAAATTTTTTAATACTTCTCCTAGAAAGATAAAACAATTAGTTCAAATAAATAAAAGTCTCCTGTATACTTAAGGAATTCCAACTGAAAACGAAATAGATTCTTTTGTTGTTGTTGTCTTCTCTATGAGACAAAACTAAATATATCAAGAAGTTTGGTAGGTAAATGGGTACATTTGTTTACTTCACACTAGAGCTGCACAATGGGCTATTAACGACGATTTGGGAAACATCCCTGAGGATGATCCGAAGACGTGCCATCGCAATTTTGATCCTCTGCAGAGGAAATGGCTCTCCTGTTTTGATAGTCCGACGACATGAGTGCGAAGTCGAGCACTTTTCGGTAGAACAGTTTAGCGAGGACCGAAACCTTTCACCCTCAGTCACTACGCAGGTTGATCAAAGTGGTCAGTCACCCGATTACTGATCACAGCCTCAAAAAGTTTGGAGAATGAGTTTTATGAGTTCTGGCACCCTGAATAGGATGTCCTGATGTTGAGCCGAGTTTAAAAAGTGCAGCCAGAATGGATTGACAGTTGAAAATGTGTTCTGGCGTTAATTGGGTTTGCGGACAATGTCTGTATATGGGGTATAATCTGGTCTTGTCTGTCCTTCAAATGGCCCATGTGGAGTCTTTCTTTTGCGGATGACAGGTTTCTAAGACAATTAAGATCCAGAATGGAGGGTTTGTTTGAAAGTTTGCTTGAAAAGTTTGTGCTTGGCAATTGCATTTGCGTCATCAGAGTTGACGGTGGGGGTCGGATCGAAGTTTCGGGCTTCCTTAGCAAAATCGTCTGCGCACTCATTTCTTTCAATGCCACATGGGTAGAGATCCACTAGAGGGTGAGAGGCTTTTTTATATGTCCCAGGAGGTTGTTAATGCTCTGGGTTAAATTTGCTTCTCCATTGCATATGGCTTCTAGTGTTGATTTTGAGTCGGAGAAGGTGACCAGTCCTTCTGTTGAATCTTCAGAATAGTGTGGATGGTAAAATAAAGGAGCTCCTTTGACAGCAATAAGATCACTAGTGATATTTGGCCAGTGAGAATTTCGAAATGTAGGTTTCTATTGATCGCAATCTTATCCATGGGAAATCAAGAGATAAAAAATATCAAGACTTTATTTAGTATTTCTTCTCGTTTTCTTGGTTTTCTCCCTTCTTGAAGGAATTTTTTTTAAACCTGAAATATCTAGAAATTTACCAGGTCTCCTGACCACGCCTGTTTAATACAAGTATTATTCACAGAATTGTGAAGTCGGTAGTTTTAATGCGTGACTCCGTATCCAGACTTACACGACCCTACAATAATGGAAGAGACATTTTCAGTTTTTGACATTTTTTTAAATTTCTCAAGAAATACCTATTAGAATATCTTAAAAGTTTAAAAGTTTCAAGTAATTTTTTCACTTTTTTTAGAGAGCTCGAAACTATTAGGGGCTATCCACAATTTTCATCTTGTATTATAATACAAGATTTATTAAAAAATAAGACCGTCATTTTGGGGGATCCCCCCTTTAAAAGTATGTTTTCTTTTGCATGTTTTCTTTCTCCATACCATAAAAGATTAGTTCCAGGACGATTATTGTAAGGTATTAACATTCGTAATCAAATTTTGTCTTAGGATACAAAATACAATTTGTGAAAAAACCCTGATCGTTTTGAGCTTTTTCGTGAAAAGTACAAAAACTACTTAGAAAAGTGTTTGAAAATTTTTAAATTTTTAAGATATTCAAATCAAATTTTTTCCATCAATTTCCAAATACGATTCATTAGAAAATTGTAAAAAAAAATATTTTTAAAACTTTTTTCAGTGCATGCGCTTTATAAAAAAACTAGCTTAAATATTAATAACTTGCGTAGTTTTTAGCAAATTTTTTTAAAATTTTAAATAGATAATTTTGTAATTAATCTTAAATTGCTCCAGAAATTTTGTTTAATTCCATTGAATATCTTTAAAGTTATAATGAATAATCATAAGGCAAAAAATAAATTTCTCTGAAAATGTCTTTATCTCAATAAATATTTACTGAAGGTTTAGGAAACTTTATGCAATTATTAAAAATAACTAAAGTAATCGATAGAAGTTAGAAGCTTATTGCTTCATTTTCTACCATAGGGTGTTCAAAAATACTTGTTTTCTTTCGTAATTTATTGAAGGTCCCTCAAACTTCTGAAAGATTTAAATTTTATTGCTAAGTATGAAAAATTGCATGAACTGCAATGAACAGTTTTTGATAGATAGTTTAAATAGTATACAGTTGCATGTTTTTAGATTTTTGATAAGTATCTTTGTTTTTATGCTAAATTAACGTTTAAGGATTTTTTTAACTTCATCAAAATCGGTTTTCAACTGTTTTAACGTAAGAAAATAAGATTTTAAAAAATACAAAATGTGAGAAACGTGTAGTTTTAAATTACTCAAAACCGCAAAAAAATTCATCATTTAATTGCTTTAAAGTCTTGTGTAAAATTTCACAGAAATTCTAAAAATTATCAAATACTATTTCTCCTAAGCTACTAAAGTGACCCCATTATTTTCTTCTTTTTTTTTTGAGGATATTATGCTGTCTAACAATACTATATCATCAAAAGTTTGTTAAGTAGGAGAGATATCAAGAAAACACAAATTAAAAATTTTACTTGAAATCCAAGGCTTTATTTCCGGCTTTAACTCTACTAAAATTTTGTCTAAATTCTCGAAAAATATTAAGATTATTTTGCTAAATTCATTTCAAATTATTCTTTTCCAATTTTTTTACGCAACATTAAAGTCAAAGATTATTTATTATATTCTTAAGGGAATATTCTCTAACTAGGAAACTATACCAAATAAGATACTTAAAATTCTCTGATATGTCTTTTTCATTAACTTTACATCTGAATTAAATGAATTTAGGTTTAGTCGGTGTCTGACTTGCAATAATTTGCTTCAAAATAGGTTAGAAATAACATTCTGCGTGGATCCAGTTCATCTCCATTCACCAACACATTGTTTCATCGGCACAACTTCTTTGACGAATCATAGTATGACTTTATGCAAATTGTTTTGAAGCAAATTGGATTAAACCAAACAGGAACGCAATCACATAGGCTCTTGATCCAGATCCACACATTTTGAACTGCCGAAACAAAACATTGGCTAGTTCTAGTTTATAGCAGTGTTATTTTATATGAGTGCCATAACATTTACAGCCAATTGATTTATAACAATTTAGAACCAATCGCTCATATAAACAACTAATTAAAGAAAATTTTTATGAGTATTGTTATAGCACAATTATAATAACGTTCTTACTAGCTAGAAATAAATATTTAGTTTGGATAATTCAAATTGAATGGTTTAGAAGCCTAAGCGGTGGTTTTGAACCAAATCAGTTCAAATAAAACAAGAACTTAATGACATTGTCTCTTAATCCAGATCCACTCATTTTGAACTACCGAAACAAAACATTGACTTGTCCTAGTCAATGTCTAGAAGAGTCTATGTCTAGTCTAAACAGGAACTTAACTGCATTGGCTTCTGAGCCACTTATTTTAAACTATCTAAACCAGTGGTTCCCAAAGGATGTTCCGCGGAGCCCTGTTCCAAAAGTTAGGAATTCTTTAGTTAGTAATAATTAAATTTATTTATTTAATATTTCGTTTGTTTAAATTAACTTATTCATGTAAAATGCCAATGAGAAAAAGGTAACAAACTTTAAATAAATAAAAAAAATTCAACAACAGAAAATTTTGAAAAATTTATGAAAATGCTTGGCATTTATAAAAAATTCAATAAGAATTTTCGAGCTTTCAGAATGATTAAATTCAAGATTAAAGAATGCTGTTTCTCTGATATTCATTCTCAACATTTACATGTTCTTTTTGACAACCATAATTCATTTATTCATGCACCAAAAAAAATTAATGGCTTTAAATATTTCATTTTTCGCATGAAATATTACCAAAATAATTAGTATTCACTATTTATTTAATTCTTTGTTAGTATATTCACAGCTGCTAAGGAATTTTTTTTTCATAACGTCGGGGTTCCGGCCAAAACAAGCTAGATTATTTAGGATTACATAGCCTAAAAAAAGATGGGAGCTGCCTATCTAAACTATACACAGTTGTAAAAATGTCGTAACATCACTGATAAATACTTTTTTATATAATCAATTAATTATATATTCAATTACTAATACATTATTTAAATCACATGATTTGCTAATAAATGTCTGCATTATTTCAGAACAAAAATGAAGCTATTGGGCTTTGTTATATTGATTGCATGTCTCTTTGCTGTTTTGAATGCTGATGATGATATGGGCTGCAAAGAGAAGCGTGCTAGAGCCAAGGCATTATGTAAGAAATTATTATTTAAAAATTTTTATGTAAAAATATTTCATTGTACACAACAATTAAAAAATATATATATTTTAAGGTTCAAATATGGCTTTTTCTACTTCATTTTGTCAGAGAGTAAATTACGTAGAATTTTAGAACTTTACAAAATACAAAAAATTTAACTTTAAATAATAAAATCATTTTTAATAACCAACTTTTGAAATATTTTTATGAGGAAAAAAAACACCATGTATGTTTTGTCTTAAGATTCAGAACCCGAATAAATTCTATAAATTATTATCATTTTCCAGAGAAGGGGGGGGCATAAAAGTTGGTCCCACCGCTCTCTAAAAGTGTTACTTAAGCGATAGAAATAAAAATCTAATT
This sequence comes from Parasteatoda tepidariorum, assembly GCF_982258835.1. Taxonomy (NCBI): domain Eukaryota; kingdom Metazoa; phylum Arthropoda; class Arachnida; order Araneae; family Theridiidae; genus Parasteatoda; species Parasteatoda tepidariorum. The sequence goes on from NC_141763.1 coordinate 77,959,935, forward strand.
CTAGGATAGAAATAAATTCTCCTACAGTACAGTCCTTTTTACAGTAGAAACAAAAATCAAAGGCTCATACTATAGATTACCATAATTGCAAGTTCAATGCTAACTCAGTAGTGTTACTCTAAGAGTTAGTAAGAAAAAAAATAATTTTTAGAAAAGCTCAATTTTGTGGCACGTTATTCCGTTTGTTTTCATTAGAATGCTGATTAAGTTTTTGCAAAAACTTTTTTAACTATTTAGGAATTTTGGCTTTACACTCGTATTTTTATATTCTGTAAACACTGCATAGTAGCACCTTTTTGGGTGAAATTAAAAAAATTTAAGATTTGAAAGTATCTAGCTTTCATTTCGATACTTTATGAACAATCACTCATCATTTTTCAAGCAATATAGTGACAGGGTGCGTTTTAAAAAGTCCTTAAAGGTGCTTATTTTTGATTTACGTTTTTTAAAAGCTCCTAAAGGTGTTTTTTTTTATTCGAGGTTTGTAAAAAGTGCTTAGTTTTCTGTCTTTTAAAAAGAGATTTTTTCTTTGCCGTGTCGTCTCTAAAGCACACAAAAAATGCATGATTTTCGCAATTTTCTCTTCATGGGCCGGGATAGCCTGGTTGGTTAGGCACTGGGTCCATGTTCAAGAGGTCGTGGATTCGATACCCGCTGGCCGAAGGCTCTTTGTGTAATAAATGGTGACTGAAGCATCTCAAATCTGTTGAGTTACAAAGTCTTCCATGTTCCTATCACAAATCACACCTCTGGAGGTACTGATCCAGGAGTTTCTCTCTCTCTCTCTCTCTCTCTCAAAATATATATATATATATATATATATATATATATATATATATATATATATATACAGTCTCAGTGAATTAAGTTTCTTCATTAGTTAGGCCTAGTTGGTCCGATAAAATTCTGATTGTTTAACCGTATTAGATGAAAGCAGAAAATAACGGTTTTTTTCACAGTTAACAGTTTCATTACTATCTTATTTATGGTCATTTGACTGTTTTGGTTAATTATGGCAAATTAACAATTAAAAAAAAATGTTATTTAACCATTTTTTCCGTGAATTTTCTGACGGTGTAGTTCGGAGATCCTGAATGAAAGATTCATAGCTGGGCTTCTTAGTTTCTCACTTTTTTAATACAAAATCGTATTAGTTTTGTTATTTTTCGCAGTTTTTTACTCCAGTTTAGTATTAAGAATTTTCTTTGCCATCTGAGTCGCAGTCAAAATTTAAAATTACATTAACATGCTAATATAAACTGCATGCTCGAATGCAAAGCATCTGTTCTAAAATATATAATAGTAATAGTAGTTTATAATAGCGAAATTTATAACAGTTATATAATTATTTAACTCAGCAAAATATGTAATATTTTAGGGCGTGTGGATTTTTGTACTCTAGTGTACAGTGTATTACGTTCAATAAAATTAAAATTATAGCATCAATATTATTCTTTTTTTATTCTTAGATAAAAACAGCGTTCCAGATATTCCTATTGCAATGTGCAATTCAGATGGTACCTATGCCAAAAAACAATACACTAGCATGGGTAAGTGCTACTGCGCTGATTCAGAAGGAAATCCAATTGATGGCCAAGAGTGCCCATGTGAATAAAAAATCGCAACTGGAATTATTTGAATAAATTTATTCCTGTTTAATAACAATTTGTGCTTTTGATCTTGGTATTTTGTAACTTGCACTGTTTAACAACTTCGTAATTCTTGTAGTTCTGGTCTGGACCATAGAGTTATAAATAAGAAGGAGTGGGCATTCCTCCCCTTCCCCATTGGAGTAACTGTCAAGGAGCGGCGGCTATGTTGGTATAACCAGAAACTTCGCGGAGCCGCTCAGGTTTCAAGAGGAATAGTTAAGTTATTCTTGACCTTTTCTCTTATGATTGGAAAATTTCGAAAACGAGATTGAAATAGTTTTGTTGTTAATACATAACATAACTTCCCAAAAAATAAAGTTTTAAGATAGCTCTATTTTACATCTGAATTTTAAAAAAAGGAGCTTTACGGCAGTTTACGGGAACTTAGGTTCCTTTACATTTTATCTAGACATTAAGCCATTTGAATAAACACTTGGGTAATAAATCTGGTCCATAACCTACTGTTTATTACTAAGCAGAGAAGTCTAATTTCTTTTTCTTTTGCAAAGCACTTGATCATATGAAGTGTACAAAACTGTAATTTACAAATAGCAACGTAAAATAACTGTGTATTTATTTTTAAAGGTAAATACCCAGAGTATTTAGTATATAGGAATATTTATTTTCCAATTGAGATTTAAACTCCACTCATGAAATGTTCTATATCATTCACAAAATACATGAAGTGGTGAGCAAATAAATGCTCTATAATAAATGCCCAGGCATCATTATCTGTAATGAATGCTCTATAATAAATTAAAGCTTTGAAACAGCAATTGAGACGTTAGTAGAGGAAGGTGGTGGCTCAGATGAAACAAATTTTAAGGCTTTTAAGGAACTTTAAAAGATAAAATGAATACTAAAGCCGAAACTATGGTCTTGAAACTATGGTCTGGATTTAACTCCGGTTTTGAAAAGTAAACTCTCTTAAACTGAAGTATAGATTTGGATTTAAAAATAGACTTTTCTTCCTAAAACGTCTTACATGAAAATTATATCGTTAGAAAATTACCAACATGGAATGCATAAACAATTCCCTTAACATATTAATTTTTTTAAATCCTTGTCAAAAAAGAGTTCAAAGATGCTTACACATTAGTGAGTGACAAATTGGCAATTATATGGGTAATAAACTCGCACATTATTATAAAAGGTAATCACAGTTAAAAATTATTAAAATCATTACAGCTTTGGTATTTATAAATAAACCAAAATCACGTGAATCAAGTAAAAATAAAGGTTCAAAAATAGACATATTGAAATTTCAGTTTTATAAACAAAAACAAAAAGGAATGTTCTATAAACAAAACAAATTCTATCAACAAAAATGAAAAGAAAAAGTAACGAGACGAACAGGTTATAGTGCAGGACATAGAACAGGTTATAGAACAGGTACATAAGAAAAAAAGTGGTTTAACCAAAAGGAAAAAGCTTAAACAAGCATATAAAGACAATTTTTGTGGAAACAAATTTATAAAATTAACTTGAAAGCTGTGAAAAATTAGAAAGCATATTTCTTATGTATAAAAACTATCAATGCAATTTTTAGTATTAAACATTTTAAAAATTGGCGTTATATTTAGATCAAAAATTCTAATTTTAAACAAACAGATATCACAAATAATTCGAAAGTAATTAAAAAAATGTTTAAAAATTAATTCTAAAATTTTGGTTCTATTGTAAACTGACCATTGGAATTCTTTTCTTGTAAGAGCTCGTGTTTCTAAAAAGCTAGATTATTTTTTGGGTTCTCGTTTATTATAATTAATTTCAAAATTGTTTAAAAACTCATTTTGGAAAGTATTATCTAAGAATGTTTAAAAATTTTAAAAACGTAGAGAATAGCGCTTGAAATAGTAGTGGAAATGAGAAGAAAAAAAATTTAACATAGAAGTGTAGTTGAAAATCTTTTGAATTAAAAATGTATTGTAACCATAAAACTATAGAAATGATAAGAAATTTTTTCAGAGAATAAGAATGATTTAAAAAAAAAAAACTTTGTTTTAATGCAAAACAGGGTTTTTTTTTCGTATATAAATTAATTTTAAACAGACAGAGAGTTTTTTCAAGAAAGAAAAAAACTTACCGAAAGCTTTGATTTAATAGATTTAAAACTAATATTTTTAATATTTGGTTGAATTTGCCCTTATAATTTTCCAGTTGTCAAAGCTCCATATTGTCAATTTTTTTTATTTTCCTGTGTAAATCAAAACTATGGGGGCAGTATAATGATAAGCAACATTTAGGAATTTTTTGGGAAGAAATTTTAAAGCGCATTTGTAGTGAAAAATATCGCCAATTTCCACGTAAACAAGAAGAGATCTTTGGTTTAAATGTATTTTGAATCATCGGTCATTTTTCTTAAAAAGGAGAATTAATCTCAAAGCCTTGTTTTAGTAGTTTAGAAAGAAATATCTGTGTAACATTTGGATTAATTTGATCCAGTAATCTTCCTGGTAAGAAATCTGCAAAACATCCTTTTAATATTTTTAAACACAATCTTTAGTTAGATGAAGGGATTGGGGCCATATATTGATAATCCCCATTTATAAAATTTTCCGGGGAGCGTTTTCAAGGCACGTTTTATTTGGGAGGGGAAGAAAATGCAATGATTTCTATGAAGGCAATACGAAGTTTTTAAGTATTGTGCTCTTCTCTGGTGTAAATTCCAGAAACTTATAAGTACCTATCTGAAAACTATACGAAGAAATAGTTTGATATCAAAATATTACCAGTTGAAAAAGGGTGACTTAGCACTTTATTGCATCAAGCTTATATGAAATAGTTTCTCTGTATCATCAAAAGTTATTGGCCAGAAACTTTACGATTTGTAGATAATTTTGTGTTTACAAATATTTTTAATCAATAATGAATTCATGTAAAAATACACATTAAGGTTATTTTGATAAAACTATTTACTAAATATATACTTATTTTTCAAAAAATAATTAGAATAATCATTCTTGTTGAACTTGGAGCAGAGAGACTATCTAGAGAAGATATTATTTTTATATTTCATCAGATAAATTAAGGCGATGTAATTGATAGATTTAAGAATTTATTTTCTAATTTTATGCTTAACACTTCACATGCTTTTTAAAACGCAAAATGTAAAAGTGAAATTTAGCTCCTTTGATATAAGCAATTAGAGCAGCCTTTTTACACAGTGATTATACGTGCTTTATTCATGCTGGAATGAAACAAATCAGGATTCAGTCCATGTGCCTGACACGCAGTTACTTGTAAACTCAAATACCCGGTCTGTTTTCTTGGCAGATATGATTGGCCAACGGGTACATTTTCTTGACAATACACTTGCTAGAGCTGCAATGGCTCAGGGGACAGAGCGTTCGCCTTCCAATGAGGTGAACCGAGTTCGAATCCCAGCAATGGTTGGTCGATACGAATTATGCACCCGGCTTGCACCAACCACAGTGCTGACGCGAAATATCCTCAGTGGTAGACGGATCTTTGCCCTCAGGTTAACCGTGGGAGGTTCTCGTGCTCTTCCTCTCCATGTAACGCAAATGCTGATTAGTTCCATCAAAAAATAATCCACGAAGGTAAATTTCTCCCAATACTTGATCCAGGAGTTGCCTTGTCGTCTGAATTGGGTTCAAAATTACAAAGCTACGGAGTTGAACACTACCAGTCGTAAACCTAAATTTGGGTCGGCTGTTCAACGACGGTTATAAAATAAAATAAAAACTCGCCTGGCTGTCGTAAGTAACATTTTGTTTTGCTGCACAAAAACTATTAGAAACTTCAAATTATGAAGGTGTATAACAAAATTTAAAATAAGAACGATGGAATAAAAAAAAATTCAACACTCAGTAGTAAGTTTGAGAACTCTTAACTGATAAAGTTTGAAATTTAAAGTGCTGAAAGATGCCTTTTTATTCACTTACTGCAAAGGTACTGTAGGTGAGCACTTTGAGTCACACTAGAGCTGCCCAAAGGGCTATTGGCGATATTTTGGAAACATCCTAATCAATTAAAAAAAAAAGTCAAAATTGAAATCACGAGGAACACCAAGACATTTTTCACTCCATTCTTTGTTTTAATTCAAACATTTGGCTAGATTAGTGACGGCTTCTATGAATTGTGAATATTCATAGTTAATTATACCCTTTTACTTCTGCCTTAGGTATAAATGATGATATGGTGATGAGTTTCTCTCATAGTAGGTGTAACTTTTAAAGTGGTTGATATAAATGATTTTTATGGCGATATTTGTAATATTGAAAAGGCAGGATTTCATTTCTTCCCTACCATCTGCAGAGTTATTCCTTCTGCAATTATTATTATTATTATTAAAGCCCTGTTTGGTTTTGATTTAGCATCTGAATTCACAACATCTACTAACTAATGTTTTATCCAGATAAATGAATCATTAAAAAATTTAACTTTCAATTGTAAAATTAAATTACGTTTAATAACGAGACATTAATGCTGTTAATACAATTTAAATAAATAATTCTTCTGTAATCTTAAAATAAAAATATTCCGCTTACCTTGAAAGAAAAGTAATTCTTTAAAAAGTGAAGAAAAAAGCAATTTTTAAAAAAGATTTTTCCCTACGAGTGTTAAAATGCAAATTTTAAATTAAGCAAGCGATCTTGTTTTGGAAGACCATACTTATGGACAAAGAACATTCCAGAAAATGGGTGCATTACGGAAGTCTTAATTAGTAATCAACAACCCCTTTTACTCTTAGAAAAAAATAGACCGCTATTCATTTCACCTGCTTTTTCAAACAGCTGCTTTCTCAGCACCCGCGAGTTAGTACATGGAACAAAAAGACCCAAATAGCTTCTGAGAGCAGACGATTATTAAGTTAATAATTTAAAATCTATTTCACGCATTTTAAAAGTGACCTTTGATAATCGTATTAGAATAAGCCAAACTAAGTAAAAGAGAATAATAATAATTCGTCCAGTGAAACGGGCTATGACGTGTGTGTGTGTGTTTCCTCCGGATCATCCTCAGGGTTATTCTCCAGACCTTTACCAATAACCGCATATAGTGGAGCTCTAATGCGACGTAAATAAGAAAGTACCAAAGGAGAAATAGATTAAGAAAGCTGGTGTTGACTGGTGTATGCATGAAGGCTTGATTAGTTTTCCTAGTTTTTTGCCCTGTTTGTAGGAAAGACATGAGTTTTGTTGAACGAAAAAAACGAACGAATGGTTATGAATGGGTTTGTCATGAGAAAGATAAAATGACGTTGTAAACGATCTCTAAGAAATCCTCCTTTGTTTGAAGAGTGTAAAATGGATATAATTGACATTTTAATACTTTTGTATTTGCTGGTCTATGAACCTGGTAGAAATCCTCCTCTAAATAAAGTAAATGTGAAAAAAAGATAATTAAAAAAAATTAAATAAATTAAAAAAAACTGTGATTGTTTTGCATAATTTTTTACAGATGGTTGTAGAAATGGATGAAGGCGATTTCGCAAGAGAAAATATGAGTTCGAACCGTGGTGGCTCAGAGGATAGAGAGCTCGCCTCCCAATGAGGTGAACCGGGTTCGAATCCCAGCGATGGCTGGTCGATACGATAGCTCACCGACCACAATGCTGACGTAAAATATCCTCAGTGGTAGACGGATCATGTGTTGTGTCCCCTTGCCGTCAGATTAACCGTGGTGGAGTTTCGTAGTTTTCCTCTCCGTGTAATGCAAATACGGGTTAGCTCCATCAAAAAGTCCTCCAAGAAGGCAAATTTCTTCCGATCCAGGAGTTCTCTTGTCTTCTGGAGTATAAAAACAGAGGTTTACTGCATCTATCTGCCAATCTTTTGTTGACCCCAGACTGGTTCCCATACCAGTAGAATTCAGGGCACGTGGATTCAGATAATGTGAGAATTTCACAATCAAAATGCTCAACGCAGTCATTCTAAGAAATCTTAGATTCTTATTTTACAGAATTTAAGCGGAGATGTCGGTACCGGGATCAGAGGGAAGCTGATCTGTCTGTTCCGGAACTTTATGATGTAATCCATGAAAGATTGCACACGACATATTCCTCTGACGATACTGAGAATAAATTATAATGAAGTTCACTGGTACGATCTATTTTCGTTGTTTTGAAAAGCTTTGCGTTTAGGATATGTATAAATATATATATATATATATATATATATATATATATATATATATATATATATATATATATATATATATATATATATATATATATATATATATATATATATATATATATATATAAAAAGTAAATACAAGAAAACGCAAAGAAAGTTAAGAAAAACAATAAGTTTCATGTGCAAATCCATTTCGGGCAAATCCGTGGTTAGAATTATTTATTAAAAATTCCTTTACTAAATTATTTCCTTTGTTAATCTATACAGTTTTTCCATGTGCAAATCCATTTCGGGCAAATCCGTGGGTAAAATTGATTGCTAAAAATTTCTTTATTAATTTATACAATTTTTCCATGTGCAAATCCATTTCTGGCAAATCCGTGGCTAAAATTATCGACTAAAAAATTTTTCTTTGTTAATTTTTCCATGTGCAAATCCATTTCGGGCAAATCCGTGTTAAAATTATCTATTAAATTTTTTTTTCCTTGAATATTTAAATAATTTTTCTATGTGCTATTCCATATTGTGCAAATCCGCGGCTAAAATTATTTGCAAAACAGGCAATTTATGTTTCTCTTTTCTATTTTATATTTTTTCTTAAATAAACATCTATCTTTTAAAACTATTTATGATCAATTTTTAAAATTATCCAGTATAATATTACCTTGCGCACATCCATTTCGGGCCCATCCTTGGTAACTAACAAATCAAAGCTCAGAATAACAAATCACTTCAGCAGTGCAGTAAGAACGACACTTTAAAACCCTCTTGTTACACTCAATTTGCGCTTTTGTTTTCATATTTTGTAATCTGGCAATCTTTCTGCGAAAACATTTTTAAATCATTCTTGAAAAATTTTCTGTCCTTGTAAGTTGATCTGATTTTGCTACTCGCTTTATAGTCCCTTTTAAATGTTTTTTATTTTATTTTATTTTCTGTTTTTACATGCTATTTTTACTTCTTGTGATCTATTTTATTTGTTGTTATTTTTATAAAAAAAATTTTTGAGTGCTCCTCACACTATTGTATTAATATATTTTGCTTTGGCTTTATTGATACAATATCAGAAAGCACTCTGTTTTGCGGATATAATCGTGTGGGCTGAAGAAAAGATTATATCTTTTTTTTCCCGGTTTTATTTTTCCGGTTTTTTAAATAAAATTTCATCCTTTTTTTTTCAATATATTATATAAACTGTTGTTTGTTATTTTTTACTTATTATTCCCCCCCCTTTTTTCATATGTCTATAATTTTTCTTTGTTTTATTCTTCATTTTGAACTATATATATATATTTATATATACACTCCTCAAAAGTGAAATTGCAACACCAAGAAATAATGCACGTAGCGTCATGCAAATTTCAGGAGCGATAGTAGTGAGATGGATATGCAAATGATTAAATTTGCGCACGCATCTGATCACGTGGTACGCATATTCGGGCTATAAAGGCCAGCAACTTTCCCTTCTCATAAACGGCATCTGAGGTTTTGCGTAGCATTTGCGACTTCCGAAAAAGCGTAGAAAATGCCTCTGAGACGTCGGCGAGCTCAATACCATCAGTTAACGACCGGGGAACGTGACCGTATTATCGAACTCCATGAACTTGGTTTGTCGCTGCGCGCAATAGCAACTCGTATTGGGCACAACGTGAGTACCATCCAGCGTTGTGTCACACGATGGATTCAGGAAGGTCTACGTACACGCCGAAGAGGAAATGGTGCGCGCAGGTGCACGTCAGAGCGCACAGACCGGCGTATTTGCCAGTTGATTATTCGAGACCCTTTCTCCACGGCACGTGCCATCCGAAGCCGGTTGCCTTCAGGAGCAGGTGGATCTGTGTCCACTCAAACCATGCGCAACAGATTGCATAAAGTACAGTTAAGTGCACGGGTACCAGCAACAGGGGTACCATTGACCGCTTTACACAGGACTAGACGCCTGGCGTGGTGTCATCGTCATCGTACCTGGACCATCCAATGGCATCGGGTATTGTTCACGGATGAATCTCGTTTCTGTCTGTGGAGAAATGACGGCCGTCGACGGGTATGGCGGCAACTCGGAGAACGCTATGAACCAGCCCATTACGCCGAGCGTCACAACGGTCATACACCGGGCATCATGGTTTGGGGTGGCATAATGTTTGATTGTAGAACGCCCCTGGTACACATTCACGGCAGTTTGACAGCGGACCGCTACGTCACACAAGTTGTGTATCCCGTTGTTCTGCCCTTGTTGCAGGGCGCACCCAACACGGTATTCCAGCAAGACAATGCCAGGCCACATGTCGCACGGCGAACTCTTAACAGCCTGACTGGATTTGACATCCTTCCCTGGCCGGCAGCCTCTCCAGATCTGAATCCCATAGAACACCTATGGGATCTCATAGGACGCGGCATGAACAGAGGACCAAAGGCGCAAACCATCGATGATCTGCGCACAGCAGTGGATGTGGCTTGGCAAAGGTTACCTCAGGCAACCATCAATGGAGTCATTGATAGCATGCCTCGCCGGATAGAGGCCTGTATAGCTGCCCGAGGTGGCCACATTAGATATTGAATAAATTGCTTTATAATGATTTTATTAGTCTGTTTTTTTAATCATTTGCATATCGTCTCACTACTATCGCTCCTGAAATTTGCATGACGCTACGTGCATTATTTCTTGGGGTGTTGCAATTTCACTTTTGAGGAGTGTATATATATATATCTATATATATATTGTACAAATTTTCAATGGTTAATAAAATACTTTTTATTTATCCACTCAAGTTCAAATACATTTTTTGTAAACTTGTAGTGGATGACACTTGATGTTAATACAGTTTTTTCAAATATTAATTCATTAATTAAATTTAATTAATTAATTAATTTTTTTCTTTATTGGCCTAAGTAGGAATTGACTTTAAAAAACAAATTTATATTGCTTGTTTAAATCCAAATAATAATTTATTTTTTTTTACGATTAAAATATTAACAAAATGTACTTGCATTAAAATATAATAATTATGTATTTCGCTAAAAAAATTAACTTTTCTTTTTTCAAAAAATATTAATTTTTAAAAAATTAATAATGATGATAAATGAGAAACATTCATGGTGGTGGAGGAGCAGCCTAATCTCTTAAAACAAACAATACTTCTTCCGCACAGTATCCGTTAATTATCTTTCCGCGAAACTAGTTAAGTACGTAGAAGCAGAGTTTATAGATTCAAAAGAAAAAGGATTACCACGAATTTTTTCTTTTAATTTTGAAATTTACAGATTCTTAATATTTGTTTTTCTTATCGTCCATTTTATCGGCTGTTCTTCGTTCAGCAGAAAGTGTCTTGGTTCAATAAACTAAACTCTGAAGTATGTTACTGTTTTCTTTCCTTCTTTTTTAAACATTTTGAAATACTTGTTAAACCAACTTCATATTGCCTAATTCAGTTTCATGTTTTATTTACTTCACACCAATATTTTGAACTGTTTTTCATCGCCATTTTTAGCTATTTTATTTTGCACTACAGAAAATGCTATTTTAACTGCCATAATATATTATTTGTGAATTTCAACTTTTTTTTTTCATTTTATATAGTTTTACTTTATAACCACTGTCAAACAGCCCAATTCTGAGTTTAACGACTATCAATATTCAACTTGTAATGTTGAACCTTACTCAGAGGACCAGGGAACTCCTTGACAAAGCATTGGGACAAACTGGCATTGTGGAGGACTTTTTTTTATGCAACTAGCCCGTGGGAAGGATGCAACTAGCCGTTATATGGAAAGGAAGGCCAGAAATACCTCCCACAGTTAGCCCAACGTCAAGGAGATTCTAGCACATGCTCCGTTTACCACTGAGGATATTTTACTTCAGCACTGTATTTGGTGCAAGCCGGGTGCTGAAATTGTACTAACCAGCCATCGCTGTGATTCGAACCTGGTTCGTTGGAAGGCGAGCGCTCTATCCCCAGAGTCACCAAGGTTCGAATTTCAACGTTTTTTAGTTAAAAACATAGTTTTTACATTTTTATTTCATCCCTAGGAGTCTAAGCTCCCTGTTCGTTGCCGCTCACTAGTCCCAACGATAGCTTCGCAATAATAGTTGTTTCTTGAAATAAAACAGACTTTTTTTACAAAACTTGAAATTTTTCACTTAATATATGTACTAAAAAGAATTCCGTTTGCTTACTCTTGCATCTCCACTTCCCACGGCCCATTCGATTAAGACCTATTGTTGTAGTTGTTTCTAATGCCCCTTGACAATACCATCTAGCCTACACTACGAAATCAAGTAAATTTATGGCAGAGGGTGCGTTTCTTGTTTTTCAGTGGCACCATCTGCGTCCAAGAATATGACTTTCTGTCACACACGTGTCACAGCCCGTTTAGAGGGCGGACCCGTTCACACATCCATTCATTCATCCACAGATCGTAATTTTGACCTGAACCAGAGAACGATCAATCTCCAACCCCTAGAGGTATGTGTTATGGGAGCATGCAGGACTTTGTAACCTGAAAGAGTTAACGTGCACCAATCACCAACTCTTAAGCCGGCGAGGATCGAGCTCACGACCTCTTGGACATGGGACAAACGCCCTACCATCCAGGCTATCCTGGCCTATTAAGATCTGCTAGTGAACATGTAATTTTTATAATTTATCATTTTTCAAAATAACATTTAAATTTAAAAGTAGCATATTGTTATAACAAATTTAGTGGGTTCACAACCGCAATTTAATATTTTCATGTAAGGGAGAGTCGGGTAGCCCCGCTCACTTAAGGAGTATTGCTTATATTTCTGCATAATACTGAGTAATAATCATCATTTTTGTATGTTTCTATTGTTTGGTCATCTAATTAAATAATGCAAAAAGAATAAACCAGAAAAAGAATAGTTAAACATAAAAAAATAGAAATTTAAAAAAACATGTTTTTCGGCTCTTTTCAAAATGTGTCGGATAGCCCCGCCCAGTTACAAAAATTGTGTTTTTTGGCTATTTTTTCAGGTGTAAATGAGAATGACCAATGTATTGACAATAGATAAACCTCATTTATCATTTTTATCACAAAATTATTTTATTTATTACATATTTATATACTTTTTGTGAATTCTATCATTTAATAACAACAAGTGTCATACTTTTTATCATTATTAATGTATATTAATATATTATAATATTAATATATATTTATATTAAATATTTAACGAAAATAATTTAATTTAAGTAACAATAATTAATAACAACAGTTGTTTTTCAATATAAACTTATTTGGTTGATCTCTTTTTATAAACTTAATATAAAATACTTCTTATAAAATTACAAATTCACTTTGTATTTTGATTGCATTCAAATGCTTCTGTAGATTGATTCGTTCACAAATAAGTGAAAATAAATAAGTAAGCAAATAGCTTATCATAATATTTATGATTTCTTGATTTTAAATTTAATTTGGATATATCAATTACATTTTAAAAATATTTAATTTTTCATTTTTAAATATATAAATTTATGTTTCATATAATATTAAAACATATATTTGTTGTTAAAAATGCATATAACATTCAAATTTGAAGCAATAAAATAATAATCTTTGCAACCGTGCATTTATCGACGAAATAAAATTGGGTGGTGATACCCGACATTCATGTGAGCGGGGCTACCCGAAATCCTATTTTTTTGTAAATTTGTAATTACTCGAACAATTTTTTACATACAAACTTCTTTTTTTGTGCAAATTAAACTTAAGACTACATACTTTAATGCTGTATGTATAGAAAAAATTATTTTTTTAGTATTAAAATGAAGTTTAATCGAAACATTCAACCAATTTTTCTTAATTTCATGACTACTGTATTCAACATATTTTCAAAACTATTGTTCACCATGTTACCAGCTGCATAAATACTTGAAACTTTGAAAATAATATTTTTTTAATATAACAATTAATGTCCGATGGCCCATTGACTATACATATGAAATTGACAGTGGGCGGGGGTACCCGCTGGGCGGGGCTACCCGACTCTCCCCTACCTCGTATATTTTAGTATCAAATATAATTTTTGTATGCATCATATTATGCATGAAGCTGCAATATATTACAGCAACTTGCACATAAAATAATATTTGTCAAGCGGTTAATAAGATCGGACTCCGATCTGAATAACTTTATCTTAAAATTTAACGTAAAATTACGTCATAATTTTAAAAAAAGAATTCTCTAAGTTTTAAATGTTTAATTTTGAAAAAAATCAAACTAAAAAATTTAATATTAGCAGTACAGGTGAATACCTTTAACTAAAGATGAAAAAATATTTATAGGAAAACAACACCCTTATGACTTTTATTTTATGCTGATGGCAATCAAACAATATGAAAATCTATGCGGGAAAACTGGATCCGACCGTGCGGTTTAATTTTCCGACCAATAAAAATGCACGGCAGTGGTGATTGTAAGCCCAAGTCAAAATTCCAGAAAATTTCTTGAGTAAAAAAAAAAAAAAAGTTTATATCAAAAAATTAGAAATAATTTAAACAAGGTTTTTTCCTTTTTCTCAATATTTCTTAGTTTACTTGAAATATATTTAAAATTTTACTCATGCCTATGATGACCTGGAGAAGTAATTGAAAATTGAAATTTACAAATATGTCTTTCTTTCTTGAGTTTATGATTATAATAACTATTTACTGATAAAAAATGAATATTAATCTTGAATGAAAGCTTATAAAGTAGCTCTCCTTACAAACAAATAAAATAAACTGTGTTTTTAAGTTCCACCTTTGAAAATTTGATTTTCGAAAACTTTTGTGATCAATGATTTTTTGAAACATCTGAACCTTCGATCTCCGGAAACTTCCGGATCACAGTTAGCGAAAAATCCGGAAGTCCGGATTTTTTCCGAAGCACAATCAGCCCTGGCACCGACAATAATGGGAAACTGTTAAACCATTATGCTTTTATGTTACATCGAGACATTTTTTTTCTTTTCAGGTTTATGCATGCTAGTTATTGGTACTTCTCTGTTAAACGGGAAGTGCTCGAAATTGCAATTTGCAATAAAAGGTTTGCCTGCAATATTTAGGAAGCAAATGTAATTATAAGCATAGACTTCTATTATAAGCACAGCTTCATTTGAAACATGATCACTCCAGCTAGTCAGCAAATAGTCAAAATTTTGAATGGCTAACAATTCTGATAGTTGCCATAAAAAAAATTGAAACTTTCATTGTCATTCGGCACAGAAAAACAATTGAAATTTAAGAACATTAGCTAATAGGGAAGTAGTCAAAATTGTATAGAGTTTAATTAGTTTTGGTGATATTATAATGATAAATTTTGCTTAAAGCACTGGGGGAAAGTAATCAATTTTTGATTGACAATTAATTATATTGGACGATAAAATAAGAAGAAATTCTGCTTTTATTGGTCAAAAAAACTTGCATAATCGTCAGTCTCAGGTCTACAGAAGAGAGATTCTAAGTTCTCCATTAAAATACATAAATCTTTAAAAATTGTTTGCAAGGAAATGTCAATATTAAATAAATAACTATAATATCCCACTTTACGATATAAATAGAAACAAAATTGATGCAGAAATGTAAAAGTATTATCTTTATTCTTGTATTTTAATACATCCAATCTAATTCCTAAAGTAAATATCGTTAAAATAACTTATATTTATAAAAGTTATTTTTAATATAAATAACTTGGAGTTGAATCTTCGAAATCATTTTTGATTTCATGTTTTGCACAATCCATATAATGATACTATGTATGCTTCATTTATTGCATAAATATTTATACAAATAAAATTATATAAAATGTGTTATTTATTATATAAATATTCATTTACCTGTTCCTTTAATTGAAAATCAAAATTCAATTCCATACTATTACGAATGTTTGAACAGATGTAAATCTAAACTATTCTGAGTTTATGATGGCTATTCCGCTTAAGCAAATAGAAGTGTTGCTCCATTTTAGAATTCTTTTGTTTCCTACTTAAACGATACTAGAATCGAATAAAATATTCCTTTATTTTCATTTAAGCAAGGTAAGTAGCTTACATTCTTAAAGAATCTCTCGTTTTCTTAAGAAATAAAACAGGGCTATTCCATGGTAACTTACGTTACATTCACAGAAACTTTATTGCACTGAGAACTTAGAAGCAAACAAATAATACTGATACACAATCTAAAATAAAGTGATTTCTTAAAATTTCAATCAAAACCAAAAGGAAACTAATTAGAATAATTAATATTTTTCAATTTAAGCAGTGTAAAAACCTAAAACTAGTGCTGTAACTTACGTTACTGAAAAAGGAATGGCATAAATTTGCAATATGCTTGAAGGCAAAATTCTGTTCTTATACAAATGTTAATTGATTAAGATTAGATGTATCATTTTACTGACATGTTTAAATATTTATTATGCCTAGATTTAGGATTTTATTTCAAAAGTTAAATTAAATATAATTTTTTAAATGGGTAACTTACGTTACAGTAACTTACGTTACGAAATTCCCTTTGCATCAAACTTTTACTCCAGTAATGTACAAATGCAAATTAATATATTTAAACAGTATAGTGCAAGGGAGAAAAAGTGTACATGAAGTAAACTCAAAAAGCTTTTGATTTACACACTTGATTCAGACATTACTATGCACACTTATAATGTCCTCTGTTATTAACTAGTATAGGGGCTCAATTCTTTTCACCATGCTTTTTTTCTGGTAGAATATTTCAACTCTTTTTCCTGGTCATTTCCAATAGATTCCCACAGCAGCCATTACATTGACTTTAAATTCTTGCTCTTCAACAGACATTACCACACCAGGATATAACATTTCCTCGTATCTAACCATATACCAATCTCCAGCTTTTATTTTGGATTCATCATTTTGTTTTTCAACATCTTTCACTCAAAAAACTCTTCTGGTATACCTTCTTGAACTTTTGAATGGTGGATGTGCTTAATGTTTTTAATCTGTGGAGCTTTTGAGAATAGACTAGACAGATTAACTTTTTCTGACGCTTCTTAATATCTTCTGGTGTGATTTCTACCATATTTATTTTTGTTCAATGCTCTTGTGTTGCTACCCCAAACTCAGAGGCATTGATGACAATATGTTTTCTTTTCTATACGACATTTCTTACACTTCCTTTAATAGATCCACCTGTCCCATCAACAGGACTCTTGCCGTGTGACGTGGCAAAATAATTCCACATCAATATTTTACCATGATGAATCTCAAAAACAGGTAAGACCGGAGTTATACATCGATTCTTGAACTGAATCCTTGGCCCATCTGACCAGATGTGAACATTTTTGATATCCACCGGCACACATTCTCCAGACCAGCACTCATCTGTTTTTTCTGAACATAAAAATAATTTTCTGAAGTATTGCGTAAGATGGAACATTATGGAATTTTCTGAAGGCTTCAGTAGCTTATCCGAAGTTTTCGTGATACTTACAAAGACAAACATTTCTAGGAGGTTTGCTACTAAGCAAGACATGCTTTGGACGGAGCTCAAAGGACTTAGTCTTCTAATTTTGCATTCTGGATTTTTTTTCCATAAACATTTGGTACATTTCTCGAACTGAATGAAGAAGATAACGTGCTTGTACTTTCTTCTTGCCACCATTAGCTTGTAGAGAGATTTCGTCCAACTTTGAAAACATATGAATGCCAACACCCAATAAAATGACTTGATGCAAAGATTTTCAATAAAATTAATATCCTAAGGCAGTGTTTATTTATTTAAACTTTGATATTGTAGCTGGATACATCTTATTTAGTTTATATGCCAATTTTCAAAAGAAATGAACTCATTTCACATTGGTAACTTACATTACATGCAAGTCAGTAACTTACGTTACATATGTTGAATAGTGCACAAAACAATAAATAAATAATATTTAAAAAAAAAACTATTACTACTTATTTAGTGCTAGCCTCTAATAAAGAAAAAATAATATTCTTACTTTTGTATCACATGTTCTTCTTTACACATAAAAACTTTTCCTAGTTTTTGGTAACTTGCGTTACATGCATTAATGTTTAGTTGAAATTTATATACAGTAAAATTGTCAAACAGTACAACAGAAAACAAGAAACAATCTTGCAATAAAATTTTCAAAAGGAAAAAATACTACCTGGTTTTAACAAATATTTACAAAAAAATTTTTACAAATATTACTATTTTCAAATTTTCAAAGTAATAAGCTTTGGTGTCACAACTGCTTATGGCAACAATTTGCCAATTGATATTTTGCCCCATTCCTTGCGCCAACAGAGAGAGACTCTCAATTTTATGAGAAGCCAAAGAGGGATTTTATACAAAAATGCCAACGTTTATGAGATTCAGCATAAACATTTGTCTCCAAGGTGTAGAAAACAAAAAAAATCCCTATCGAATTCTAGTCTGGTGAATAGGGTGTCCATTTTTGTTCTAGAATAAAATCAAGGAAATGTCCCTTCCATCATTCTTAAGAGCCTATATCACAGTTTGCTGTAGCAAATTTCTGTTAAAAAGTCTCTTTTCGGTTTTCAAAGAACATTTAAGACCTAGAAAACATAGCATTTTCCAAAATAAGTTCACAATATGTTGAGATAAAATTATTTAGTTTTTAACTTTATCCAAGTTCTTTCTTGACTCTTTGAAGAAATCCGAGTTAAAATTGAAGGATATTTATGTAGAAATATGACAATTTATTTTTATTCAACCTGAACATTCTGGTGCGCATAAAAAAGTTATTTTTTTAAAAAAAAAATTAAGAAAATACATTTGATCAACAATTTGCTTTTTAATTAATTTATGTTAACATTCTTTCTTTTAGGAAAATGAGACATCTAGCATTCGCTGGTTTAATTTTCTGCTTCGCAGCAGTTTTGGGTGTTCAAGCATTAACAAAATGTCAGCAAGAGCAAGCAGACGGTAAAAAGATGGGTAAGACTTTTTCACTGGTCATTTAAGAGATGGTAGTGTTTCCTCAAAAAGTTAAAGTGCTACCTAATCTCAATTAAAGTTTTATTAAATTCCTTACTTCTTATTTGTTAGAAATAAGCTAAGTTAAGCTTTAATTTCAGAATAATATAAAAATTCTGAAGAAACTTAGCGACTACATAAATTTCTGTCTTCAGACCGCTAAAAACAGTTTTTGAAGTCACTTTAAATGTTAATTACTTTCCGACCTGCGTGGGTTTAAATTTTTTTAACTGGAGCAATCTGTAGGATGACAGTACAAGTTTCTTTTACTTATCTCTACAACCAGAATTTATTGCTATTTCCGCTAAACTGTTCTACCGTAAAGTGCTCGGCTTCACATGCAGGTCGTCGGGCTACCAAAACCAAGGGTGCCATCCCCTCTGCAGAGGATCAAAATTGTGATGGCATGTCTTCCGATCATCCTCAGGGATGTTTCCCATTGTTGGGATTCGTATCCGTTCACCTCATTGGAAGGCGAATGCTATATCCCCTAAACAGTTGTATAAGTGTGAATATTTGAAAGCAGTTAGAATAAAATGTCGAAACTGCATGGGGATTGATATTTTTGTAGTAATAAATATGTTTTGCTTAAGTTCATTCTTTGAATTCTTTGATGATTTCAGTCACCAAAAATTCATTCATCCAACAACTATTAAATTGTAAAAAATTTCTCATTTTTCATGAATGTGAAAATAGTAGCAAGCAAAACTTTTAGTCTGACTAGTACCTTTAAAAGTGAATTTTGATGCCTTGATTTATAGTGAAAAAAAATATTTTCTCCGTTTTTGAATTTCTTCTTTCAGTGGAGGAAAGGACAATGGCGGATGTCAGTTGGTTGGAATGCAATCCGGATGGATCCTATAAGACTTTTCAGTGCGATTACGGAGGTCCAGGAAAACCAGGCTGCTACTGCGTCACTAAAGACGGATCTATAATGATTGATGCAAACGGAGACTGGGAAAAAAAAAGTCCAGATGAATGTTAGAAAAGAGGCAAACAAACATATAATATGCATTAAAAAAATATTGAAATAAACATCTTATTGCGATCTGATTATTGTATTATGGTAAAATAGCATTCTTGCAAAAATTTTGCTTCTTAAGGGTGTTCTGAGATAGCCGCCCTTTATATTTAAAATCTTTATCAAAAAGAAAAAGTACTCGTATTGGAGTGCACAAATGGACAAAATAAAACACTATTGATATCTTGCGAATCACAGTTGATGAAGAAGGAAGTAAGAACATTAAAAACATGTTTCATTGTGAGAGAAAACAGAAAAATGTGTATTGGAAACACTTTCAAGTTTCAATCTGCAAATCAGAGAGGTTCTGGTGTTCCGTATATCCACGTTATATAATTATATTTTGCCAGATTTTTCAATAGCGTTTTCGGTTCATTTCCTTGATTTATTTATTTTCGACCCTGTATGCCAATACGTTTTGTTTCCTTTTTTGAAAAGGATTGCTAAAATAAATATTAAATGTGTGTTAATTCGTCGTAATTAAATCCCAACTTCGGTACATTTTGAAAGAACACCATCTACCTTTATTTAGTAACGACTACTACACAAAAGTGTTGCCATGCAGAGACAAGTAAGTTATTTTATTTAATCTCGTACCGGCGTGCAACATCCTCCCGCCCTGGTCGATCTCCAAGGGGATGACAAGCTGCACGGGCCGGGAAATTGTCCCTCCATTTACTCGCAGTATGCATGTACGGGCTTTGTTGTCAAGGCCTAAGATCACTGACTCGACTCGTGCTTTCCTGCAGGTGTGCCGAGGTCTGACGTCCTGCAGCAACAAGACCACATCTCCGACCCGGATTTCAGTTCCTTTAGGTGGGTTCTTCACATGGTGAAATGTTCTCAAGTCCATCAAATACTCCCTCTGACACAGAGGCGGATGAAGAAATTTTTCCTAGGGAGGGTCATAGACTCAGATTTCCCCCCCCCTCCCAATTATTAATTTTAAAAAAAATTTTAATATTTTTTTTTTTACAAAAAAATAAACGGATTTTTAATGCTAGTCTTCTCATTTATTTTTTTCATAATGAACAATAGAAAAATACATAAATAATTCAAGTATTCAGCATCTTTAAATAATAAATGTAATGCGTTTTTTAGAAACTTTGGCGAATCTGCCAATGATTTTTTCAATATCCAAATCAATTTCTCGATGAATGTTTAATAATTAATGTTTAATAATTAATAATTCATTAATATTTACAATGAAACTATGACGAATTTCGTTTTAATCTTTCGGATTATGATTCTTGAAACAGTGAAGAACATAATTAGATTAAGGAAAATTGATTTTTCCGACCTACCTAGGTGCATATGCCTCCTTAAATAATTTTTAAAATGTTTTATTTCTTTTGTAAACTATTAAAAAAAAATTTTTTTTTTTCAATTTTGATTTTTTTTTTCTCCAATTTTTTAAAGAAAAATGTTTTTAAAGTACTTTCATTCAAAAAGATGCCAAATATTTTCTCTTGAAGCAATTTATAATCAGTTCACATTTTCGCAAACTGCTTCATTTTTGTTAGCTCAGATCATTATACTACATCTGAATACTATTTCTGTTTGTAGAAATGCTAATGACAATAGAGCTGTGTGCACGCCCGATTAAGGTCAAAACTCATACACTTTCTAAAATATATTTAACTAGGAGGCTTCGCCCCCTGCTCGCTGGCGCTCGCCAACCCCCGGAACTGCTTTCGCAGTTCATTTCGGATTGCTTCGCAATCCGATGCTCGCTTTGCTCGCTCATTGGATACGTTCTTAACGTCTAGCTTTTGTATACTTTTTTGAACCCTGAAGTTCCGAAAACCTCTCACTATAGAAAATTCTATACCTGTGCATTTCAATATTAATTTGAAATTGCAAACAGTTCACATATTTTTCTTAATCACACTATTCTAAATTTCAGTTGTTGAGAAAAGTAACTTTTGTAAGTTTTGTTTTAAAGTCTTTCCCACCAGAGGGCTAAAACCATGTGTTGTAAAACAATATGAAATAGTACTGAACGCCGGATGTAAAGCAACGGCTTAGATGAAGATAATTTTGTGAGAATTTTTTTGATAATTCGGTGAGAATTCACCCGATTAGACATATGATATGCTCACTACGTGCTCTTGCGCGCCGAATCCTATCTTTTAAAACGCATTAGCGTTTTATATAATATAGATTAGCCATATGATGCTCACTGTGCTCACCAGGCAAACCTGCACCTGATCATTTGCCTAGCACCTGATCATTTGCTGACCTGTATGGGACAGGGGAAAAATTTTATTTTGGAGGATCCGCAGATGGTGTTTGATTTTCTGTCGGTGAACGGTCTCCTGGACTTGGTCTAGCCTTGTTCTGGGCCAAGAGGAATAAGTACCACCACCATGATGCTCACCACGTGCTCTTGCGGGCCGAAGCCTTTCAATTAAAAATGAAAACTGTTGCCAACGCGAGAAAAGAAATATCATCGATTTTATTGATACATACGTATTAGCGTTTTATATAATATAGATAGATATTAAAACTGCATTCAACTCATAACTAATAATATAACAAAACGTGGAATAGTAAAGTGCTCAATTCAAAATAATTCAAAATAAAATAGCAATAGCATAACACTTCTCATTTCTGCCAATGAAAAGGAACTATTTCAGTACTCATAACCAACCAACCGTTTTTTTCTCGGTGACAATCGAAGATAGATAGACATATGATGCTCACTACGTGCTCTTGCGCGCCGAAGCCTATCAATTAAAACGTATTAGCGTTTTATATAACATGGATTAGCCATATGATGCTCACTACGTGCTCTTGCGCGCCGAATCCAATCAATTAAAAATGAAAACTGTTGCCAGCGCGAGAAAAGAAATATCATCGGTTTTATTGATACATACGTACGTATTAGCGTTTTATATAATAAGATTGCTGTTTCAATTTTGAACAAAGGCTTACGATTGTTAAATACATATAGCGACAAATTCAGTGAAAAACAGCAGAAAATTATTCATAAGCAATCATAACTCAAAAAACTGAGATAGAACATTTGTATTTTTGTGATTTTTATGAAAATCCTTTATGTCCCAATATTATTTCCAGTCACAATGAAATGTCTTATTTTAATATTTTAGGAGCTCTATTTTACTCCATGTCTAAAGAAGTACCTGAAATGTATTTAAATGATTAAAAAATGCTTCATAATAATTCGCAGATGATTTAGTAACTTCAGTTAATTAAATTTTATTTAAGTGTCTTCTTTCAATTTTTCGTTATGATCAAATGACGAAGAAAATGTTCTTGGTGTGACAGTACTTATAGTTTTAAAGGAATGCGGTTTTCTACGAAACAGAGCTTTTTGATTTGAAAGGCACTAAATGTAGGTGATATTTTGTCTCTTGGATTTTTGAATCTTCGTAGTCAAGTAATATCAATGATATCTAAAATTTTTAAATTAAAAGGATTTATAGTAGGGGAGAGTGGGGTCAATTGTAACAGGGTACGATTGTAACAGAGCAAAAATCTCGAGTGTCGGGTTCTAGATTTGGTTCCTAGGTGGCGCACAAGGTGTATTTAACAAATCTACATGTACAGCCCTGATGGCAACCATTTTTATGAACTTTTGAAAGAGTTACATTGCAAAAGATATTTTCACGCCACGCAAGTACTTTTTTTGGTATTAGAATACTATATTGTAACAAAGTAATTTTGTTTAAACAAATAAAAATTAGTAACCGAATATGTAAGTGGACACCTTAATTAACATTTCAATAAAAAAAAGATTAGTTTTGCTAATTAACTAGCATTGTTTTTAACAAATGAAGCTGAAATGGCGTCTTGGGGACAATTGTAACAATAAGTAAAGGGACGATTGTAACAGTTGAAAATAAATAATCTTATGTTTACAAACCATTACTTAACTCTTTAAGAGCCACCAATAGTTTCCTATAGCATTTATATTATGTTGCATGTGCATTATTTTATTTGTCACCTTTTACAGCATAAATTAAAATTTTTAACCACTTAAAGTTAAAAGTTTAACCCTTTAGGTCTCTGCTCATTATTATTTTTACTCCTAAAATATCACTACTATTTTGATCAATAAAAAATATATATCACAACTATGTTAATATGTATAATTAACTATGTTTTAGTTGAATTTATGAACTGTTACAATTGACCCCGTAAGTGGGGACAATTGTAACAAGTGCACGATTGTCAAAAATTGTTAATAACTAATATAATAATATTTAAAATCAGATATTTATTTTTCTTCTAGTAGAGGATAGTCTACTTTACACGTCTGTCAATAAATACTAATAATATATTGGATTTTTTGTTAGTTAAAAATAGTTAAGTAAAAAATGTTACAATTGACCCCACTCTCCCCTATTGTTTACATCATTGACATGGAAAAGGATTTATTAAATAATTACAATTCCCATATCAAACTAAAATTAATTCATTACGTTTAATTAAGGAGGTTACTCATTCCAATTTTCAAAATCATTTTAACGTTTTCCCGCTTGTTTTACTTAAAGTGAGATGTTAATGTGAGATTTTATTTTACACATGACGTTGAACAGACGACTCGATTCTGAGTTTACAACAACCGGTGTTTAATTCAGCAGCCTTGTAATGTTAAACCCAACCCAGAAAACAAAAGAACATCTGAATCAAGTATTGGGACAAACTATCCTTCGTGGAGGGACTTTTTGATGGAAATATCCCGCATTTGAGCTACATGGAAAGGAAAAACCATGATAACCACCCAAGGTTAGTCCGACAGCGAGGGGATTCTTACACATGATCCGTCTTCCACTGAGGGTATTTTATGTCAGCGCAGTTGTCGGTGCAAACCGTGAGCAGAATTCGTATCAACCAGCCACCGTTCGGATTCGAATTTGAGAGTTACTTCATTGGAAGGCAAATGCTTTTTCTCTGAACCACTCTGGCTCGATCTGAATTTGACGGAACATTTTCTCAATGTCACTGGTTAGTGCAACAGGATAGCATCTGAATTTTAAGAGAACATTAAATAGTTCCTCTTGTAGTTTCGGACCAAAATGAAGAACGTCATTAAGAGAAATGCCTGCCTCGGATTTTGCAGATGCATCAAAGACAACACGCAATTTGGTTGTCTCACTCTCTTCTCGAATGATACCAAAATGTGGCAAATAGAAGCACTCTGAAGTTGGTTTGGAAAATTCATAATTCGGAACAAGTTGCACATGTCCCAGATCTTGATATTCCCTTATGAAATTAATGCATTGATTTCTGAATTTAGGGTTATCGCGAAACCTTTCTTCCAATGAAAAAAATCGCTGTTTTGCCTGATTCCGAGAATTTCCTAAAATTCTATCCTTCTTATAAGGCAAATTAACTATGTATCTACCATCACAATTTCTTTTTGTTGCTTGAAGGTAGAAATTTTCGACTTTTTGATCATCGATAGATAAGGTTGTAGCATTTGGGACAGATTCGATTTCCAAGAATTTGTTCATAACATTATCTAATTCCACTAATGCATTGTTTCTCAACGGGGGCGGTGGGAGTATGCCGAGGGGTGGTGGACTTGTTTTGGGCTCTAGTGAGGCGTTTGGTATGTTTTGGGCAGTAGGAGGGGGGCGATAAGTACGTTTTGTTATTCAAATTTAACTTTATAACTCCTAAATAAAATTATTAAATTAAGATTTATATAATGAATAAAATTAATCTAAAATTAATATAAAAGAAAAAAGATTAAATTAATATAATAAACTAAGATTATCTGATACACCATTTGTACCACCAATAAAACGAACTTATGCGGCACCTATCCTCCGATCCGAACCAGCACAGCGTAGCGCAGGAGTCAGTAGTTTTTGCCTCTGACTCATTCAAGCCATTTAGTGAAAATTGAAGTGCATGCGCTTTTAGTATGAAGTCTCGATTTGATGCAAACTTTTGATATCCAACGAATTTTCCTTTCAAGTTGATGAATCAACCTTGCCAAGTAATTCAGGCTTTACTGTTGGCGTATGTCCGGTTTGTGAAGGAAACAAAAATTATTCAGGAGATGCTTTTTGCTTTATTGTAGATACCAAAGGTGAATCTATTTTCAATGGTGTCAAATGTTATTTTAATGAACAAAACATTCCTCTTGGAAATATTTTGCATACTGTCACTGACGGAGCTCCTGCAATAGTGGATTGACAGATTGGGTTTATCGCCGTTTTGAAGAGGGAGTTATCAGATATTTTAGCTGTTCACTGCGTGATTTACAGACAGCATTTAGAAGGAAAAAATAAAAGCGACAGTTGGCATCAGTCTTAGCAATGTGTTATACCTGCTGTGAACAAAATTAGCAGTAATGTTCTCAAAGATTGATTATTCAAGCAGCTATGTAAGAAAAACGATGAAGAATATCACTTGCTCCTACACACCGAGATTCACTGGCTTTCCAAATGTGAATGTCTCAATAGGTTTTAGAATCTTTTCGACTCTGTTCTTGAGTTATGGCTTTAATTTACAACTTCAAGTCAACGAGCTCAATTTGATCCCTACAAAATCAGCTATTTCTACCTTTCTAAGATAACTCATTTTGTGGAGGCAGAATTTTGGTGGGAATGAGTTCAGCTAATTTCCAATCTTATCATATCTCAAAAAGAAAGACGAAATTACCTCTGATGATGCACAAGAATATTGTCAGCACCTTGACTCTTTGCACATGGACTTTTCTGTCTATTTCAATGATATTTTGTTCCTGGAAGTCCCTCAATGGGTTATGAACCCTTTTGTGAATATTGAAACAACAGAGGTTCAGATTCAGGAGGAATTGGTTGAACTTTAAACTAATGAAGCTTTGAAATGGTGATCGTCTCACAAAAGTTTGGCTTTCCTTGAAGCCAAACTTTTGTGAGACGATAAACGTCAGTCGTCTCTACCCTGGACTGTAGAATATCGCCAAAATTTTTTTAATCGGCCTTCCTTTCTCCACCTTTTCGAACGTAGATTCAGTGTTATCTAGTCACAAAATAGAGAAATCGACTCGAGATCGTGCTACGAAGGGACTTGCGTCTTCACCTCACTAAAAATATTGAACCGAACGTTATACTGATATAGTTACTTGATTGTTTCGTTGATACTACTTTTTAATGTAAAAAAAATGTTTTGGGTGTTTTTTTAACTATTTAATTAAGAATAAATGACACTATTTTTTGTTGTATTTTTTTTTTAATTTCCGTTACCGTATTTATTTTGATTATGACAAATAGTCTGCGATCATCCGCCGGGATAAAAGTATCGAAATAACGTGCACATTAATTAAAAAAAGGAAAAGAAAACAAATTTAACGCGTAAAAAACTGGATTTTCACAAAGGGAGGCAATGTTTTTTGCTCTTTAATGGGCGGCAACGTTAAGAAAGTTGAGAATATATGCACTAATGCATGGCAATTAATTAATGACATACTCTTTCTTTCACTCCTAGAATCAGTAGAAATTCGACCGGACAGTAACCAACCTCGTTTCGAATTTAAAGCAGATGGTTGATTTTGGATCCCTGAAATTTTTCCATTTTGAATTAAATCAAATAATATGTCAACGCCCAGGATTATATCAATAGGTCGACTGATATAGAAAGTAGGATCTGCTAGTTTCAATCCTTGAATGTGAGGCCAATCAAATTCTGATATTTCAAAGTTAGGCAGATTACAGGTCAGATTTTTGACAACAAGAGCATTTACATTAATCTCTTCACTAGAATACGACGAAAAGTTCAAAGCGACCTTTCTAGTTGCAAGAGCAGTAACTTTATCAACTAATCCTAAAATTGCGTTTTCAGATATTTGACATTGAAGATTTAAATTCTTGCAACATGATTCCGTGATTAAAGAAGCTTGAGAACTCCCATCAATTAAAGCGAGACAGTTTACATATTGTTCCCGACTATTTTTATCTATCAGATTTATGATTGATGATTGACATTTCAGGAGAAAAATCGATCAGCTTTGATTTCAATGGCAATCAAACATATAACTGAATCTTTTTAATGTCATTAAAATAAAAGTTTTTCATTGAAATTGTTGTCCATCTGTTGGCGAAAAGTTTTATGAACTGAACACGGTAAATTACAAAAGTATTCACCAATTTTCGAAAGTATTCAACAAATGCAAATCCTAACCATTTTCCATGGCTAATTTTTTTTTCCCAAAGAAAACTATTTTAAGGTAGTATGTCTCTGGCTTATATTATTTGGACCCAATTCTAATTGGTAACGCAGCGCATCTATCGGATATTACTGAAATCGAATTTTTAAAAAAATCTGATTTGTTTAGAAAAATTCGTTTTGACGTAATTTTGACGATCGAGTTAAATATATATTTTTTTTCTTTCCAGGGAAAAGATCATTCGCCAATACTTTTTCCAAGACTTAATTTTATTCGCCAAATTTGCGATTTTATGGTATTTGTAGAGGTGGCGAATGCTTAGAGCGGACCCTGGAATGTATTATTAGATATAGAACTTATGTTACGTTATTTCCATGGAGAAATTAATGTCTTTATATATTAAAAAATGAAAGGAGACTATGGAAGTATTTCAACGATTAAATTTCAACAGGAGCAAAGTGTACTCAGAAAAGCATTTCAATAACTATTGTTTTTCCATTTCGAAACTTAACATTGCATTTTTATAAATCAGATAGTCTATTTACAAGGACAGGCTTTGTTCACTCTTTCTCCTTTAGGATTTACACATTAGCACCGGCCAAAGCTTCCATATTTGCTGATGTGGGGAATTAATTATCGACTATGTCAACCTTCATCCATCAAAAGGTACCTCTCGACAGAGTCAAGTTAACATGTCTTATATACCAGTGATTTGGCATTTAATATTTATAGTGGTAATTACGCCACATTACTCCTTTTCCAGAATTTTATCTGTGATGGAATTCGATGAACGGATACCATTAATTGATTTATGCTGGTTTATTTATTTATATTAATTTTGTTCATTAATTTTTGTTTTATATCATTTCGCTCATTTTTTTCTTCAATATTGTTTATTGACCGGGAGACTTTATTTACTTCACCGGATTTTTTTTTTTTTTTTTTTTTTGAGCAGTATATTTTTAGGCAAATTAACTGTTTAATGTGGATCATCCATCAATATGGGCAAGTTCTTATCACGTCCATGGTGGGGATTTATATTTTGACTGTGTCAATGTTCATCTATCAAAAGGTACCTCTATTTAGAATCAAGTTAACATGTCTTACATACCAGTGATTTGGTATTTAATATTTATAGTGGTAGTTACGCCACACTGAGAAGCGTATGTACCACCTGTCAATGTTCATCTATCAAAAGGTACCTCTATTTAGAATCAAGTTAACATGTCTAACATACCAGTGATTTGGTATTTAATATTTATAGTGGTAGTTACGCCACACTGAGAAGCGTATGTACCACCTGTCAATGTTCATCTATCAAAAGGTACCTCTATTTAGAATCAAGTTAACATGTCTAACATACCAGTGATTTGGTATTTAATATTTATAGTGGTAGTTACGCCACACTGAGAAGCGCATGTACCACCTGTCAATGTTCATCTATCAAAAGGTACCTCTATTTAGAATCAAGTTAACATGTCTTACATACCAGTGATTTGGTATTTAATATTTATAGTGGTAGTTACGCCACACTGAGAAGCGTATGTACCACCTGTCAATGTTCATCTATCAAAAGGTACCTCTATTTAGAATCAAGTTAACATGTCTAACATACCAGTGATTTGGTATTTAATATTTATAGTGGTAGTTACGCCACACTGAGAAGCGTAGGGGAGAGTGGGGTCAATTGTAACAGGGTACGATTGTAACAGAGCAAAAATTTCGAGTATCGGGTTCTAGATTTGGTTCCTAGGTGGCGCACAAGGTATATTTAATAAATCTACATGTACACCCCTGATGGCAACCATTTTTATGTACTTTTGAAAGAGTTACATCACAAAAGATATTTTCACGCCCCGAAAGTACTTTTTTTGGTATTAGAATATTATATTGTAACAAAGTAATTTTGTTTAAACAAATAAAAATTAGTAACCGAATATGTAAGTGGACACCTTCATTAACATTTCAATAAAAAAAAAGATTAGTTTTGCTAATTAACTAGCATTGTTTTTAACAAATGAAGCTGAAATGGCGTCTTGGGGACAATTGTAACAATAAGTAAAGGGACGAATGTAACAGCTGAAAATAAATAATCTTATGTTTACAAACCATTACTTAACTCTTTAAGAACCACCAATAGTTTCCTATATCATTTATATTATGTTGCATGTGCATTATTTTATTTGTCACCTTTCACAGCATAAATTAAAATTTTTAACCCCTTAAAGTTAAAAGTTTAACCCTTTAGGTCTCTGCTCATTATTATTTTTACTCCTAAAATATCACTACTATTTTGATCAATAAAAAAATATATCACAACTATGATAGTATGTATAATTAACTATGTTTTAATTGAATTTATGAACTGTTACAATTGGCCCCGTAAGTGGGGACAATTGTAACAAGTGCACGACTGTCAAAAATTGTTAATAACTAATATAATAACATTTAAAATCAGGTATTTATTTTTTTTTCTAGTAGAGGATAGTCTACTTTACTCGTCTGTCAATTAATACTAATAATATATTGGATTTTTTGTTAGTTAAAAATAGTTAAGTAAAAAATGTTACAATTGACCCCACTCTCCCCTATGTACCACCTGTCAATGTTCATCTATCAAAAGGTACCTCTATTTAGAATCAAGTTAACATGTCTTACATACCAGTGATTTGGTATTTAATATTTATAGTGGTAGTTACGCCACACTGAGAAGCGCATGTACCACCTGTCAATGTTCATCTATCAAAAGGTACCTCTATTTAGAATCAAGTTAACATGTCTTACATACCAGTGATTTGGTATTTAATATTTATAGTGGTAGTTACGCCACACTGAGAAGCGCATGTACCACCTGTCAATGTTCATCTATCAAAAGGTACCTCTATTTAGAATCAAGTTAACATGTCTTACATACCAGTGATTTGGTATTTAATATTTATAGTGGTAGTTACGCCACACTGAGAAGCGTATGTACCACCTGTCAATGTTCATCTATCAAAAGGTACCTCTATTTAGAATCAAGTTAACATGTCTTACATACCAGTGATTTGGTATTTAATATTTATAGTGGTAGTTACGCCACACTGAGAAGCGCATGTACCACCTGTCAATGTTCATCTATCAAAAGGTACCTCTATTTAGAATCAAGTTAACATGTCTTACATACCAGTGATTTGGTATTTAATATTTATAGTGGTAGTTACGCCACACTGAGAAGCGTATGTAACACCTGTCAATGTTCATCTATCAAAAGGTACCTCTATTTAGAATCAAGTTAACATGTCTAACATACCAGTGATTTGGTATTTAATATTTATAGTGGTAGTTACGCCACACTGAGAAGCGTATGTACCACCTGTCAATGTTCATCTATCAAAAGGTACCTCTATTTAGAATCAAGTTAACATGTCTTACATACCAGTGATTTGGTATTTAATATTTATAGTGGTAGTTACGCCACACTGAGAAGCGCATGTACCACCTGTCAATGTTCATCTATCAAAAGGTACCTCTATTTAGAATCAAGTTAACATGTCTTACATACCAGTGATTAGGTATTTAATATTTATAGTGGTAGTTACGCCACACTGAGAAGCGCATGTACCACCTGTCAATGTTCATCTATCAAAAGGTACCTCTATTTAGAATCAAGTTAACATGTCTTACATACCAGTGATTTGGTATTTAATATTTATAGTGGTAGTTACGCCACACTGAGAAGCGTATGTACCACCTGTCAATGTTCATCTATCAAAAGGTACCTCTATTTAGAATCAAGTTAACATGTCTTACATACCAGTGATTTGGTATTTAATATTTATAGTGGTAGTTACGCCACACTGAGAAACGCATGTACCACCTGTCAATGTTCATCTATCAAAAGGTACCTCTATTTAGAATCAAGTTAACATGTCTTACATACCAGTGATTTGGTATTTAATATTTATAGTGGTAGTTACGCCACACTGAGAAACGCACGTACCACCTGTCAATGTTCATCTATCAAAAGGTACCTCTATTTAGAATCAAGTTAACATGTCTTACATACCAGTGATTTGGTATTTAATATTTATAGTGGTAATTACGCCACATTACTCCTTTTCCAGAATTTTATCTGTGATGGAATTCGATGAACGGATACCATTAATTGAATTATGCTGGTTTATTTATTTATATTAATTTTGCTCATCAATTTTTGTTTTATATCATTTCGCTCATTTTTTTCTTCAATATTGTTTATTGACCGGGAGACTTTATTTACTTCACCGGATTTTTCTTTTTTTTTTTTTTTTTTTTTTTTTGAGCAGTATATTTTTAGGCAAATTAACTGTTTAATGTGGATCATCCATCAATATGGGCAAGTTCTTATCACGTCCATGGTGGGGATTTATATTTTGACTGTGTCAATGTTCATCTATCAAAAGGTACCTCTATTTAGAATCAAGTTAACATGTCTTACATACCAGTGATTTGGTATTTAATATTTATAGTGGTAGTTACGCCACACTGAGAAACGTATGTATCACCTGTCAATGTTCATCTATCAAAAGGTACCTCTATTTAGAATCAAGTTAACATGTCTTACATACCAGTGATTTGGTATTTAATATTTATAGTGGTAGTTACGCCACACTGAGAAGCGCATGTACCACCTGTCAATGTTCATCTATCAAAAGGTACCTCTATTTAGAATCAAGTTAACATGTCTTATATACCAGTGATTTGGCATTTAATATTTATAGTGGTAATTACGCCACATTACTCCTTTTCCAGAATTTTATCTGTGATGGAATTCGATGAACGGATACCATTAATTGAATTATGCTGGTTTATTTATTTATATTAATTTTGCTCATCAATTTTTGTTTTATATCATTTCGCTCATTTTTTTCTTCAATATTGTTTATTGACCGGGAGACTTTATTTACTTCACCGGATTTTTTTTTTTTTTTTTTTTTTTTTTTTTTGAGCAGTATATTTTTAGGCAAATTAACTGTTTAATGTGGATCATCCATCAATATGGGCAAGTTCTTATCACGTCCATGGTGGGGATTTATATTTTGACTGTGTCAATGTTCATCTATCAAAAGGTACCTCTATTTAGAATCAAGTTAACATGTCTTACATACCAGTGATTTGGTATTTAATATTTATAGTGGTAGTTACGCCACACTGAGAAGCGCATGTACCACCTGTCAATGTTCATCTATCAAAAGGTACCTCTATTTAGAATCAAGTTAACATGTCTTACATACCAGTGATTTGGTATTTAATATTTATAGTGGTAGTTACGCCACACTGAGAAACGTATGTATCACCTGTCAATGTTCATCTATCAAAAGGTACCTCTATTTAGAATCAAGTTAACATGTCTTACATACCAGTGATTTGGTATTTAATATTTATAGTGGTAGTTACGCCACACTGAGAAGCGCATGTACCACCTGTCAATGTTCATCTATCAAAAGGTACCTCTATTTAGAATCAAGTTAACATGTCTTACATACCAGTGATTTGGTATTTAATATTTGTAGTGGTAGTTACGCCACACTGAGAAGCGCATGTACCACCTGTCAATGTTCATCTATCAAAAGGTACCTCTATTTAGAATCAAGTTAACATGTCTTACATACCAGTGATTTGGTATTTAATATTTATAGTGGTAGTTACGCCACACTGAGAAACGTATGTACCACCTGTCAATGTTCATCTATCAAAAGGTACCTCTATTTAGAATCAAGTTAACATGTCTTACATACCAGTGATTTGGTATTTAATATTTATAGTGGTAGTTACGCCACACTGAGAAGCGCATGTACCACCTGTCAATGTTCATCTATCAAAAGGTACCTCTATTTAGAATCAAGTTAACATGTCTTACATACCAGTGATTTGGTATTTAATATTTATAGTGGTAGTTACGCCACACTGAGAAACGTATGTATCACCTGTCAATGTTCATTTATCAAAAGGTACCTCTATTTAGAATCAAGTTAACATGTCTTACATACCAGTGATTTGGTATTTAATATTTATAGTGGTAGTTACGCCACACTGAGAAGCGCATGTACCACCTGTCAATGTTCATCTATCAAAAGGTACCTCTATTTAGAATCAAGTTAACATGTCTTACATACCAGTGATTTGGTATTTAATATTTATAGTGGTAGTTACGCCACACTGAGAAGCGCATGTACCACCTGTCAATGTTCATCTATCAAAAGGTACCTCTATTTAGAATCAAGTTAACATGTCTTACATACCAGTGATTTGGTATTTAATATTTATAGTGGTAGTTACGCCACACTGAGAAACGTATGTACCACCTGTCAATGTTCATCTATCAAAAGGTACCTCTATTTAGAATCAAGTTAACATGTCTTACATACCAGTGATTTGGTATTTAATATTTATAGTGGTAGTTACGCCACACTGAGAAGCGCATGTACCACCTGTCAATGTTCATCTATCAAAAGGTACCTCTATTTAGAATCAAGTTAACATGTCTTACATACCAGTGATTTGGTATTTAATATTTATAGTGGTAGTTACGACACACTGAGAAACGTATGTACCACCTGTCAATGTTCATCTATCAAAAGGTACCGCTATTTAGAATCAAGTTAACATGTCTTACATACCAGTGATTTGGTATTTAATATTTATAGTGGTAGTTACGCCACACTGAGAAGCGTATGTACCACCTGTCAATGTTCATCTATCAAAAGGTACCTCTATTTAGAATCAAGTTAACATGTCTTACATACCAGTGATTTGGTATTTAATATTTATAGTGGTAGTTACGCCACACTGAGAAACGTATGTACCACCTGTCAATGTTCATCTATCAAAAGGTACCTCTATTTAGAATCAAGTTAACATGTCTTACATACCAGTGATTTGGTATTTAATATTTATAGTGGTAGTTACGCCACACTGAGAAGCGTATGTACCACCTGTCAATGTTCATCTATCAAAAGGTACCTCTATTTAGAATCAAGTTAACATGTCTTACATACCAGTGATTTGGTATTTAATATTTATAGTGGTAGTTACGCCACACTGAGAAACGTATGTATCACCTGTCAATGTTCATCTATCAAAAGGTACCTCTATTTAGAATCAAGTTAACATGTCTTACATACCAGTGATTTGGTATTTAATATTTATAGTGGTAGTTACGCCACACTGAGAAGCGCATGTACCACCTGTCAATGTTCATCTATCAAAAGGTACCTCTATTTAGAATCAAGTTAACATGTCTTATATACCAGTGATTTGGCATTTAATATTTATAGTGGTAATTACGCCACATTACTCCTTTTCCAGAATTTTATCTGTGATGGAATTCGATGAACGGATACCATTAATTGAATTATGCTGGTTTATTTATTTATATTAATTTTGCTCATCAATTTTTGTTTTATATCATTTCGCTCATTTTTTTCTTCAATATTGTTTATTGACCGGGAGACTTTATTTACTTCACCGGATTTTTTTTTTTTTTTTTTTTTTTTTTTGAGCAGTATATTTTTAGGCAAATTAACTGTTTAATGTGGATCATCCATCAATATGGGCAAGCTCTTATCACGTCCATGGTGGGGATTTATATTTTGACTGTGTCAATGTTCATCTATCAAAAGGTACCTCTATTTAGAATCAAGTTAACATGTCTTACATACCAGTGATTTGGTATTTAATATTTATAGTGGTAGTTACGCCACACTGAGAAGCGCATGTACCACCTGTCAATGTTCATCTATCAAAAGGTACCTCTATTTAGAATCAAGTTAACATGTCTTACATACCAGTGATTTGGTATTTAATATTTATAGTGGTAGTTACGCCACACTGAGAAACGTATGTATCACCTGTCAATGTTCATCTATCAAAAGGTACCTCTATTTAGAATCAAGTTAACATGTCTTACATACCAGTGATTTGGTATTTAATATTTATAGTGGTAGTTACGCCACACTGAGAAGCGCATGTACCACCTGTCAATGTTCATCTATCAAAAGGTACCTCTATTTAGAATCAAGTTAACATGTCTTACATACCAGTGATTTGGTATTTAATATTTATAGTGGTAGTTACGCCACACTGAGAAGCGCATGTACCACCTGTCAATGTTCATCTATCAAAAGGTACCTCTATTTAGAATCAAGTTAACATGTCTTACATACCAGTGATTTGGTATTTAATATTTATAGTGGTAGTTACGCCACACTGAGAAACGTATGTACCACCTGTCAATGTTCATCTATCAAAAGGTACCTCTATTTAGAATCAAGTTAACATGTCTTACATACCAGTGATTTGGTATTTAATATTTATAGTGGTAGTTACGCCACACTGAGAAGCGCATGTACCACCTGTCAATGTTCATCTATCAAAAGGTACCTCTATTTAGAATCAAGTTAACATGTCTTACATACCAGTGATTTGGTATTTAATATTTATAGTGGTAGTTACGCCACACTGAGAAACGTATGTATCACCTGTCAATGTTCATCTATCAAAAGGTACCTCTATTTAGAATCAAGTTAACATGTCTTACATACCAGTGATTTGGTATTTAATATTTATAGTGGTAGTTACGCCACACTGAGAAGCGCATGTACCACCTGTCAATGTTCAT
The DNA here is from genome assembly GCF_982258835.1 of Parasteatoda tepidariorum. Lineage (NCBI taxonomy): Eukaryota > Metazoa > Arthropoda > Arachnida > Araneae > Theridiidae > Parasteatoda > Parasteatoda tepidariorum. The sequence goes on from NC_141763.1 coordinate 77,996,457, forward strand.
CTATCAAAAGGTACCTCTATTTAGAATCAAGTTAACATGTCTTACATACCAGTGATTTGGTATTTAATATTTATAGTGGTAGTTACGCCACACTGAGAAACGCATGTACCACCTGTCAATGTTCATCTATCAAAAGGTACCTCTATTTAGAATCAAGTTAACATGTCTTACATACCAGTGATTTGGTATTTAATATTTATAGTGGTAGTTACGCCACACTGAGAAACGTATGTACCACCTGTCAATGTTCATCTATCAAAAGGTACCTCTATTTAGAATCAAGTTAACATGTCTTACATACCAGTGATTTGGTATTTAATATTTATAGTGGTAGTTACGCCACACTGAGAAGCGCATGTACCACCTGTCAATGTTCATCTATCAAAAGGTACCTCTATTTAGAATCAAGTTAACATGTCTTACATACCAGTGATTTGGTATTTAATATTTATAGTGGTAGTTACGCCACACTGAGAAACGTATGTATCACCTGTCAATGTTCATCTATCAAAAGGTACCTCTATTTAGAATCAAGTTAACATGTCTTACATACCAGTGATTTGGTATTTAATATTTATAGTGGTAGTTACGCCACACTGAGAAGCGCATGTACCACCTGTCAATGTTCATCTATCAAAAGGTACCTCTATTTAGAATCAAGTTAACATGTCTTACATACCAGTGATTTGGTATTTAATATTTATAGTGGTAGTTACGCCACACTGAGAAGCGCATGTACCACCTGTCAATGTTCATCTATCAAAAGGTACCTCTATTTAGAATCAAGTTAACATATCTTACATACCAGTGATTTGGTATTTAATATTTATAGTGGTAGTTACGCCACACTGAGAAACGTATGTACCACCTGTCAATGTTCATCTATCAAAAGGTACCTCTATTTAGAATCAAGTTAACATGTCTTACATACCAGTGATTTGGTATTTAATATTTATAGTGGTAGTTACGCCACACTGAGAAGCGCATGTACCACCTGTCAATGTTCATCTATCAAAAGGTACCTCTATTTAGAATCAAGTTAACATGTCTTACATACCAGTGATTTGGTATTTAATATTTATAGTGGTAGTTACGACACACTGAGAAACGTATGTACCACCTGTCAATGTTCATCTATCAAAAGGTACCGCTATTTAGAATCAAGTTAACATGTCTTACATACCAGTGATTTGGTATTTAATATTTATAGTGGTTGTTACGCCACACTGAGAAGCGTATGTACCACCTGTCAATGTTCATCTATCAAAAGGTACCTCTATTTAGAATCAAGTTAACATGTCTTACATACCAGTGATTTGGTATTTAATATTTATAGTGGTAGTTACGCCACACTGAGAAACGTATGTACCACCTGTCAATGTTCATCTATCAAAAGGTACCTCTATTTAGAATCAAGTTAACATGTCTTACATACCAGTGATTTGGTATTTAATATTTATAGTGGTAGTTACGCCACACTGAGAAGCGTATGTACCACCTGTCAATGTTTATCTATCAAAAGGTACCTCTATTTAGAATCAAGTTAACATGTCTTACATACCAGTGATTTGGTATTTAATATTTATAGTGGTAGTTACGCCACACTGAGAAACGTATGTACCACCTGTCAATGTTCATCTATCAAAAGGTACCTCTATTTAGAATCAAGTTAACATGTCTTACATACCAGTGATTTGGTATTTAATATTTATAGTGGTAGTTACGCCACACTGAGAAGCGTATGTACCACCTGTCAATGTTCATCTATCAAAAGGTACCTCTATTTAGAATCATGTTAACATGTCTTACATACCAGTGATTTGGTATTTAATATTTATAGTGGTAGTTACGCCACACTGAGAAACGCATGTACCACCTGTCAATGTTCATCTATCAAAAGGTACCTCTATTTAGAATCAAGTTAACATGTCTTATATACCAGTGATTTGGCATTTAATATTTATAGTGGTAATTACGCCACATTACTCCTTTTCCAGAATTTTATCTGTGATGGAATTCGATGAACGGATACCATTAATTGATTTATGCTGGTTTATTTATTTATATTAATTTTGCTCGTTAATTTTTGTTTTATATCATTTCGCTCATTTTTTTCTTCAATATTGTTTATTGACCGGGAGACTTCACCGGATTTTTTTTTTTTTTTTTTTTTTTTTGAGCAGTATATTTTTAGGCAAATTAACTGTTTAATGTGGATCATCCATCAATATGGGCAAGTTCTTATCACGTCCATGGTGGGGATTTATATTTTGACTGTGTCAATGTTCATCTATCAAAAGGTACCTCTATTTAGAATCAAGTTAACATGTCTTACATACCAGTGATTTGGTATTTAATATTTATAGTGGTAGTTACGCCACACTGAGAAGCGCGTGTACCACCTGTCAATGTTCATCTATCAAAAGGTACCTCGATTTAGAATCAAGTTAACATGTCTTACATACCAGTGATTTGGTATTTAATATTTATAGTGGTAGTTACGCCACACTGAGAAACGTATGTATCACCTGTCAATGTTCATCTATCAAAAAGTACCTCTATTTAGAATCAAGTTAACATGTCTTACATACCAGTGATTTGGTATTTAATATTTATAGTGGTAGTTACGCCACACTGAGAAGCGCGTGTACCACCTGTCAATGTTCATCTATCAAAAGGTACCTCTATTTAGAATCAAGTTAACATGTCTTACATACCAGTGATTTGGTATTTAATATTTATAGTGGTAGTTACGCCACAGTGAGAAGCGCGTGTACCACCTGTCAATGTTCATCTATCAAAAGGTACCTCTATTTAGAATCAAGTTAACATGTCTTACATACCAGTGATTTGGTATTTAATATTTATAGTGGTAGTTAGGCCACACTGAGAAGCGCATGTACCACCTGTCAATGTTCATCTATCAAAAGGTACCTCTATTTAGAATCAAGTTAACATGTCTTACATACCAGTGATTTGGTATTTAATATTTATAGTGGTAGTTACGCCACAGTGAGAAGCGCATGTACCACCTGTCAATGTTCATCTATCAAAAGGTACCTCTATTTAGAATCAAGTTAACATGTCTTACATACCAGTGATTTGGTATTTAATATTTATAGTGGTAGTTACGCCACACTGAGAAACGTATGTACCACCTGTCAATGTTCATCTATCAAAAGGTACCGCTATTTAGAATCAAGTTAACATGTCTTACATACCAGTGATTTGGTATTTAATATTTATAGTGGTAGTTACGCCACACTGAGAAGCGCATGTACCACCTGTCAATGTTCATCTATCAAAAGGTACCTCTATTTAGAATCAAGTTAACATGTCTTACATACCAGTGATTTGGTATTTAATATTTATAGTGGTAGTTACGCCACACTGAGAAACGTATGTACCACCTGTCAATGTTCATCTATCAAAAGGTACCTCTATTTAGAATCAAGTTAACATGTCTTATATACCAGTGATTTGGTATTTAATATTTATAGTGGTAGTTACGCCACACTGAGAAGCGCATGTACCACCTGTCAATGTTCATCTATCAAAAGGTACCTCTATTTAGAATCAAGTTAACATGTCTTACATACCAGTGATTTGGTATTTAATATTTATAGTGGTAGTTACGCCACACTGAGAAACGCATGTACCACCTGTCAATGTTCATCTATCAATAGGTACCTCTATTTAGAATCAAGTTAACATGTCTTACATACCAGTGATTTGGTATTTAATATTTATAGTGGTAGTTACGCCACACTGAGAAACGCATGTACCACCTGTCAATGTTCATCTATCAATAGGTACCTCTATTTAGAATCAAGTTAACATGTCTTACATACCAGTGATTTGGTATTTAATATTTATAGTGGTAGTTACGCCACACTGAGAAACGCATGTACCACCTGTCAATGTTCATCTATCAATAGGTACCTCTATTTAGAATCAAGTTAACATGTCTTACATACCAGTGATTTGGTATTTAATATTTATAGTGGTAGTTACGCCACACTGAGAAACGCATGTACCACCTGTCAATGTTCATCTATCAAAAGGTACCTCTATTTAGAATCAAGTTAACATGTCTTACATACCAGTGATTTGGTATTTAATATTTATAGTGGTAGTTACGCCACACTGACAAGCGTATGTACCATCTGCGTTACACGCAGTAACAGGAATGTCTTGAAAACCCTGTTTAACTGAAAGTTTTGAAAGGAAGGTTATGTCTAGATATTAAAAAGAAAAAAAATTCTTCATAAATTCATAAAGAAAGTACAGTTCTCAAAATAAAAACGATATCACCCTGAACGCCTTTTGTTTTAATAAACGGATTTTTTGCGAAATAACTGCTATCTCAAATATGCTAATTAATTAGGATTAACTAATAAATTATGAAAACCTTGCAGAATCAAACACAAAAACGTACATTCTCTGAATGAATATACTGTTGCTCCCCACGATATGAAATTTGATTTTTTTAGATAGGAGGTGGGAGTGGGGAGAGAAATCGCAATCTAGGAAGCATGGTTCTGATTGTTAACTAAAAATAAACGTAGATCATACAGGGTGTGTGCAAATAGTTCGGAATTGGTCAAATATCTTGAGAAATATACATCGGACTGAAAGAGTTAAAATAGTCGCATTTAATTTATTTTTACAAGCTATACAAATTAAACTCGATCCCACTCCCCTGGTGCCGGGGGTGATTCTTAATTATGAACCCCTATTTCTTATTTCAGATTTAAATTCTACAGAAAAATGTAATCGTACAACCCTAATTGAGTTACATTCCATTTTGCTTTGCAGATGACGCTGTAACCGGGAAAATTAAAAAGAGTACAAACTGTTTAAAATGGTGGTTACTTAAAAATAAAAATGTTTCAAAATTTTTTTCGAAAAAATAAACAGATACAATTTTTTAAACCAGTCTTTTTTTATCTTCTTAGTCTGTTAGGTCTCAAGATGCACCATTTTAATCAGCTTTTATTCCTTTTAGCTTTTATCTTTTTACAACGACATCTGTGAAGCATTGAATTGCAACTACAACTCAAAAGGGATACTCATTTCTTGAAAATGCAAAGCTGCAGTTAAAAATTGTGGTTCATTTTTAAGATTTCAAATTGTCCCTCATCCCACCCCCGAATGGGTAAAGATCGAGTTTGATAGCTTACCCTTTCAGTCCCAAATATTTATTTTTCAATAAAAAAATCTGAAATTTGTAAAACAGACTCATTTTGCATTCAAAAGAACAAAACAAACAGAATTTTTTTTTTTTTTAAATTTCTTTAATAAAATTTTAAATGATTCCAAATGGCATCATTGGGAATAAAGTAGTGAAGGACGAAAATCACTAGAAAAGTTTTTGAATATATATTATGCATTATTTAAAGATTTATAACTATATAAATGGGGTATTTTTTAATAACTAAATAAATTATAACTATTCTGCAAGAAATATTTGGCACTATTATATTTATTACACATTGAAAAAAATTGAACCAATTTTCATCATTATTGATATGGTTAGATGAGAACCTTATTATTTCTCAGTATTACTTATTTATTTTACATGAAATGTTTTAAAACAGTTCTTAGTATTGTTAAGACAGGTATGCATTGGGGTGCATCCAGAGCCGGATTATACCTTTCGTAGGCCCTGGGCATAGCCGTTCTTGGGCCCTCCCCTCCTTCCCCCCCTGAATTTCGTCGGCCCTAGGCACGTGCCTAGTGTGTCTATAGGTTAATCCGGCCCTGGGTGCATCAATTGAGTTGTAATTAACTTTAGATTCCATTGATATATCACCCAGAACATTATCACTAGTTTCTTCATCTGAATCCAAGCCTTCTATTTCGATGTCAGACAAGTCTCCATTCATAAGCAAATGAACCGCTTTATCAATAGATAAAGCCTCTGCTTTTTGCTTTGGCATCAGGAAAAATAATGACAAAAAGAAATAAGTCTTTTTTATCCCAAAATCTTAGTAAAACTTGAAAAAGTAATAAGAAAGAGCAAAGAAAAACGATATAAATTCAAAATAAACAACGCATTAGAGAATGATATAGAGTTGTACTCAACTCCCACTGATTCCATTTGGAATCATAACTTTTCAATAAATAAAAGCAATAAATTTTCAAAATGAAAATTGTTAAAAATTGTTGAAATACTATTTATGAACATTTAAATAAATAAAAATGAAATATTTAAAAATATTCTTTAATTTAAAATGCCTCAAAAAGATATTTTATTTCAATAACTTTTATGGATTTGAACAAAACCGAAACAAGTATCATTTCAATCACAAACACATGTAGTGCCGCCATTTATAGGTGAAAAATAAAAATATATTTCGCTAGAGGAATGTTTGTAGATTAAAATACCGCCTATTTCAAATCAAATCGAGTTTTAGGTAAGCAGATAAAAAATCTTAAATGTAATGATTCCAATTGGAATCACTGGGACTGAAAGGGTTAAAAATATTGATTATGTCTAATTTCACGTTTTGACATGATGTATATTTTTCGAGGTAATTGACTGTTTCAATATTTTTTAAACTGTGTATGAGTTGTTGTTACGTATTGGATTACGTTATTGGAAATATTGATGTTCAGCATTAAGTGGACATAAACAAGGAGTAAAAAGGAAAAAAATTACATTAACAAACAAAGAAAACACATGACAAACGCATATTAACTCAAAGATAAAATTAAAGTAACAAAAATATATATACAGGGAAGAATGAGGAGTTGTCTTTACATGTGATCTCTGGCATCCCAGTAAAGTTTGCAGAGGTCACTCCGCTCCTGAGATTCTTTGTCTAGTAAAGGACATACAAGCAAGTGGTCTGAGTTCATGGTTCCCGAATTGCAGATTTGGCACTCACTAGATGGAAGGATGCCTATTCTGTTGAGGTGCTCTGCCAAGCAGTCATGGCCTGTTGAGAGTCTGATGTTTGCCACAGTCTTCTTACGAGAACTGGGACAAAATTTCTTCCAACTGTTTTGGATGTCAGCCCAAGGTTTTCCAGTGGATTTTACTGTTTGGTTGCGCTTTAGGTCGGTCATAAGTTTCTCGAAAAATTATTTTTTAAGGGAGTCTGGTGGAATTGGTTTATTACATTGTGGTTCGAGTGTCCCTTTCTTGGCTAGTTGGTCTGCCTTTTCATTGCCATTGATTCCCACAAAGCTGTGTATGTGCTTCAGTATCTTTTTAGTATGAAGTTAAATACCAGTAAGTACTATCGATAGATATTGACAAAATCCTTCGGATTAAGAGAATTTAAAGATTTGTAGGATAATTTTAAAAATGTGTACAAAATTTTTTTCATAAGCAAATGTGGGTAAAATTGTAAATGAATAATCATAATTAATGAATATTAAAATAGAATAGTCTAAAAAATACAAGAAATGGAGTTTTATTTTTCATTCACAGCACAAGGCTAACATTAAATTTTGTTTTGAATTCCTTATCATCTATAAAAAGGTTCTATAAAAAAATATCCCCTCAACTTGAAAATAATATTACTTACTCATTTTTTAAGCTTCTGCCCGTTGTTCTTTTCAACTTTGGGCTTTCAAAACAATAAACAAGCAGGCAATTAATACAAGGAATCCGTAAAACTTCATTTTTCTTCTAAAAATAAATCAAACACTAATTAGCCTAATTACTAAAATAAATTTTTTTCTAAAAAATATTCTTTAAAGAGAAAAGAATAAAATAAAATAATTCAGAAGTCTCCTTTAGCATCTTGCTTTGGATTTTCGATTGAATTTTAAATTTTAGTATTTCCGATTTAGTTTGTTTTTAACATATTTTTGATGGTAGAGAATCGTTCTTCTATCTATTATGAAGTATATACGGCTTTGACCCCTTATCAGGACTGGCTTAAGGAAGAAGAAGCTCTTCCCAACACATGCACGCTCCAAGTTTATACTACTAAAGAGTACGTATTCGTACTAATACGAGATGTATTATGCGAGTACCGTATTGAGATCACGAATTAGAAAGGTTCGTTTCATATGTGATACTGTGATTCGTGAAGATCCGCGCGATCATGTTCCTGAAGGGGTTAAAACTGTATAGCTTTAAAAAATCATGCATGTATTAGCTTTTAGGAACGATGAAAAATAATTGATCTGCTCCTTAGAATGGCAGAAATAGCATGCGATTTCTCTAACTCTTTATGAATTTTTCTTCTTTTCAAAGATTTAAAGCAATCATTTAATTTTAGATTTAAGTGATGTTTAGGTGTTTTTGCCTGTTTAAATTCTATTTCTTTCCATATATACTAATTTATTCAAGTTTGAAGCTTATGAAAATTAATTTAATAATAGTAAATACTTTTCGAAAAAAATTCTGAGAAATTTTTTTAAATAATTTTTTAATTTATTAAAAAATCTGAAAACAGACGAACGCGTTATACTAAATAACTATTCAGGCAAGGCTAACAGCGAAACCGAATCTGTATAATTTTGTTAAGAAGAAAAAAATCTCGATAATAATAACGACAAGAATAACGTCCACGGTATACATTGTCCAATTGATTGATGTAAAACCAAATATTTTAACAAATTATGAAACATGTTAGCGAGTAGAAAAAATGTACAGAGTACAAAAATAAATAACTAAATTCTAAATAACTTTTGATCTAATGATCGGATCTTCACGTTTTAGGACTCAATCGTTATGGTTCGAATGGATGACTTCAAATATACTAATACTTATTAATGCTAATATGCTAATTATTTAGTGCAGACGATATTTTAAATTTTGAAAGCAGACACAAAAACGTACTTTCTCTGAATAAATATAACTTTTTTACGACGGATTCGGATTTCTAAACCTCAAAATATAGGGAGTAGTAGCAATCTGGGAAATATGATCCCCATAGTTAAAGAAGTAGTATATTTAAAAGAAGTTAATAAAGTAGTATATTTAAAATCTGATATCACCGAAACAATTCAACCGATTTAGCTTAAGTTTTGCATTTTGCCACGTAAAATAACGAACTTTAAAGTTATGTAAAAAATTATATACCTTACAATTCAAAACTGTTTCGACTATAATTAAATAAAATAATAAATAAGTACTAAAATTTATTTTTCACATGGAATTATCTATGGATAAACAAATGTTATAATTGTGTGAATTTTTTCTAAATTCGTTTAAAAAGTTCTCGAGATATGGCGAAATACGTAAAACGTAAAATTAACATTAAGTTGTCAAAAATTAAGATCGTTCGCCTGATCAAACTATGGAGACCACATTTCCCAGACTGCGGCTACCCTCTATATTTTGGGGGTTGAGGTCACCCTTTCGAACTATTAAAATTGTGTCCTAGAACGTGAGGATCCGATCATAAGATCAAAAATTATTCAGGGTAATTCCGACTTTTTTTTCTTTTTGCGCTCTCTACTTACGTGTTGGTTTGTTAAATTTAAAAAAAAAATTTAATAGCATATTTAACATGTCCCTACCTGGCCATACTTCTCTAAAAACTCTTTTTTAGAAACGAATTCTTAAAAATGAATAAAATAAAATAATTCAGACATGATCCTCAGCAGCTTGATTTGGACTTTCGGTTTCATTATTACTAGTTAAACTAGTAATAATGATGTAATAATGTAAACTAGTAATAACTAGTAATAATGATGTAACAATAACTAGTAATAATGTAATAATGAAATGAACATTATTACTAGTTTCACTGATTCTTTTTCTGGAGTTCTGTCGTGAGGTGACACTCTCAATAAATTTCTGAAATAATTCTAAAATAATTTAAGTTCTGAAACTAGCTGAAAAACTAAACCAAAAAAACACACCTTCCAGATCCATCATTAATTTTTTTTTATTAAAAATTTTTTTTCTCATATACCATACAACAAAAGTCGACAGATTCTTTCAATTTTTTATATTTTTAAATATTTTCATTACCTTTTTGCAAAAATCAGTTGGTGATAAAATCGAACTAATATTTAAGTGGAAAATCGTGGTAATAGAAGAAAAAAAAAGATCAGGTTAGGAATTAATACCTTGGTGAACAACAGAAATTAAAACTCGTGAAGAAAGAAACCTTAGACTCTTTATATACACAGAAACCTTAAGATATATTATTTTAACATACTGGAAGTAGAAAATGTTAAATTAATGAACTAAGGAAAAATATTAATTTTAAAGTATTATTTTTAGATAAACCGTGATATTATAAGCAAATGATAATTGAAATTTTGGAATAAAACGATTCTTAACACATTCTCAGCTTATATACAAACATTTTGTAATTTATGAAATGCTTCCGTTTAATTTTTATAATGGACTTTTTCTTTTCTTAAATATATTTTTCATAATGATTTAATAAAAAAAACCTACTTTGTTTAGAAAACCTAAAAAAATAACAAAACATGAAAGTTTTATAAGTTTATACGTTCGCTCAATCAATAAAGTTAATGAAATATTATGACAAATTGAACTTTAGTTAAACAAAGTATTAAAAACATGGAAATCTGGAAACCTGAAACTTACTACAGTTATTGATTCGATTGCAAATTAAATCAGAAAACTTGTAAAACAATAATAAAAAAACTTCTTTTCCATATAACCTAATATAATATATACATAAACTCCTGTTTGTGAAAATTGCAACACCATGAAGGAATCGTCATAATTGAATGAAATTTAATACACAGTTGAGTGGTAGTGGTACAAATAAATGATTAAACTTTCAAAGCAAACAAACAATAACAAGAGATCGAGATCAGTATTTTGTGCAGCCACCACGCACCGCATTAGTGCTGCTACACGACGTGGCATGGAGTCAAGCAAACTTTGAAAGTCTGTCTGAGGTAGAGAATTCCATATTGTTTGTATGCATACCCAAAGTTCGTCTGTAGAAGCAACAGGACGAGGATCAGGAGCAAGACGCCGACCAACGAAATCCCACACATGTTCAATCGGCGACATATCCGGAGAATACGCAGGCCAAGAAAGAAGCTATACCTGCCGCGATGCAAGGAAGGATTGAACAGTCCTCGGCAATATGAGGACGGGCATTATCCTGTTGAAATACAGCGCCTGACAAGGCTTGTAGGAAGGGAACAGATTGGGGCTGCAGAACTTCACTGATGAACCGGTTGCTGTCCAGATTACCCACAATAGGTAGCAATTGAGATCGTCCATTCTTTGCTATGGCACCCCAGACCATAACTCAGGGTGTTCGTCCACTGTGGCGTTCGATAATGCACTCCGGAAGGTGGCGTTCACCGGCATAGCGTCTGACACGAATGCGGCCCTCGTGGTACCACAAATTAAAGCGGGATTCATCAGAAAACACGACACGCTGCCAATCAGCACGGCAGTCCCTATGCTGACTGGCTCATAGTAGCCGCAGGCTGCAATGGTTTAGCATGAGGAGGATCCTGTATAAAGGAGTCCTTGCGCGCAGTCCACGCTGCAGCAGACATCTACGAATTGATGAAGCACACAATGAAACACCTGTAGCTATTGACCACCGTGCTGCCAGTTGTCTAGAGGGAGCCGTACGGTCCGTTAGCGCAACGCGGAACAAGTGTCTATCATCGCGAGCTAACGTGACATTTCGGGGTTCACTCCAAAATTTCCGAGTTGTCCGACACTTGTCTATCCACTGCTTTCAAACACGCATCACTGTGCTGCTGTTACGCTGTACACGAGCGGCTACTGCACGATAAGACAATCCAGCTTCACGAAGGCCAATGACTCTCCCCGTTTAAATTCCGTAAGTTGTTGAAATCTCGCTCTCTTTCGTGGAAGAGGCATAAGTAATGACTGAGCTAACGTTTACCACTAGCAGATAACCACCGATAACCATACACGCCTCGTTACAGCCGTCTATTTATTCGGATCCATCCGCCGTTCAGAGTACGCTGCTCAGCATACGCATGAGCTACGGGTCTGAAATTCTAATTATTTGCATATCATGCTCTTCTTTGCATTTCCTGAAAATTTCAGCTCACTCGCGTAAGTCCTTCATGGTGTTGCAATTTTCACAAACATGAGTTCAGAATAACGTATAACAAAAGATAAAGTGTTGAAATACAGTTTCAGTTCTAAATTTACACAAAAAATTTTTAAACTTACTCTATGTGCGAAATACGTGTGAAGCACTCGCGTACAACAAGGTGATATAGAGAAGTTTTTAATTACGTTGTTAATTCATATCAAGCTATAAAACAAATATCTAAAAGCCATAAATCGCGCAGTTGTTTATTAAGGTATATATTTTTATATACTTTTTAACTATTTTATTTCATAGCTTTAGAAAATTTATATTTGAAATTTGATTGGCAATGATTAAAATTGAGACAAATATTTTTCTAGTATGGAATAACCACTAATACAATAAAACTTTATCAAGACAATTTAAACCTTAAACTTACACAAAAAAATTTGCGCTCACTTTTTCTTTTATGTATGTACTAAGAGATAAACACACGATTGTAACAAGATGAGGATTTTTATTGTAATTTATATGAAGTCATAAAGCAAGTATCCAAAAGGGATGGATGACGTAAGACATCGTTGAAGCACGTGTATATTGCAAGTAGTAAAACTTTTTAAACTATTTTATTTCATGACTTTAGGAAATTGGTAGCAAAATTAATACGCCAGAAATGTCTTAAATTTTGTGTCGCCAATCGAGTTAGTATTGAACAGGTGAACAAAGGCATTTAGACATTTATATAAAAGCATGTAAAAGTGTCTTCTCAGATAAAAATTCAAATTTTTAGCAATTCAGTACTTCTAGTTATATCCTTGTTTTTCGTTATTTTTTACAATCATTCGTTATGAAACCACGCTATTTTTTGATGAAACACGAATTTGCAAATATTTGACGTAGCGGTCATCCCACTCGTGTATCAATCTCAGTGCATTATGGGAGTTCTCGTAGATATTGTTTATTAGATTTTAGAGCAGTTGGCACTGTATGACGGGATGGTACAGGGCTCTCTTGTCAAGCAAGCTTCTCGGATGTGAATTCTAGAGGTGACTGAAACTCATTTGCTTGTGCGTCTTCTATTTCATGTTGTATTTCTTAATCGAATGTATTAATCGATAAGCAGCATCGATGTGATATATACTTTTTTATGAAACTCATATCCTCATATTGGTTACGATAGAATTGTTTTTTTCCAGTTCGACAAAGTTTTCATTCATTTTCAAAGGTTTTGTCAAAAAAGGTTTAAAACTCGGTAGGTCAGATTATCCATTTTCTTACAACGTAGGTTTAGAAACAAATATTTTTTTAATAGCAACTATCTGTTCGAATTTAGTCCCAGAGAAAATATAATAATTATGATAACTTTGCTGTTTCTCATCTCCGAAATATCAATTTAGAGTTAGATCAAGTCTATGAATATCAGGAAGTTCAAGAAAATAAAGAGTATAGGACATAAATTTTTTTTTCTACTTTGTCCTATCTAATGTCCAGACATTTTAAACTATGAACATTGCTTGAGGATGTTTGGAGAAAATCTCAAAGTCAAAATGTTAAAATTTCGATTAAACAAAATCCTGCATCCAATCCTATTATCGCGTGAACGCAATATCTTCTATTTACAATAATTACGGAAGATATTCCACGAATGACGCGAAACAATGTGATTCTGAAGTATGAACACCCACTCCTGTCTCAGTCTACAGATTTTTAGGAAATATAATTTCGAACTCATCTCTATTTTAAATATAATATTTTGAAAACTTTTTATGTAAAATATGCACACACTCAGCCCCACCCTATTTATACACGACAACAAGGATTTTTCGTTGAATAGTTTGAATTGTGGAATTACAATAAAATCTTACTTATGCGCTAGTTCAAGGCACCAACAGAAAAAAACCCGTATAAGTAAGTGAAAGAGATGCATTGAAATAATCTGTTTAAAATTCTAAAACGCAACGTAAATTGCAATGAGAAATTGAATAAGAATGTTTCTAGAGATATGTGGATATTTGAAACGGTTTTGTATTTACTGTAACTTTACAAAAGAAAAATAAACAATTGTAACAGACCTAATAGTAATTTATGATATAGATTTAGCCTAAAATTACCTTTTAATAATCTATTATATATAATTCTCTTACGTGGCTCCCAAATTTTGGCTGTATTTATTTTCCGCCGGTGGCAACGTTTGCTTTGTTTTGAAAACACCAAAGCATTCTGCCTTTTAATGATGTGTCTCTGATCTAATATATATAATTCTCTTACGTGGCTCCCAAATTTTGGCTGAAGTACTTTGTACAACTGAATAAGATTCTTTTCACAACAGTTAAATACTTACTTTATTTTCTTCATTCATAGAGAAAACAGTCGGCAAAGAATTCTGTTAGGTTAAAAAACATTTCGCTAAAAAAATAACGAATTCTAAAAGAAATAAAAATAAACAACTTAAAAAATGAAAATGCTGTTGCCAGCCATAGAATGTTTTGAAAGTTAACTTAGCAACATAAATCGAAATGACATAGAAGCGCAACTAGATCAAAATTATGATACCTGAGCGCTTGACGTAACAAATCCTTCAATTCTAAAAGTGTTGTATCGCCAAATGCCCAAATTAACAATTGTGTTCTTAAAGAAATTCTATAAAAAATTCATCCTACTTCTACAACTACTTCTTGAAGAACTTGGCTTATTGATTAAAAATATTGTTTTAATTTTACAGTAGTAACTTTACTTCTACTTTCATTATTGCTATGACCCTCTTTCATTACATTTTACAACTTCATGCTAAATTTGAGGACTTTAAGTTATTTTGTGGTTGAATACTGACATTTAGAAATGTGTACATAAAAAAAATAATATTTAGAGGTTAAGAGTTGCCTTTCCTACAGTGAAAAGTTTTCGGAACTTCAGTATTCAAAAAAGTATACAAAACCTAGACGTTAAGAACGTATCCAATGAGCGAGCAAAGCGAGCATTGGATTGCGAAGCAATCCGAAATAAACTGCGAAAGCAGTTCCGGAGGTTGGTGAGCGCCAGCGAGCAGGGGGCGAAGCCTCCTTGTACAATATAAAATAAGTTTCTAAGAAAATTAGCAAACTTTTATTATACTCTTCGTTTTGTATTCATAAGCTAAGCACAACGTACAGTGCGGGAAAAAAGCGGACCACCCGGAGTAACTTTTGATCTAATGATTGAATCTACGACTCAATCTTAATGGTTTGAGGGGTTGACCTGAAATATGCTAATTAATAACAAACGGTATTTTAAGTCATGAATTCAGACACCAAAATGTACTTTCTCTGAATAAACATACCTTTTATTGGGACGGATTCAGATTTCTGATCCCCAAAATATCGCGGGTAGTCGGAATCTGTGAAATAGTATGGTCAGGAGAGCGACTCAAAGTTTGAGTCCCTTAAGGTTAATTTTACTTTTTGAAAAGTCATATATTTAAAATTTCATTTCTCAGGAACTAATCAACCGATTTAGCTCAAATTTTGAATTTTGCTATGTAAAATTGGATACTTTAAAATGATGTATACATTACAATTTAAAAAAATTGCGACTAGTATTAAAATAATCCATAATGGGTGGCTGACTGAATATAAACAATAACAAGCTTGCTAAAACCGGAAGAAATTTAGAAAACTTCCGATGTATCCCTCCGCGCATGTTACGTTTCGAAGTGGTGTGTGAACAGACTTAATATTCTAGTAAGTTTTGTTATTGTGATTTGTGTTTATATTGACGCATAATTTCGCCATTTATAAAAGTTTTCTGTGATTTATAAATTCTAACAGGCCTTGAGCCTACAACATATTTAAGAAAGTTAATATTGCATAAATAAAGTGTAGCGTTTGCCATGCTGTGAGTGTTATTCTTTATTTGGCAATATTTGTATAAAGTAGATATTTTTGGTAATTATTGCAGCCAAATAATTACTAAAAACAATATGTTAGGTTATCGGAATATATTTGTACTAAAATATGAAATTCAAAAAAATTAGTTTGAAATTTTTATTTTTACTCATATTTAAAAATTTATCAATCCTTGAGTGCTTAAATTAAAGAAATTTTAATGATACATAACTGTTCCTCTAAGATCTAATTAACTGCAAATTTAAAAAAATATATATTGTTTGGAGGAGAGCCGTGTTTGGAAGATTTTACCTTTATCGCAGAAAAAAACAACGGTGCTCATACTTTATTTCATAACCATAAATTGTTAAAAGGCTAAATATAATATTTTCCCCTTATTTAGATCTAAATGAATACTAAAATTAATACAAAAGAGAAAAGTATGAAAAACATATTTGAATAAAAATTCTGTGTCAAAAGGTAAAGGAAACATTTTCAAGAAGTTGACTTTAAGGAACAGATTTTCATTTTAAAAAAAACGTCTGGTAGCCGAAGAAGCCCCAGTTGCAGGGATATCTTAGACCATTATGTTTTTGAATTTTCACTAATAGGGAAAGCAATTAAAATATATTTTAAACACATATATTGACTTTTTAAGCCCATAACCAAGTCTAGAAATGCTTTCCTCTCTTCTCTAGTTGTTAGAAAAAAACACTAAATTTTAAGAGGAAGCTTAAAATTGCTCAAAGTAACAGGTTAAAATTAAATGTTATATAGTTTTTTATGTTACCACTGAAGAAATTGGCATATTTCCAACTTTTGAAAGCGTCTAATTTTCCTTTCTGGCCTTTTTTTACTTCAAAAATTTTAAATTATGTGATTGAGCCTGCGCAAAACCAAACTTAAGACATTCCCTCATTGTATATTGCTTTCAGCACTACACAATACAAAATAACCTCACAAAAATATGAAATTTACTCAATGGTGGTTTCAAAAGTTTTCCAAGTATTCTAACAACTGATTTTTTTTGTACGTATAAAGGATAAGTTATGAGTATATATATGAAGAAAATTCATTAAGTTTATTTACGTAAGGCAAACAAAATTTTGTTTAATCAGATGCTTATCACAAATTCTAAAAAGCGTCCAATTTAATATATTGCACGACTTCAGTAAATAAGCAAAAAAATTGTTTCGGTAGAGGTACATTAAATTTTTTATCACGAATCACTTGAATATTTAGTAATAAGTTTTGAATATAAAGTTTTAATATATAGAATTTTGACAAAAAAAATCGTTAATCATAATTTCCCGTTAAAATATGATCTGAGCAAACTTTTTCTTACCTGTGAATGGTTTTAAAATTCATTACAGTATCATTATATTAATTGAATACTTTACTTATCGAATAACAAAAACTAACAGTAAATTTGAAATAATTTGAAAATAGTAATTTTGAAAATTTGATAATAGTAAATTTGAAAATAGTAAATTTGAAAATGATAGCTTCGCAATAATAGTTTTTTCTTGAAATAAAACTTGAAAAAAACTTTCTTGAATAAAACTTTCTATGAAACTTGAAATATTTTACTTGACCCTCCGTCTGCTCAACCCGCGATTTCCACGGGCAACTCAATTGTAGCAAAATCTGCTCATGCGATTTCTGCGGGCATGTGTTTTTCTTCCTTTATTGATGAGAGCGTGCCGTTTGCACTCACGGAAATGCTCACGGTTTCGGCACCGCTTGGCATTCTTGGCGGAAACTTTGAAGTCAAACCTGCTCTGTCGCCAAATTGCTTTTGCGTAGCGTTTATAAACAAGGGATAGAATTGTTTTCACTATTTTATTAAAATTTTTTTCATTGTTTTTGTGTTTTCATAAGATCATGTAACTCAAATATTAAAACACGAAATTCTATTTGCAATATTTAGTAATAATTTTAATTAAATCTTTCAAATTTAGTTTTAATCTGAACTTCTAAGCTGGAATTTAATTTTAAAATTTTATGACTGTGAAGGGCATTGACCTGATGACGTATTCTGATACATTGATTGTATTGACTTGTTTGGAGTTTTCTCAGAAGTGTTTTTTATTTTCAATTTCTTAGTTAAAAAAAATAATAATTAAATAGATAAATGAAATATCATTTTTACTGATTTGATTTAAATTTTTATAAAATCATTTTATCGCGTTTAAAGTTATAGTTTTTTTTTTAATTAAACTCCAAATTTATAATTGAAATGCGTGCAATGGAAACTAGTGTTATACTTGCGAACAACTTTTTTTCGAGTTTAAGTGTTGTTAATTATGATGAAAGTTGACAATGTAATTTTCTCTATAAATCAACTATAGATATTTTTTAAGATGCAAGCAATCACGGTGGATAAAACAAATCAATTAGGTTAAAAATAGCATAAATGCTAAAGAACAAATAAAAGCAAAAGTTCTCTTAGAGCCCTGAAATATAAATTATATTTTACTTTTATATATACTTAAGTTTAGATTGGTCTAATCAAACTGAAGAAACAGAGAAACTCTTATGTCAAGGAATTGTAACTAATTTTATTATACATGTTTATTTAAGTTTTTAAAACTATTTACAAAAACATCTGAAATATATTTCATATTAACAAAATAGTTTACTGTTGTATTCTAAGGATAAATTATTTTAATTGTATAATTTGCTTTTGTAGATCCATTTCCTAAGATATTCCCCAATTAATTATTATTTGTGTAGAAATATCGATTTTTCTGTGAAGTATTTCTTATTATTTATTTTGAATCTACCATTAATTTTTTTTCTTATACTGTTATATAATATCTTATTTAGTAATGTTATAAGAAATGGCAAAACTTTTAGTCGTATAATTATAAAATAAAACTTGGTTCCTGTACTTCATCACTTTTGAAATTGCATTTGAGTAAAATAATGTTAAAGTAAATTTGATCGGATTAAAATTAAATAAAACTTTTTTTTCTGAATTTTTATAATTTTTGAAACTTTCAAAATATTGATGTAGTGTCATCAAAATCTTCATCTTATTGAAAATGAATAAAATAATAAGGTTAAAGTAAAGTGCTGCGTATGAGAATGAAATAAAAATTTTTTTTTAAACTTTTATTACTTTTGAAACTGCAAACAAATGACTAAAATGATAAGGTTAAATTAAAGCACTTTAAATGTATTAATTGCTTTCTCAGGTCTATTTTTTCAAATCTATCTTAATTTATTATTTGCGTAAAAGTATCGATTCCTTTGTGAAAAATTTCTCATATATATTTCCAATTGAAAATTATCACCTTTTTCTGATTAAATGTTTTATTTGAGAAAAAACGATTTAATAAAATCTCCTCCATCTGATAAAGCAAACAAGTGAGGCAATTTTTTTTAACTGTATAAAGTTCTTCTTTAACTCATTTCTCAAATCTATTATAGTTCATTATTAGCGTAACAATATGTATTTCATTGTGAAGAATTTTTATTATGCATTTGGAATAAAAGAATTAATTTTTTTTTCTAATTACGCATCTGAAATGCTGAATTTAGCGATAAAGGTAATTTTTGCAATGTACTGCACTAAAAATACCTTATATATAAATTTCTTACATTTGAATTGGAAACAGAATGCAATATGCCTTAGTATATAGTGAGCACACAAGCCTTTATATATATAGCATAGTAAAGAATGGTAAACTGTCTTAGCAAGTAAAATAATAAATAAAAAAAATAGATTTTACACTTTCAAGAACAATAATAAAAAAAAGAAGTTGAAAAGTAAAATATTTACAAGAATCTATTTTTAAATGAAATTCTGAGACATAAACATTAAATTAAGTATGAATTTTTCATTCTAAACGAAAATCGCTTATAAAAATACACGAGCGGTGTGAAGATAGAAGTGAATAAGAAAGAAATTTTTAACTAGAATAGAACCATCATTTTCCTACTCAATCAACGTAATAGGGTAGCACGCTGTAGCAAGATGCGACGCATAGATCGGTTGGGTTACCATATTCTTAATTTTGCGGTTTTCAGAGAGCTTATTCTCGACCGCGCCAAGCGGTGCCGAAACCGTGAGCATTTCCGTGAGTGCATCCCGCACATTCCCCGTTTAAGCAGTATTAGACGTTTAATTTACGTTTTGACCAACAGATGTCGTTAGTTGTCCACTGAATTGTCGTATTTGAAGGCGCGTAGTGTTACCGCGCAAACTTCACATTTTAACTTCACATTCGCAAAAAAAATATGCAATTTTTAAAGCGATTTCGGTCCAAAAATTGAGCAGTCAGTGGGTTAATATATGCATTAAAAAGAATTCCGTTTGCTTATTCTTGTGCTCCGCCCTTTCGAACGGCCAAATATTTCCCTTATGATTCGATTAAGATCTATTGTAGTTGTTGGTTCTAGTGCCTCTTGCCAATACCAGGAAGCCTGCTCGGAGAAATCAACCGAATTTAAGGCCGAAAGTCCATTTCTTTTTTTTTTAAGTGGCGCCATCTATGGGCAAGAATATGGCTTGTGCCACACACGTGTCACAGTCCGTTTAAAGGGTGGACCCATTCATTCATCACACTGATCGTAATTTTGACCTGAACCAGAGAACGATCAATCTCCAATTCAGCACCCCCAGAGGTATGATTGATTATGGGAACACTGAGAACTTTGTAACCCGACCGATTTAGCGTGCACCATTCACCAACACTTCACAACCTCTTGGACATGGGCAAAACGTTCTACCAACAAGGTTATCCTGGCCTCTTAAGATTTATTAGTGAACATGTAATTTTTTTCTAATTAATCATTTTTTTTTAAATTACATTTAAATTTAAAAGTAATTGTTATAACAAATTTAGTGGGTTCACGACCGTAATTTAATCATTTCGTATACTAAACGGACGGATACATTAGATACAATTTTTGTATTGTATCTAATATATGCAATATATTTGATACAATACAAGCAATACAATAATAACAATTAAGTAATTAATAATAGTACATTAATGCAATTTGTACATAAAATAATAATTGTAAAATGGTTAATAAGATCGGACACCGATTTAAATAACCTTATCTTATTCATAATCTTATTATTATCTTATTATATATTATCTTATTATCGAATTCAGCCTAAAATTACGCTTTAATAAAACAAAAAAACAATTCTCTAAGTTTCAAATGTTTAATTTAGAAAAAAAATTAAATAAAAAAGACAATAATACAAGTACAAGGGTATACCTTTCAATTAGAGATGCAAAACTTTTTATAGAATATCAATACCTTAATGACATTTATTGATTTTATGCTGACGACAAAAAACGATAAAGAAATCTAGGCGGAAAATCTGGATCTGACCATGTGATTTAATTTTCCGGCCAATAAAAATGCATGGACGATAATAAGAGTCTGTGCTAGACCATTATGTTTTTATGCTGTATGCAGACATTTTTTTTTTTTTTTCAGATTCGTGCATGTTAGTTATGGGTCAATTTTCTGTTCCTTTAATTGGATACAAAATCCAATTCCATACTAACACGAATGTTTGAACAGAATTAACTCTGAACTATTCTGAGTTTATGATTGCTATTCCGCTTACGTAAATAGAAGAGTTGTGCCATTTCAGCGTTCTTTTGCATTCTATACATACGATACTGGAATCGAATGAAATATTCCTTTACTTTCATTTAAACAAGGTAAGTATAGCTTACATTCTTAAAGAATCTCTCGTTTTCTTAAGAAATAAAACAACTATTCCCTTTTCTTAGACAATATTTATATAAATTGAGATGTCAATACTTTAAATATTTTTTGAGGAATTAAATGTCAGAGATAATTTCACTTTTCATAGAAGAAAAAAAAAGAGGAAATCAATGAGTCTGAAATCTGAAGTTTCCGAAGCAACTGTTACTAAATATTCTAACTTTCTAAATGAAATTTAAACTATTACTTAGAATTTGCAATTATTTTGTTAACCGGTTAGTAAATACAAGGCGTTCTGAACTAGACTGATCTTTTTCAAAAATTTGCACCATCAAAATGGCTAAGATTAAAAAAATAATAATTCTCGCAAAAATAACTCAAAATTTTTTTCTCTTAAAACTTCTGGTTTAATTTTTAAAAAAAAATGCCGCTTCTGCTGATGGTGGTGCAGAAAGTTAAAGTTTAACTCAAAGAAAAGTGGATAGACAGTCAATAGATCACTAAAATCAAGCATCACTGACTGCAATTAGTGAGAGGATGGTGGAAAAAATCCATTAGTCTGCGAAGGGACCCAGAATGAGCAGTACTCACTGTAAACTTGCATGTGTATTTGTGCTGCCTTTCTCTAACTCATGCTGTCTGTTCTTCAAAAAAAGATGGGGTTATCAGTCGTCCTTCGTATTGAGCTCTCAAGCCAGCGTATGTATGGTAACCTCCCTGGGTGAGAAATTATGCCATTTCTGTCTAGCGCTCTATATTGTAGAGGTAGCGGGTTCGAATTTCGCTTCAAACGAAGTGATCTTTAAGTATGTCTTCCTTTAAATTGTACGAGCTATTCTTCAACTGACAAAAGCTTTTAAGTTCTTCATTTTGTTGAACACACAAGTGCATATGAATGTGTACGATCAAATAAATAAAAGAAAACTTAATGTAAGGCCAAGGGTGGAGCATTTTTGCTAATTTGGGAAGTTGTTTGCGTTCTTCAGTTTATTTTATTTTATTTTATCGGCTTTGAAAGGCTGATCCAGTTTTTGAGTTTTCGACTTCCAGTGCTCAACTCCTTAACCTTGTAGTTTTGAACCCAATACAGAAAAAAAGTTAACTCCTGGATCATGTGTTGGAAGAAATTTGCCTTCATGGAGGACTTTTTGATGGAACTATCCCGCATTCTCGTTACATAGAGGAGAGGAAAACCACGAAACTCTGCCTTGGTTAGACTGATGGCAAGGGGTCCTCTAATCCATGATCCGTCTTCCACTGAAGATATTTTACGTCAGGATTGTCGGTGCGAGCCTGGTGCAGAATTCGTATTGACGAGCCATCGCTGGGATACGAGCGCTGTTCACCTCATTCGAAGGCGAATGCTCTATACCCTGAGCCACCATGGCTCCGCTTCAGTGTATTTTATGTAACATGACACCATCCAAATTCATTGACGAGACATATATTTTGCATCACACGCCATAATCAAGCTTTCCTGGTCGAGCGCATCACTCGCCAAACGCTCTATAACGTGGAGGTAGCTAGTTCCGATTCCTTCGTAACCCTGCATGTTTCTTCCTGCTATCATTCTGTCTGACGAAAGCTTATAAGCCTTAATAGAGCATTCAAGCCAACAACTGTATAATACGAGGATTTTTAAATGAATCATGTTTTAGGTTTCATCGATTTCGTATCATCATGTTTTATGTTTTGACTTATACGGTATGAAATATCTGACATCCTGCGACAATTGTCTGAAAAGACCACGGTGAAGGTCGGAACATTATGGACCAGGAAGTGTTTTCGTGGCATTTCCTAGGCGCAATCATCATTTGCGGACGGCGCTCTGCACAAAAATATGCATCTCTCCTACCACACTACATTCAGCGTATATATATATATATATATAAGTTCAAAATGAAGAATAAAACAAAGAAAAATTATAGACATATGAAAAAAAGGGGGTGGGAAATAATATAATTTTTATATTATTTTTATATAATTTGATATCTATAATTTTTCTTTGTTTTATTCTTCATTTTGAACTTATCTAATGAGTGCTGTTTACTTGCAGCTTAAGCGCAATAAATGTTACTTATTGTTTTTCTTAATTTTCTTAGTGTTTTCTTGTATTTATTTATTTATATATATATATATATATATATACATATATATATATATATATATATATATATATATATATATATACACTGGTGTGCAAAGCTTAAGCAGCAAGTGCGTTTTTTGTCATAACTCTACAAGAAATCATCCGATTGACATGAAATTTGAATATGATGTACATTATTTTGTACTTAAACGATGGTAAAAGAATAATGGCGCAGAAATGAATATAAAGCTTAAAGTAGGGTATGGAACAAAAAAAGGCTTTATTTGACATATAGTGGCGTTACACATGATTGCCTGAAGAAGCGTAAGTACAACTGGCAGATGTTCCCTAGTATGGGGTATGCCCTCCCCTTACTGTAATTGTTGCTTGGCATCGTCTCTCCATGCTAAGCACCAGATTATCTAGAAGTTCTTGGGGTAAACGTCTCCATTCCTCCTTTAACGCATCTTTCAGCTGATGGGTGTTACCAGGAGGATACTGTCGTGTCACAAGACGTCACCCTAATGCATCCCACACATGCTCTATGGGATTTAGATCTGGAGAGTAAGCTGGCCAATCCATTTGTGTGATATCTTCACTTTCCAGTAGCTCTTGAACATTAGCAGTACGGTGTGGTCGATCATTGTCATCCATAAAAATGAAGTCTGGTCCAATGGCCCCTCGGAACAGACTAACATGGGGTAGGATTACCTCATTGCAATAGCGGTCTCCAGTTACAGAACCTCGGTCGAAGATCTGAAGCTCAGTCCGCCCGTTCAACATAATGCCACCCCAGACGACAACTCCAGGACCACCGTAACAATCTCTTTCCGCGATGTTATTGGGATGAAATCGAGCTCCAACCTCTCTCCAGATCAACTGACGTTGAGAATCGCTTGTAGCACTAAAACGACTCTCATCTGTGAAGAGGACGCGACTCCATTGATGAGGTGTCCAAGTTTCGCGTTCTCTGCCCCACCCTGAAACGGTGCCGCCGATGGCTAACTTTTAAAGGTATGCAGCGTTCAAGACGTCTAGCAAATAAGCCACCTAAGTGGAGGTGTCTGGGCACAGTAAATCTTGATACTTGTCGTCCTGTGGCTGTGCACAGTTGCTGAGATATGGTGGTCGCTGACTGAAAACGGTTTCTTTTCGCCATGAGGACAATGTAACGGTCATCTCTTGGTGTTGTTTTCCTTGGACGGCCACCACCAACCTTCCGAACAACTATACCAGTAGTTTTGAAGGCATTCCAAGCACGAGAAACAACACTTTTGTTGATCCCGAACTCTTCGGCGACACTGGTCACACTACGCCCCTCCTCAAGCTTCCCAATCATTCTTCCTCGAGTAAAGTCGTATAAATGATTTCTTGAAGACGTGTTTCACAAAACAAATCACTTGCACTTGCAGCTAATGTCTTTAACTACGGTGCTCTTCATCCTTTTATCACAGCTTTGACCTGAGCGCGCCGACCCACAAGGTTTACGTACACTTACATCACCTACGACGTTTTATTTCTAAAATTTGCATACAAATAATCTTTCTACTGAATTACGCGCAGCATATTATACTGCAATTTCATGGCTATCTTATACATTGTTGGGGAGCTGTGACCGAAAAACCACTTGTTGCTTAAGTTTTGCACACCAGTGTATATATATATATATATATATATATATATATATATATATATATATATATATATATATATATATATATATATATATATATATATATATATATAAATAGCATAAAAAGCTTCTATTAATCTTTTTATGTTAGTTTCTTCGTTATAAAACAACTCCTAATTTATTACTAATTATTTATTCAACACTCGAACTGCTTTCTCACACTTTTAAAAGCTACATCCTGTTTCTAAATCTATTTTTGGCCCAAGTATGAATAAATTTAAATGAAGACATTTTTCCCTTTAAGTTACGTGGGAATCAATCAACCTAGTTCATAAACCAATAGTAATCCCTGGGATTTCCCTTTTCCCCTCAAATATAACAAAATAGAGGGAAATTCTTTTGCTACTTTCCCTAGGATAAAAACTTAAGCACACAGTTTTGGAGTGCGATTTTGAGCTCCGCCTTTGATGGAAAATGTCTTGAATATACTATGTGAAGGTAATAAAATATTTTTTGCCTTCCAACTGCTATCTGCGTGGCCTAACAACACTCACCATGACTGCTACCCTTTCATATATATATACATATATATATATATATATGTAACATAAAAAGCTTCAATTGATCTTTTTATGTTATCCTAATTAATTATTCTTATCGAAATACTTTCTCACACTTGCCACATCCTGTTCTTAAATCTATTTTTGGCTCAAGTATGCATTTAATTAAAAGCAGGACATAATTCCCTTTGCTCTCTGTGGGAAACGCTCGATCTATTTCTTAAACCAATAGCAATTACTAAGATTTCCCTTTTTCCCTAAATTAAGACATTTTACAGTTCACATCCCCACTCCACAACGGAGGGGGTGTGGACGAAACTCCGGATGGTTCCGACAGATGTTTTATGGAACACGTTATTCAGCAAGAAACATGCGAAAACCATCGGTCCCGCATTAAATACTTCAGAGAATGATGTAATTAGGTTCCAGTCATACATACCTTTGTAACTCTACGCATTATGGAAAATCATTTAATGCTTCCTAATATGGAAGTGAAACAGGGACAAGATTCTAAAAATAACTCCTCCTTTGAAATATAAATCTAATTATGATTCAATGGTATGTTTTCAGCCTTGAAGTCCCAAAATAGAATTTCTACACCTATTCTTTACCAAAGACATATGAAAACGAAAGAGTTTTAATGGTTTTATTAATACAAAAGTATTTATAATACTTGTATTATGTATATATATATATATATATATATATATATATATATATATATATATATATATATATATATATATATATATATATATATATATATATATATATATATATATATATATATATATATATATATATATATATATATATATATATATATATTGGTGTAATTTACACATATGAATCATTCACATTGATTACTATTACAAGAAACGAGAGCAAAGCATGCGAACCATTAAATAAAAGCTTAAAATGAACAATAAATTTTCTAAATTTAAAAAATTTTTTTGCAAGCATGACAAATCATATTTTTAGCGAAAGTTAGTCTTTAATACTAAACTTTTCGTTTAAGAAACAGTAGGGTAAACTAACCAGTGAAGGAACACTTAAGCTTCGCTTGCCTTTTAAAAAATCATATTAATTTCAAAATTCGTAATTTCAGTTAAATGACAGTGTCAACATATTTGTTACTAATTGCAAACTATGCAAAAAAAATTGTAGAAAACTTACATAATACTGTTTTAAAGTTTTGGAGGTTCAAATAACAAGTAGTAAGAAGACCCAGTGAAGGAACAGCTCTTACCAGTGAAGGAACACAAAATTGCCCAGTAAAGGAACACTTAATTTTGGTTATTTTTTAGTGCTCTCGATGAATTTTTTAGCCATACAAATATATAAAAACAAGACTATTTGTGAAATTATAACATACAAGTACTTGTAAAATGCTAACTTTTTTCTGTAATCATGAACTAGAAATTAAAGTGATGTTAAATACAAAATAAATAAAAAAAATCATTCTTTCTTATAATTTGACCGTCAAATCTAAATCATTGTGTCATCCGATGCTGTTTATTATCATTATTATTTTATCACCTTTTTGTTTACTCTTTTTCCTCTTATTTCATGAAGCTTTTTTTCTTTTTTAAGTATTTTTTCTTTCTTTTTCTTTTCCATGTTCTCTTGTTTTAACTTTTTTTAGATCTTTCAGCCTCTTCAAATTTTTGCCATTTCTCTGAAGTTAGTGCAAAAGGTAATTTATTCGTTTTTCTTCTTATTTGACCTTTCTTTTTATCATCAATATTTGGCCAATGTAAATGGTTCTTCCAAACTTCTTCTGATTTTTCAGCAACATTTCTAGAATGCCTTTCTCGAAAATAGACGGGGGAAAGGTGTCATGAAGTTTGAGGCAAATCCATCTCTTGTTGACTTATAACTAGAGGATCTTTAGAAGTACTGATTTTACTTATAGAATCATTTCTTTTTTCTACTAAGAGAGGATCAGCATGAGGACTCATTTCAAATTCAATATCTAAGATGCATTCATTATCAATACTAGCTTCAGTTCCTAAGTTTGACTTAACCAAGTGGTCTTCTTTTAATACGCACTTCTTCCATATTGAAAAAAGTACAGGCTCTTGGATATTTTCGATATTAGACTCTTCAGTCAATGCTGCGTTAAAAATTTTGCAACATATCTTGAAGGATTTTCCTCTCAAGCTTCTGAAGTAATTGAGTATCGCTTCTGTTTAACTCTGTTTTTTGTTGAGGAGCTTAATTCTAAATCCTAACATTGTAAAGTAGTTTTAAAAAATTATATAATCACGTTGCTATCCTATAATGATAGCTTATTAGGAGTTCTTGGTGCAAAAGCCAGCGAAAAAATGTTCTATTCAAATTTTTATGATTATATTTAATTAGTTTTCGACTTGTAAACATAGTTTATTAAGTTTGATGTAACTACACCTAACATTTGATGTAACTACACACCCCATTAATAAATATAAATTATAATTTTTTCATAAATTGAGCTATTAAATTAACATTTTGAACTGAAATTATTTCAGGAATTATTCATACAATTTTTAACAAAAT
Organism: Parasteatoda tepidariorum; assembly: GCF_982258835.1. Lineage (NCBI taxonomy): Eukaryota > Metazoa > Arthropoda > Arachnida > Araneae > Theridiidae > Parasteatoda > Parasteatoda tepidariorum. Next base: position 78,024,821 of record NC_141763.1, read on the forward strand.
TTCGGTTGTCCTCTATATAGCAGAATTACTTATCCTAGAGTCATGTAAAATCATATTTCACACATTACTGTTCATTCACTGGAAGTATTCCCAGTGAAGGAACATGCCTGTTTCTTTATAGTTAGAAGTTGCTTTTCGTCTTTTAAACAGAATTTTGATGTATAATATGACTAAAAGTACAAGAAAATTAAAAAATTTCTTTTATTTTCATTAACTGGGAGAAAAACCCAGTAAAGGAACACTTGTTCTTTCTCTGGTTTTTCATTGTTTGGTGATCCAGTGAATAAACACCCCCTTATCTCAGTACTTGATTATGCTATGGTGCTTTAAAAAAAATAAAACGTAACTTCAATAACTATATTTTGAATTCTCTTTTTCACAGTGAGAAAAATAAGACTACTACATGCAATTAATTCCACTTCAAGCATATAAATACAAACACTCACCTTACAATTTTTTCAACGAAACAAAGTGTTGCAGACATAATAACAGATTCAAAAAATTTTCCAGAGAAGTCTATTTGACCAGGTAATCCAAAATATTGCTAGATGACTTCCCATTGTTTGGCAGTAAGCTATTGTTACCAATCAATCTAAAAAAAAAAACTTTCAAATTCCTATTTTTAATCAATATATATGAAATGTTCCTTCACTGCGTAGTGTTCCTTCACTGGTTGGTTTACCCTACCACTGATTTGAAGTTTTAAAACGCTTTTAGCTAATTTCTCATATTTACTTAGTGTCAAGAAATAATAATTTGGACTCATATCAAACAAAATTTTAGTTCTGATTAAAGCATGACAGTAAAATTTTGAAACAGTACAACAGAAAACAAGACAATCTTACAATGAAATTTTCAAAAAGCAAAAATGCTACCTTGTTTTTACAAGTATTTATATATCTTCAAATTTTCAAAGTAATAAACTTTGTTGTCACAACTGCTATGGGCAACAATTAGCCTATTGATATTTCGTCCCATTCCTAGCGCCAATAGAGAGTGACTCCAAATTTTATGAAAGTCCAAAGAGGAATTTTATATAAAATCGCCAAAGTTTATCAGATTCAGCATAAACATTTGTCTCCAAGGTGGACCAAGCAAAAAAAAATTCATCGAATTCTAGTCTGGTGAATAGGGTAACCATTTTTGTTCCAGAATAGAATCAAGAAAATGTCCCTTCCACCATTTTTAGGAGTGCTGAATCCTAGTGTGCTGCAGCAAAATCCTGTTGTAAGGATCCTTTTCAGTTTTCAAAGAACATTTGAGACATAGAAAATGTAACATTCCAAAATAATTTTACAATGTGTTGAGATAAAAATATTTCGTTTTCAACTTCGTCCAAGTTCTTTCTTGACCGTAATGCGCAAGAATGATGTAAGAATCGTTCACCTTTATTATCACGTGCAGTTCAAAGCTGTTTCGTCTATTATTACATAAAATAATAAAAGAATTACAAATCTATATATACATTTCTCTTACACGGTGACAAAAAAAAGCCTCATTACAACTCCCCGAATGGCAACGCTGGAAAATCGACCAATGATTGCCGCTAAAAATGTCACATGCCAAATCTAGTTGAGGTGGCTCAACATATAGCGCCTTTAAAAACAGAAACTGAAATAACCAGAGAGTAAAATATTATGTGCTTATGCGCATCGTATTTTTTGTTAAATAATTTATTTATTATATATCAGTTTATAGATGGTAACGAGAAGAGTTTTGTGGTTGCTATGGTGACTAAATAGAATGTAAATTGTTTTTTTTGAGTGAGTGTGAGATATGTTTTTTGGAACTGCGATGCTGTAATTTTATTGTTAAGTTAATAAGTCTTCCTTTTATATTAAACGTGGTAGTAGTTCCCTTAATTATTTGATTTGAAGTCCTTTGGGTTTTATTTGAGGTCAGTTTATTTTATATTTTTTGACAAGAGAGAGCATTCTCACCAAATGAGATTTCTTCCGAAATTCAATGCTTTGTTTATGCAGGTTTTTCCATTGCAATTCACTTATTTCAATTTTTAATAGACTTAATTATAGCCAAATTTCTGACCTTTTTGAAGAGATATCAGTTTCAGAAATTTTATCTTAAGATTTTATACTATAGCAAATTTCTAATAGGCTTAACGAATTTCATGTCATTTATTTGAATTCAAATTTATTTTAATGACTTAGTATTTACTAAAAAGATGTAATTTTTTTTTTTTAAAAAAATGTTGTTATATGGATTTGAATGATTGTTTCGAATTCTTAGAATTTTGTGCATTTGCAATGTACCTAAGTTAGTAGCGAGCGAAGCAAACCATATAAGATTGCGTAGCAATTTTCGGGGGTTGGCGAGCGTTAGCGAGCAGGGGGCACAGCCCACTAGTATTTACTAAAATTTAATTTTTTGCATGGAATTATCTTTGGATAAACGAATTTCATAATTTTGTGCAGAAAGTTCCACTTGAAAAAAGTTCTCGAGATATGACGAAAAATGCAGAAAGTAAAATTAACATTAAAGGGTCCAAACATTAGAATTTTTCTCCAGACCACTAAGGTATATCTAATCCTTAAAATTCCACCAATCTCAGCGAATGAATGTACAAAGTGGCAGTTTTTAAGTATTTTCCGATTGGAAGAAGCTTCCAAGTGACAAGAAAGCAGTTGGCAACAACATTAGAAAATATATATTTTGGAGCCTTAGTAGAAGTCAAGAATGCAAACGTAATGACGAGAATAATTTTAAATATAAGAAAATGAGTGTTAAAGATTACAGATCTTGCAAATGAGTGGTTTGCGGGAATGTGCATGAGGGAATTTATTTCTACAAACATTCTGTTTTTTTCCCCCTCTATGTATACAGTCCCTGGCCCAATTATTAGACGTACTATATGATTCTATGTTAAGTCTTAATTATCGGGTTATAATATTGTGAATTAATTATTTATCAATCAAGCTCAAATAAATTCAATAATAATTCTTAATTAAAGGTAAAGGTAAAATTACCTTACCTGCAATTTCTGTTGTTCTTCAATTTTCCCGGTGAGAAGATGGAAAGCTTTTCTTTCGCTTTAAAAAGGATCGCTACTCTTGCAAAAATAAAAAGATGTCAATAATAAAAAGTAACAAGGTCCGCCATTAAAGGAATTAACTATTTCTTTTTAAAACATTTAATATTTAACACAAAACGTAACAACAAATATAATTGAAAACGAAGCATTAAGCTTTTTTGAAATGAGCATAACATATCAACCTCTTCTCTCTGAGGCGATCATTCCCCTTCTGTTTACAAAACTTCCGCCACGTCACAGTTACAGTTAAAATTTTAAAGTTAGATTATTCGTCGCAGTTTCTCGACAAATATACAGCATTGTTGTTTTTATGCAGCTGAAACCAATTTACACTTGCTTATTCTCGCTACATTATTTTGAATTAAAAATATTCATTTTCTGAAAGTATTTCGTAGTTAAGTCAATTTTAAAAGCAAATGTTTATATATTTTTTAACTGATAGATTTGTTAATATTACAATTCTTTACTTTCTGAAATTTCACATTGCATTCATACTATTAATTTAAAAATTTAGTGTAACGAAGTTTTGGGTGATAATTTTGATAAAATTGAGATTTCTTGGGGAAAGATACTTATTTTATTCCAACAGGACTTTAATTTAAGTTGTTTAATCTTTAAAGTTCAACCGATGTCAGCAAATGAATAAACTAAGTGACAGTTTTTAAGTATTTTCTAAATGGCAGAAGTTTTTAAGTGTCTTAGACAACAAAACTGTTGACAACAACATCAGAAAGCATAAGCCAAGAATGGAAACACGAATAGTTTAAAATACAAAAAAATGAATGTTAAGGATTACAGATCTAGCCAATGAGTGGCTCACGCTGGAAAGTACATGAGTGAATTTATTTCTACAAACATTCTGTTTTTTTCCTTTAAATATATATATATATATATATATATATATATATATATATATATATATATATATATATATATATATATATATATATATATATATATATCAGAAAGCACTCATTTTGCGGATATAATCGTGTGGGCTGATGAAAAGATTATATCACATTTTTTTCCGGTTTTTTTAAAAAAATTTCATCCTTTTTTTTTTTTTTTTTTCAAATCAGTTGTTTGTTATTTTTTTCAATTATTATTCTCCTCCCCTTTTCCATATGTCTATAATTTTCCTTTGTTTTATCTTCATTTTGAATATATATATATATATATATATATATATATATATATATATATATATATATATATATATATATATATATATATATATATATATATATATATATATATATATATATATATATATATATATATATATATATATATATATATATATATATATATATATATATATATATATATATAAGAAGAGAGTAAAATGATAACAAATAGCCAATCACAGAAGACTTGCGGCTAGTAACGCACGAAACAGCTAATTAAAATTGACAACGCATATGCGTGAAAGTGAAAAAGTAATAGTTTTTAATAATGCTGCTTGCTAAAATGTTACGACTAAACTTACTAGCTAAAGCTGAGTGGCTATTCTTATTTTCTTTTGAGTGTGTCTAATGGTGGTGCCACAGTTTTCCATTGTTGTTCGTGCATTTCTATTGGCCTAAAAATCACGAAGTAGGATCCAGTTTTTAATCATTCATTTCAATATTGCTTTGGTTGTCATCAGCATAAAAATAACAAAAGTCGTAAAGGTATTGTTTTCGTTTAAATATTTTTGTATCCCTAATTTAAAGTTATTTTCCAGTACTGCTATTATTAGCGAAAATATTAAATTATGGTTGTGAACTCAGATATAGGAAAAATATACTTGAGGGTGCCCCTTGGCGAAATTAGCGACTTATGTTTGGCACCATTCTTGTTTGCGTGGAATGCCGTGGTAGCAGGAATGGCAGACAAAGCATAATGATATTTCAATGAAACATTGGAAAATTTCAACAAAATTTTATAAAATTGCAGTGAACACAATATAAGCAAAATTAATAAACCCAATAAAATGCATTTTGAATCGAAACAAAAATTTAATGGAGTAAGCACAGAAAGAAAAAGAAAGATAGCAGTTAGATACTGTCTAAATTTATCATGAATAGAATCTCTGTACCTCCATCGCCACATAAATTCGGCGAAATATGAATCGAAAATGGCGTCTGTGGTACCGGACTGGAGATGACATTTTTTTTCTTAAGTCCCTTTTAATAACTGCTCACATACCTTCAATCTTATTGTTATGGGTCCCGGTTTTTGGATCCTTAAATGTCTCAGAGTGATTTACTGATAAGTGTACGAATCCGCTTTCCGAAAGACAGTCGTATGACTTCCAGCAAGCGGACATTATCGTTGTTCCGGGTAAGATATTTTGTTGAATTATACTCAACTAAGTTTTTTTTTTACGATCAGGAACAACTTCAAAAAAGCACCTTCTACTCCCTCTTTCAACACCACCAAACACCCAATTTCCTTGCCCCCTTTTACCCTTATTGTATTTTCGTTTCCCAAATTTACTTTCGTCTATTTCTACAATCAAGCCAGGTCCCCCAATCATTTCACGCTTTTGTGTACTACATATATCCACACAGACATCCCTACAAAAATTCTTCCATTCGGTTATACTTTTGTCATTGTTAATAATGAGTTCCGTTTTAATCATTTCGCTATTTAGCTTCATACACCCACATCCACGTAAAAATTAAAATATCAATCATACTCAAATGACTCTCCTCAAACCACGATCCCTTTCTAATAGATCGTTTTATGTGGTGAGCATTTGAACGTTTCACACGACAAACCCATTCAAAGCCGCCTGATCGATCTTTACGTTCAACCAGATTCATATCTTTCCCACAAACAGGACATTTACATCTATTACTAATTAAACCTTCATTCATGCACTAGTCAATCACTGCTTTTTCCATTGGAAATCGTACAGAAACTTAAGATTTATCTTATTTAATGTACTCATTTTGAATACCAAAAGCAAAAATAACCTTACCAGCCGGTATCCGAGGTAGAACTAACGGATCTCTGAAATTACATATACCGTTGAACATTTAAAAACAATGCTAAATTCTAAACCAATTGGAATCACGATTAAAATCTAAACCAATCAGAATCTCGATTGGTTTTCAATATCGCCCAGCTTGGCGATCAACCGCGATCACAACTTGGCAAGAATCAAAAGGCACCCTCAATATATATTCCGCGCATTGATATCAGCTTTTAATAGCTTTATTGCATCATGAATGGAGGCATTACGAAAAGGTACGCAGATAAGGGACTCCTGGATCAAGTATTAGGAGATATTTGCCTTCGTGGTGGACGGAACTAATTCTCATTAGCGTCACATGGAGAGGAAAACCACCCACGGTTAGCCTGACTGGAAGAGGACTCTAACCCGTGATCCGTCTACCACTGATGATATTTTATGGCAGTACTGTGGAAGGTGCGAGACGAACAGCCATCGTTGGGATTCGAACCCAGTTACCTCACTGGAAGGCGGAGTCTCTATCCCCTGAGCCACCACGGCTCTTATAAGTAACATATAATACATGGGTCGTAACGAACTAATGGAGAAAAACAAATAGCCTCATTTTTTAAAAAAACCATAAAAATTCATTTAAGCATTTCTACATTTATGTGACCTTAGAAAAAATTATACCTATGTCTTCATAGTTTATAAAAGAGATACGTTAAATTATGATTGAAAAGATAAATAAAAGACAATTGTTTTATATGAACAGAAATTACCTATTTTTAGATACCTTATGATTCATTTATTTATAAAATGAAGTATATTTTATTATAAATGCAATATATTTTATTTAAAGGGAATTAAAAAAATATTACTTTCATAAAATTTTACAGCTCCACAATTTACATGAAGGGAAAGAAAATTCTTACTTCTAATAAAATATAACATCTAGGAAAAAAATAAATTTTTTAAAAAATATTACGCTTGATGTAGTGTCAATTTTTTTCGTGCTTACTTGGCCAATAAATTCTTTAATTCGATATTAATTATCTGATGAAGATATGACAGCCACTCAGCATTACATGGATATTTTTAAAAAGTCAAAATTCTGTAAAATGGTAATATTGGCGATGACTTACCCATTTTCAATGCTTCAAATAAGATTCAAATGTTCGAAATATTTTAGAAGATATATTCCTCAAGTCACAACAAAGCGAAATTTATTGTTTTAAGCATCTTTGTTTTTTCCCCTACATATATAATATGTTTTGAAAAATTTGAACATACAAAAGGAGCCTAAAAGTACAATATTTCTATAAATTATATGGTGCGTCTGTGATTCTTTAATTTAAAACATTTTGTTTTTAAACTCTATCCGAAATGTTTGATTACAAATGTCTAGATCAAAGCCCCGTAGATATATCAGGCAATGAAATGGCAGATAGTCTTGCCAAGGCAGGTGCAGCTGAGGCCACTGCGCCTCCAGTGTCTCTTACATCCTCAGAGCTCTTCTCCATTGCTAAAGCCAAAAATCAATCAGCATGGCTCACTCCACCCAGTCACAATTGGTACCAGGGTACCAGACCGGGTAGCTGTTTGACAGCTGACAAAGACCGTCAGTCTCAAACCGCCATCACACGTCTCCGCTGTGGATTCCTGAAATCACTGAGGTACTCTGGAGGAGAAAAGTGCTTTGCCCTCTGTACCAAGTGCTCTTCGGCCCAGGCATCCCCTGAACATCTACTGGACTGCCTCGGTCTTTTAAAACAAGACCTAATTGAAAGACCCTTACTTGTTTTAGACTTTTTGAAGGTGAACAATCTCATGGACCTTGTCTAGCTAGTCTAGAAATGGGGATTTGAAAGAAGAAGATCAAAGCCTAAATTCCATGTCCACTAAGCTTGATTATTACGTCCTGTACGCAAAATCAAAAATGAGCTCCATAATAACTTTTGATCGAGTGATTAGTTTCATGCATTAAGATGCAATTTTAATGGTTCGAGAAGTTAAACGTAAATTTGTTACTTAATGTGAGATGTTAGTCTAATTCTGAAATGCTATATAAGTATGTACCTTTCTCTGAATTAAATATAGTTTTTCGATGGATTCGAATTCTTGTCTTTCAAATTTTTGGAGAGGAGTAACCTCAATCGGGAAAAACATAGCTCCCGTAGTTAAAGCATGCGAGAGATTGAAAGTTTGGTCCCCTTTACAGTAATTTCATTTTTCACGCAGAGCTGTACCATTTCTCAAGAACAATTTACCCATTTAAAATTTACCATTAAAAATTTATAAGTTAAGAATTATCTAAAAATGTGTATACTTTATAATTCAAAAAGTAGCCAACAGGACTGTATTGTGATCAGAGACCTGACCTCGTGTCAGAAAGGTTCCGGGTTCGAATCCCGATTCGGGCAAGGATGTAATTGCTCTGTTATTCTTATGTTATTGGGGTGACGTTGATCCACCTATATAAGATGCCCACAAAAAAAGAGATCAACAATGCCATTCGTTAAGTAGCACGATGTCATATACTGCCAAATGCGGTGAGCATTGGAAAAAAAAAAGAAATAAATCAAAAAGTTTTGACCATTATTAAAATAATTCATATAAAATAATAAATAAATATTGTACGTGGAATTACTTAATTGATTTTATTGATAAATGAGCGTAATGATTGGGTGAAAAAATTATTTCATTATCTTAGAATAGTTTCAGAGATGTGGTGAAATTGCAAAAGAGGCCATTACTTGTTACGACTGTTCAAGCCAATATTTTCCTGATTGCTGCTACCTCCTTCCCATGTTTGTAAGGTCAGGAATTCGAATCCATCTAAAAGAAAGACTTGTTTTGAAAGGTTACTCTTGTGTCGGATTTAGGAACTGAAAAATATTGTCTGTTCAAAATGTCGGTATATTTCAGTTTGGTCGCCTGAATTTATAAGATAGCATTTTAGTATATGAAAATCCAATCATTAGATAAAGATGCTCCGTTTGTCATTTTGCCAGCTCTAAATCTTCACTTTTATATACTAAAATTTAATTCTGAAATTGATCTGAGAACAATAATCATCTATGTGCTCTTCATAGTTTTTACGAATCTATATTTTGAAACAAATATTACTGCCGCCATCACCGCAGTTTCAGGAAATTTTCGCCAATCTCAATGTCATTACTCAAAAATATCAATGAAAAACTTTCAGCAACTAATGCAAGCATATTAAGCACGATATCGTATTTTTTGCATTTTTTAATTTTAGTTAGATTCTAAGTGCATTAATTAATAATTTATCACTTTTAATATAAATCTTTAAATATATTTGAACTTGTAATTTATCTATATACTTGTATAATTATATTTGCATTATAATTATAACCACACTTTTTTGTAAAAGTACACTTATACATCAAACTGCTCCATAGAAATTTTTTTAGACTATTACTTTACAGGTTTTAGGAATTTCTATTCAAAGCCTGACTACGGCAGGGCCATACGGGGCAGTTGCCCCCGGCCCCCGCACCAAAGGAGCCCCCCAAATCGAATAGAAAGTTCATTTTGCGTTTCTTTCTTTAATGAAGTTTTTTTAAACAAAATATCAGTAGAGAGTAAAATCCGTCAGTTTCATGTTAGCTTCTTCATTAATCTAATCTATATTTCGCAAATCCATAGCTTTCTAGGGCAGAATCAGCTAAAATTTCGCAATTACGATGGACAAATTGGGCCAGTCAAAGTCCTGTATTTTTACATGGCTCAAAATGCAGCTTACAAAAATACAGGCTTCTGGCTGGCTTAATTGAGCCATAGTAATTGCAAAAATTTAACTGAATTCCGCCTAAATATCAGCAAGGATATAAATTTTTCACAGCTAGATGACAAAGTCAACAATCAGAAAACTCCTTTCGGCATGATGGACATAGAATTGACAGAAAATTAATAAAATGGACAGAATGATACTTCATCTGACCATTGGAGGTGTGGGGGGAATTCATATCTATTTTAGGTTCTAGTCAATTTTCTTGCTATCTATAATGAGGTGAAAAATTTAAATACTTCCATGAAGTTCGGTTCTTCATTACTGAAGTAGTAAAGAAGAGTTTGCCCCAGGTCCCAATTAGGCTAAGTCGGGCCCTGTTTCTACTACAAAATACTCGCTGAACAACTCTAAAGTGTGGTTATTATGCTGACCGAAAGACCTTCTATTTTAGAAAACTAGGGAACATTTTTCTTATAATCTTATTATAAAAGGATTTCTCTTTAAATAAAAATGTTATTTGGCATTCGTATTATTTTAGGAAGAAAATGAAGTGTTTTGGATTTCTTGTGATGATGGTTTGTCTTTTCGCTGCTCTGAATGCAGACAGTTGCAATGAACGCGCAGAAAAAGCAAAAAATATGCGTAAGATAATGTTTTTTGTTATATATGTACATTACTAAATATGGGTTTTCTCATAAAAGTTACTAATCAAATATGTTCCATTTTTACAGAATTGTAAAAGAAAAAAGTTTATTTCCTGCATTTTGATTTGAAATTTTTTTTTGTTTAAATTTTTTGAAATAAACTTTAGATGAAAATTTTGAAGTACTTTAACAAATCTTCATATGTTGTTGTTGTTGTCGTAGGCAATAAAGGCAAGAGGTGCGATTGTTCTTGTTTTCCAGTGGCGCCATCTATGAACAAGAATTCTACTTCTGCCACATCCACACGTCACACCCGTTTATAGGACGGACCTTTCCTTACATCCATTTATTCATCCACAGAACTAAACCAGTAATATTTGCGCTCAACTAAATTTTAAATTGAAAAAAAAAATTGTTGATCATTCCTTGAAAGAAAACTTCTCAAAATATTTTTCTGATTAAGGTTCTTCAACATTGTTTTAATGTTTTATTTGATTGATTTGTTGTTAATGTTCCATTAAAAGCTACACTAGCGGGCTATTGGTGACGATCAGAGGAATTATTTTTGGAAATTACATTTAACCTACTGCACTATTCGCGAATAAATTGTTTAATGTATATATATATACATACCTGCCAACATTCACTCTTTTCGAGAATGTATTTTCCAAGTGGTATAAAAACAATTACCGAAGAACTATCTTCCTCAAAAACATATTTTCATTTTTATCAGGTTGAAATTCGCTATCGAAAGGACTAATATGCTTTTTATATATATATATTGTAATTATTTATATGTAGTGGTGGTCAAACTGATTTAAAATTATTATTATAATTCAAAAAGTTTAGTGAAATAACATGAATTTCGCTAGCACTTTAAATACGAAAATAAAATCTTCCGGGAAAACCGGAAAAAATGGCTGCGTGCGTGTGTGTGTGTGTGTTTTCCTTTATTAAGATCTTGTCGTAACTTTTTTTTTCAGGCGGAAAAGGTATTCAAGACGTTCCTGTTTCTAATTGTAACGCAGATGGTACATACGCTCCACAGCAATATGGCAGTATGGGACGTTGTTACTGCGTTGATTCGGACGGAAACAAAGTGGACCAAAAGTGCCCATGTAAATAAAACGCCTGTTTTATCCCTACGTTCAGAAAAGTTATTTAATTTTTGTTCAAAATAAATAAAGACGTACATTTCTGCCTTAACATTTGGTCACTTTTCTTGTCTTTTCAAATAAATACAATTTTTATCAATGAAAATACCATATTTACAAAACTGACGTCGCTGCTTTGAATAAAATATTGTAATTGAAATTTATGCCAATCATTACATAGGGTGAGTCTGAACAAGACGATAAAACTTTACTGGGTGATAAAAGATGATATTCATCATAGGATATATGATTATAACACAAACAGAGAGAGTTTACCTTTAAGGTAAAGGTATATAAGGTATTTTGATTATAGGAACAAAATAAATTTACTTATCAAAAAGTAAAATAGCGTCTTCATCAGAAATACCACTTCTAATCCTTTAACTTTTCTTTATTCAAAAAAATATGAAAGACATAATAGCAAATAAAAATTAAATATTCAACAAAATATAAAGTCGAAGCGAGAGCATAATGCTTTTAGACAGAAAAGCTGTTCCATCATTTCGTCTTAGCAACCAGAGATACAAATCGTTTTCTTTTTAAAATAAAACGATACAAATTTCAACTTATAGCTCGCACACAATTAAATAATAAATAACTCACTCATCGAATCATGTTTGAGGGAAAACAAACAAGTATCGCTTAAATATCTGCCACTCAAGTTCGATTTAACGCGGAGCAAGCATTTAACTGAAACATAAGTGTATTCAACTCAAGTTGATTAAAAAAATTTCACTCTTTTTTGAGAATTAACTAACTCTTTTAAGCTATTAGTTCTACACTGTCACGTTTAAAGAATTAACACAAGAATAGGAAAAGACGTTCAAAAAAAGCTTTTTATGTGATGTACAACAATTTTTTCGGAGATATGCTCAAAAAACTTGTTTTCTGTTTTCAAAAATGTACAGTGCACCAGAAAAAAAAAATTTTAAAAAATGGACCACTCTAAATAACTTTTGATTTCATGCTCGTCTTTCCATGTTCTAGGACTTAGTATGCTAATTAATTAACGCAGACTATATTTTAAGTTACGGAATAAGGCGCAAAAAAGTAATTTCTCTGAATAAACATACTCTATTTGTAAAGGATTCAGATTACTGATCTCCAAAATATAAGGGGTAGCTGCAATCTGGGAAATATGGTCTCCATATTTCCCAGATTGCCAGGTGCAGTTTGGTCAGGAGAGCGATCCTAAGCTTGGACTCCTTAATGCTAGTTTTACTATATTTCGAGAACTTTTTAAGTGTATTGAAAATTTTTTGCTCACAGTTATAAAATTCGGTTATTCAAAGATAATTCAATGCGAAAAATAAATTTCAGTAAATATATATTATTTTTTATTATTTTATTTAATGATAGTCGAAAACATTATAAAGTGTAAGATGTTCAATTTTTTTACATTACTTTAAAGTATGTAATTTTACATGGCAAAATACAAAAATAGAGCAAAATCAATCGAGTAGATCCTGAGAAATCGAATTTCTAAAAAGTTATATTTTCAAAATTTGATTTTCAACCCATCACGCTCAAATTTTGTATTTTGCCATAAAAATTCACACACTTTAAAATATTTTAAAAAACTACATATCTTACATTTCAAAATTGTTTCAGTTATTATTAAATAAAATATTGAAAAATATTAAATATTTACTAAAATATATTTTTTTAATTCAATTATCTTTTGATATATTAATTCTATAATTGTGAGCAAAAAGCTTTCAATTGGCTTAAAAAGTTCTCGAGATATAGCGTAATACTCAAATATCCGCTATATTTTTGGGGTCCGAAATCCATATTCGTCAAAAAAAGAGGTATGTTTATTAAGAGAAAGTTCGTATTGTGTCTGATTTCGTGACTTAAAATATCGTCTGTAGTAATTAATTAACGTATTTGAGGTCACCCTCTCAAACCATTAAGTCCTAGAACGTGAAGATTCGATAATAAGATCAAAAGTTATTTAGGATTTTTTTATGCACAACACTATGCATAAAATAAAAAAATGAACCTCCGTGAATACCTTTTGATCTAATGAACGGCTCTTCGCGTCGTAATAGTAATGGTTTGAGAGGGTGACCCCAAATATGCTAATTAATTAGTACAGACGATATTTAAAATTAGACCCAAAATCGTACATTCTCTGAGTATGCATAGTTTTTTTTTCAATGGATTCAGATTTCTGACCGCGAACATATTGGGGTTAGCCAAGACCTGGAAAATCCCCGACGCAAATGAATATGAATCTCGCAATAATTTTGATATCTAAATTAAATGTAAGCCAAATTCAAAGCTGAAATTCTAATTTTAAAACCATGCCTCGTATTAATCAGTTCTCTAAACTTGATATAGGTCAATTAATCTCATTCTGGATCATAGGTAAATGATATACTAAGTACACTTCCAAAATAAAAAATCCTTCAGTTCGTGCTTTTCAGAATTTTTCAATCGAACAGATCAATTATGGGTTGAATAAAAGTATAGTACGTTCTCGAAAGTTTTCTGCTTGAGAGGAAAGAAAAGTTATTCGAATAGGGTCAAATGAGTAAAGACCTTCAAATAAAGTTCGAAAAAACTCAAGCATGATGTCTTAAAAGATACAGTTCATAGGCCAATAAAGCTGAATTCTAGCATTGTTTTCTAAAATGAAGAGTGCTCCAAGCTTAAAACCTCCATATATAAGTAGCAAGATTAAACTTTTTCGCAAAAAAGAAAAAAAACATGATTACTGACTGGTTACTGGCAAATATTAGAACATCATTTTTCAAAGAAAAATGGAAGAATTTTACTCCAAATAATGTTCATAATTTCATTATTCGTTATTTTTAGGGGTAAAAAAATTTTGATTTTATACTGTTCATACGAGACGCTAGAGGAAATTACGAAAAGAGAAGAAATATTCTTAATGAGATTTTTTTTCTGAAAGAATTATCGTGGTTTACGAGCCTAGTAGACAAGGCAAACTTAATTTATCCTTTCAGACTCATTCATCTAAACTTGTTCAACTACAAGACAACGCAGCCATGTACTCTAATGTAAGCGCTAATGACTGGTTCAAGAAAAAAATTGAGGCTATAGATTGGCCAGCTTGTTCCCCTGATCTAAATCCTTTGGAGAACCTTTGGAAGATTTCAATTAAAAAATGTATACGTACTGTCGTCAGTACAATAACAAGAATTATTTGCTACTAGCAATACAGAATGTTTGGAATGAAGTAGATTTTGAGACTTTAAAAGAGATTTCTAACAGTATGCCAAATAGACTACTTTTTATTAATCGATCGTGTGATTATTAAATCTATGTTTTTATTGAAAATTGTGAAATTAAGTATGTTTTACATGAAAGATATAGATAATTTTTCTATAATTTCTTATTTCATATCTTATCCAATTTACATTTTAATCTTTTTGTTTTTAGATTATCTCTTTGAACACCTTTTTTCAAATGTAATCAATATAGTTTCAATAAATATGACATAAAAAATTGAATTTAGCAGAAATCATGAGGGTATGCATAATTTCGCATTATGTGTACGGATTTATTCGTAAACTGATATTGACTTAACTCCTTCATTCCCAAAAGGTAGCAAACGGCTATCAGGTACTAAACCAAAAAATAATAATTAATCCATTTATGTTTCCTAAAATGCCTAAAATGTGAATGTAAAAGCCTTTAAATTTCGACATTGGTTGAAAATAAACTCAAACGCAAAAACTATGCTATTTTATTTTGATAGGAAAGCCGGATATTTTTAGCTTAGATTTTATAGGTTTTTCAATAAATTTCTAATGCAATTCCTATTTTTTCATATTACAAATCACATTCTTATTTACAATTTATTATTTGTTTTTAATTTATTGCCTCAAAGTCGCCAAAAAAGACTGCTCGCAAGTTTTTACGGTGTGTGACCGACACTTCTGAACAAATATGAGATGTTTGCTTAATGGTTCCATATAAGTGGAATTAAAGGCCAGGATTTAGTTCTTCATGTAAAAAAAATAAGTAAAACAGTTCTTGGATTAAATTTGAAATTTTTATTGCGTAAGTTTAAAATTTTTACTAAGCAATTTAATTTTATTATTATTATGAATTCAGTATTTTTAAAAAAATTATATATTCTATGGAAATCTAATGTACTAATTTTAAAACTACTTAAATTTGTATACATTATCAAAACTAAATCGAGTATGTATTAAATAATTACCCAATTTAACTTTTTAAAGAATGAAAGACGTTTACTAATCTACTTTTTCTGATAAACCTTTTAGTTGTAACAAACATGTTACATTATTAAGTAACTTTTATTTTTTCTCAAACTATATTTTCGTTTTATTTTGTTTATCATTATGTAAATAACCATGATCTGTGCAATTTATTTGCTATTTTAATTCGTTAATTATACAAATATTAGAGAATGATATAAATAAAACACGTTTTATTAAATTTTTAAAAAAAGTAAATAAAGGGAAACGTTTTTAAATTTATATTTTTAAAACGCAAGCAAACTACAAATAAAGACGCTATTACAATATAGACAAATATAGACGCTGTAGAACAATTGCAAAACTTTATTTTCGACAAAACTGTCTCATTTTTTATTCCACTAATTTTTAAACAATCTCTGTATTTGTAGTAAAGGCATGAAAGGATATAAAAATAAGTTAACTATTTGAGATTTGAATAATTAGAAAATGTTTAACTTTTTGAAACTCATTTATATTTTCGAAAAATATAATGTTCTCAGTTGTGAAATAACTATACACTTTAGCACTCGAAACTCTATTGGCAACATATTGCTTGACAAACTTATGTAACAATTATATTCAATTATTTCGTAATATATGTCAAAAAGTTAATACTCGTAATAATACAATCTAAAAAAAGCATTTAGTTGTGTATTTTTGATTTTCAATTGCACATTTTCATGCTTCAATGAAGAATTTGAAATTAAAATGAATACTAACAACTTAGAGCTCATACAATTAGTAATTGAAACTGTATTGTCAAGAAAAAGAAATCGAAAACAATATTTATCATAAATATAATACAATAACTGATATTTTTCAGAAATAAATTTTTTTTAAAAAGTAAAAAAACTTTTTGCATTCAGTTGATAATTTAACATAAAAACTAAAAAGATTATCGTTCTAAAAAACTGATGTAGTAAATAGAACAATGAAGAATTAAGAAACCGCATAATGCGAATTTTTAGAAGCATAGTTTATTTATTTAATTTTGTTAAATTATGCAAAATCAAATCCTTCTATGATAGTTTCAGGAGTCATTTAGCCAAAGAAAAAATTTGTACGTTTTTTATGGAAAATTTTACAAGAACTAGTATTAAAATTCGATGAAATAATTCTTCAATCTTTAAAATGCTTAGTGCTATAATTTAATCATAATGCAAAATCTGACACAAAAACGCATTTTTTTAAAGTAATGTTGATTTTTTTTTCTTATAAAATAAGTAGAAGGATGAAATATCAAAAAAAATATCTTCAACAAGTTACATTTATAGGGCAATTTTCAAGAATCAGATAATTCCTATAGACAATTTCATATTTTATGCCTAAAGGCAATATCATGAAAAATTAATTTGTCTAAGTTATTTATCATTTCTTAATAGCACAGGATAACTAAATTAGACTGACGTTTTCAAAACTTAATAACAGCAAAACATCTTAGGTTTCAAAAAAATCTTGCTGTTAAATCATGAGACAGATCATAACAATTTTTTCTCAGAATTTCTGGTTTTAGTTCAATTTTTTCAACAGATGGCGCTGCAGATAGTAAACGTAAAAATAAAAAAGTACTTAAAAATCACAAATTTGCAAATTTCTAAACTTTCAATGCATAAAAATAACATTCTAAGATTTTCGATAATAACACATAACGTAAGTATCGAACATCATTAGACGAGAACTTGAACTCACTAACAAAATACTCAAGATACACAAAAACAATCCAACACATGCATCAAAATGCATTGGTGTGACTCGAATTGACAGAGGCCGCTGTCGGAAAATTTTAGAACTAAACCCTGAAATAGTTAAAAAAATAGTTTGTCACTTGAATTTACATTTTTGTTTGTTTGTCACATGAATTTACATTGCCACATTTTTGTTTCTCACATGAATTAGGCGTAAGAGTTATTTCTAACCGTTATCCAGTTATTAAGTTTCAAAAAACTTCAATATAAATTAAGACACAATTTAGAAATAAAATTTTTAATTGTAGAAATTATTATCATTCCATAAAAATGTAAGCTATCCAACTAAATTAGGCTTTGTTTATTAACAATTGAAACCTAAAATGACAATAAAAAGGCAGAAAAGTTTTCTACTCATATAAACTTTTATATCACGCAAAACATGACAATATCTAAAACTTCAAATAAATTCATCGGATATTTTTCAGAAATTACAACTAATGAAATGGGACTTTTTTTAAGTATACCTCATTAGTTTCTTTGAATTTTTATTTCTCAAGAGCTACTTTAAAGATTTTTGAGCTATCAAAAATAAATAGTTGAATGAATGATAGTGACTTTTTAGACCATGTTAATAAAACCATTTCATTCATTATTAAACAGTGCCAATTAATAATTGAAAAAAATATTTTTGTATGAAACAATTTTTGAGATTGCAAGTTTTGTAGTAATCTACTGAAATTCAATTTTTAAAAAAATATGTTTTTTTTTATGAGTGGATTAAAAAAAGAAGAAAATCGTTCGATTTTTGTCGTATCGTAAAAGTAGAGCACATCGTTTTTATCAAGAACTCCTAGCTTCAACAAAATGTCTAGCACCACGCGTTAAAACACGAGCTAGAACTGATTAAAAATACAACTGAAATATTAAACCACAAACTAGAACATTATTAAAACACAGTTCTACCAAATTCGCGATCGCAACGCTCGAGTACGCCCTCTAGCGGGAGCCTGAAAATATCAGGCATAAATTTATTAAGCTTTCATTTAGTTCCATCAAAATCATTGGCAGAATCAGATGCCATTTTCTTAGCAGCAAATAAGAAGCAAAATTTCCCTAAGGAAAAGCAGAAGAACTTGGAAAAACTCTTCAGAATGTTGGTAAATCTTTCAGAAACAAAACAAGCCAAACATATGAAGAAAAATTTCTCAATAATTTTAATTTCTATTATATACAAACTTGCAACTGATAACTTCCGATTTCGGGAACGCATACTGTTAGAGATGTGTTATTACGGTAAAATACATTTCTTCTGTCTTCAATTCATTACAAATTAAAGTAAAGTCAACATTGCTTTCTTCATTCCAATGAATAAATGTGAATTCAAAACGTACAGAACTGTAATAGTTGTAGAATATTCTTCTTCTTTACAGAATAGTATATATTTCTGTATCTATATAATTCGGAAAACAACAATCATCTGAAAAAGATCACTTGAAATAGTATCATTTGTTCTGATTATTAGCAAATTTTAATCGTTTTCTTGATAAGTGTTTTTTAGTTTTGAAAAAATAATTTCAACTAGAATTCAGCTATTTTGTTTTTAAGCTACATATTAAAATTCATATCGAGATTTTACAATTGTAAAATTTCGCTGTGTGGTATGTTATCTAAAAGTAATGAAGGGATAAACTATGTATATATTATTTGAGAATAAAGTTTTCAAACAAAGAACATATCATTTTCGAATTCTCCGGATTTATAAATCAGATAAGTGTTATGATTTTTATAATAAAAAATTTGCTTGTAACATTATTTTTTTCTTATTTGATGATAGTTCTCCACAGAATGGTTTTTACGTCTGATTAAGAACTAAAAGAATGTAAAAAAAACAATATGGAAGTTTTTTATTTCAATATGAGGAATTTTTAAAATCGTTTTTTTATTCTAAGAATTCTTTATTTCACGTCTTTTAGTTTATAATTTTTTGATAAAAATTGTTGTCAAAATACTTTTTTTGAAAAATTAAATGGTATAACATTACGTGTTTATGTATACTTCTTGCATATTCTTTTGTTTAAAGTAATATGATTCAGAAAAGTATGGAATAAAAATTCGGTACTTGCGTATTAACGCCACCGCAGCTACAGATTTCGTTGTTTTTAAGTGTCGCCAATCTGCACCTAAATCTTTGGTGACAAATCATGAAATAAAACACTTTATTTATAATCAAAACACTTTCAAAATTCAAAACACTTCATTTAAAATCAAAGTAGTCAATCGGATTTCGGTAGAAAATGGGCCGATATAGAGTTTAACATGGATTCAAAACAGTCTCTATTTTCTTTCTGTCGCCATATGAACTCTAATAAATAACATTCCAAATGAAATAACATTTCCAAAACGTATGTTTACCAAGATAAAGTTTCATGTCATGGAAATTGGCATATTTTCGCTTTTTTGGTAAAATATTTCGATCCTGAAAAAATAAAATTGCATCTTGTTCTGTTTTTGGCAAATCCCAATGACGCATTTTCGTAGTATTAAAAAATGGCATCAAAAATTAGCAAACAACAAGGCAACAGAGAATCCAAAAGATGATATCCAGGATCTAGTTATATGTTATATCATATAACCAGGATATAATTTTCTATAGAATGGTTTTCTACTTCCGATTATGAATAAAATTTTAAAAAAACATTTTAAAGTTTTTTTTTAATGTGAGGAATTTTTAGAATTGCTTTTTTTGTATCGTAAGCATTCTTTATTTTACGTTTTTTAGTTTCCAAATAATGATTTTTATTGAAACTTTTTTTTTGACAAAAATTGCTGTCAAAAACTGTTTTTACAAAATTAAATTATGTAAAATTAAATTATATAAAATTACGAGGCTTATGTATTCGCGATCGCAACGAACTATAGGGGGCGTTGTTGAATGAGACGAATACCTGCGATTTTTATATGAGTCAGCAGTCATTCAGTTACTCTAGAGACGACTTTAATGTAGCGTGTAACATTGCAACGTACCTTCTATATTGTGACTTATTAAATTTAAAAAAGAAAAATTTTTGATTATTTTTTTTATGCAAACGGAAACAAAATGGTATTTCTTCTTCTTAGAGAAAGAACATCCAAAACACATCGGAAAAATATTTGTACAGAAACAGAAAAAAAATATGTATATTCTTGCATGAGTTAAAACCTAATGCCCGGGAAATAGTTTTACTAAATTTAATGATATAACATGAAAGGCCTATTTAAATTTTACATTCCATAGTTTTAAGAATCATATTACTTCAAGAATTAAAATGAACAAAAAGTATACATAAACCTCATAATTTTATGAAATTTAATTTTGTAAAAAAAGTTTTTTGAAAACAATTTTTATCAAAAAATTTCAAGTTTCAATAAAAATCATTATTCAGAAACTAAAAAACGTAAAATAAAGAATGCGTACGAAACAAAAATAAAAAAAATAATAAATTCTTTTTTGTCGCCATTTTTTAGTGCTTTAAAAATTCGTCTTTGGGATTTGCCAAAAACAAAACAAGATTTAATTTTATTTTTTCAGAAGCGAAATATTTTATCAAAAAAACAGAAATGTACCAATTCTTACGACATGAAACTTTATCTTGGTAAACTTAATTTTTTTGGAAATGTTATCTCATTTGGAATCTTATTTATTAGAGTTAATATGACGACATCATAAGTTGAACGAAAATAGAGATTGTTTTGAATCTATGTTAAACTTAATATCGGCCCATTTCCCACCGAAATCCGATTGACTACTTTTATTTTAAATAAAGTGTTTAATTTCATGATTTGTCGCAAAAATTTTAGGTGTAGATTGGCGGCACTTAAAAACTGCCAGATATGTAGCTGCGGTGGCGTTAATACATAAGTACCGAATTTTTATTCCACACTTTTCTGAATCATATTGCTCCAAACATTAGAATATAAAGAAGTATACATAAACACATAATGTTATACCATTTAATTTTTCAGAAAAAGTATTTTGACAACAATTTTTTATCTAAAAGTCATAAACTAAAAAACGTAAAACAAAGAATTCTTAGGGTAAAAAAACGATTTTAAAAATTCCTCATATTGAAATAAAAACTGTCATATTGTTAAACTGTCATCATAAGAAAAAAAATTATTTACAAGCAAATTTTTTATTATAAAAATCATCTTTATAAATCCGGAGAATTTCAAATAAAATGTTCTTCGTTCGAAAATTTTATTTTCAAATAATATCTACATAGATTATCCCTTCATTACTTTTAGATAGCATACCACACAGCAAGATCTCGATAAGAATTTTAATATGTAGCTTAAAAACAGAATAGCTGTATTCTAGTTGAAATTATACTTTCAAAACTAAAAAATACTTACCAAGAAAACGATGGAAACGATGAAATAATCAGCACAAATGACACTATTTCAAGTAATTTGGATGATTTTTTATTGTTGTTTTCCGAATTACATAGATATAGAAATATATACTATTCCATTACGAAGAAGAATATTCTATAACTATTAAAGTTCTGAATTCACATTTATTCATTAGAATGAAGAAACCAATGTTGACTTCACTTTGATTTATAATGAATTGAAGACAGAAAAAATTTATTTTACCGTAATACACACATCTGTAACAGTATGCGATTCCGGAATCGGAAGTTATCAGTTGCAAGTTTGTTCATAATAGAAGTTAAAAATTATTGAGGAATTTTCTTCAAATGTTTGGCGTGTTCGGTTTCTGAAAGATTTACCAATATTCTGGAGAGTTTTTTCAAGTTTTTTGGCCTTTACCTTAGGGAAATTTCGCTTCTTATTTGCAGCTAAAAAATGGCATCTGATTCTGTCAATGATTTTGATGGAACTAAATGAAAAGTTAATAAATTAATGCTTGACATTTTCAGGTTCCCGCTAGAGAGCGTACTCGAGCGTTGCGATCGCGATTACTTTTTGGCTATTTTAATGTTTGAAGTAGTATGATTCTTAAAACAATGGAATGTAAAGTTTAAATAAGCCTTTCATGCTATATCATTGAATTCGGTCAAACTATATCTCAGGCACTAGGTTTTAGCTCTAATAAGAAGATACATATTTTTTTCAGTTTATTTACAAATATTTTTCCCATGTGTTTTGGATGTTCCTTCTCTTAAAAAAAGAGATACCATTCTGTTTTCGCTTCCATAAGAAAGAATATCAAACATTTTTCTTTTTTTAAATTTAATAAGCCACAATTAATAAATAGTTGATCAATTTATATTTATTCATAAAATTAATTAATGGAAAATTACGTAAATAAAAAATTTATTTCTGCCAATTCTTTAAATAAAATATTATAAATTTAAGAATTGTTTAAGTTTACTTAATGCGCAACACATTAAAAGTGATACATAACTAAGCTGTGTTATTTAAAATATGTCAATTGAAATTATTAAAGATGTCAGTGATTTTATTTCCAATATTCGCTCGAAATTAATATTCCGTGTTAAGCAGTATAGGCTAAATACCAAATATTTGTATAATGCATCTCTAATTTAGTAGGAGCAATTGTTGAGCAGAATCTTGTATCTATTTACAATTCAAACACTTCTTGAAAAAGTGCTTAGCAATTTTGGCAATGACAGGACCCTATTTGCACAAATTCACAAAAGCAGGACCCTGGTTGAAAGAATGTGACTTAACGCTTATTTTATATTCACAAATTATGAATAGTTTTTTCACAATTTTACAAAAACAGGACCTTTCACAAAATGTCTGGACAGACCCCTGATTTAGGATTACATAGCCTAAAAAAATATGGGAGCCGCTGATCTGAACTATACACAGTAATAAAAATGTCATAACATCACTGATAAAAGCTTTTTTTATAATTAATTAGTTATATATTCAATTACTAATACATTATTTAAATCACATGGTATGCTAACAATTGTCCGCATTCTTTCAGAACAAAAATGAAGTTATTGGGCTATGTTATATTGATTGCATGTTTCTTTGCTGTTTTGAATGCTGATGATATTATGGGCTGCAAAGAGAAGCGTAGTAGAGCCAAGGCATTATGTAAGAAATTAAAATTTAAAATTTTTTATGTAAAAAATATTTCATTGTACAGAACAATTAAAAAAAAGTATATTATATGGGCCAAATACGACAATACGAATAAATTACATGGAACTTCAGAATTTTATAAAAATATATCTAATAATAAAAATAAATAAATAATAACTTTAAATAATAAAATTGTTTTAATAACCAACTTTTACAATATTTTTACAAGGAAAAAAACACCTTTTATGTTACGTTTTAAGATTCAGAACCCAAATGAATTCTATAAAATATTATCATTTTCTGGGGGGGGGGGGGAATAAAAGTTGCTGCCACCGCTCTTTAAAAGTGTTACTTAAACGATAGAAATAAAAATCTAATTCTAGGTTAGAAATAAATTCTTCTACAGTACAGTCCTTTTTACAGTAGAAATAAAAATCCAAGGCTCATACTATAGATTACCATAATTGCAAGTTCAAAGCTAACTCAGTGTTTAGAAACTCTAAGCGATAATAAGAAAAAAATTTATTTTTGGAAAAGCTCAATTTTGTGGCACGTTATTCCGTTTGTTTTCATTAGAAAGCTGATTAAGTTTTTGCATAACTATTTAGAAATTTCGGCTTTACACTCGCATTTGTGTATTAAATGCTGCGTAGTAGCACCTTTATGAGTAAGATTAAAAAATTTTAAGATTTAAAAGCATCCATACTTTATGAACAGGCATTTTATACTTTATGAACAATCACGTATCATTTTTCAAGCAATATAGCGACAGTGCGCGTCGCATTTTTAAGAAGTGCTTAAAGGTGCTTATTTTTGATTTATGTTTTTTAAAAGCCCTTAAAGGTGCTTTTTTATTCGGAGTATTTAAAAAGGGCTTAGTTTTCTAGCTTTTAAAAAGAGATTTTCTCTTTGCTTTGTCGATTGTCGTTCTAAATTGCAAAAAAAATTGTAGATTTTCGCAATATTCTCAGCAAGGGCCGGTATAGCCTGGTTGGTAGGGCACTGGGCCCATGGCCAAGAGGACGTGGGTCAGATCCCCGCCGGGTCATGTGCAGTATGTGATGACTGATGCGCGTTAAATCTCTCGAGTCACAAAGACCTCCATGTTCCCATAGCAAATCATACATCTGGAGTTACTGATACAGGAGTTTCCTTGTCTTCTGGATTGGCTCAAAATTACAAGGCTACGGAGTTGAACATTAGTAATCGTAAACCCAAAATAGGGTGGTTGTTCAACGACGGTTATAAAATTATAAAACAAATTTTTCTCTGCAATATTTATAAGATACTAGACATTTTATCATGATCATTTTAAGTTTTTGAAAATGGTTATTGAGTTTTATTGATTTTATGTTTATAAATTAAGAACTTTAAACAATAGAAAAAAATAATTTTTATTGCTGCACAGATCCAAATTATGATTTTTTTTGGAAAGTGATTAAAAATATTTATAGTGTTTAAAAAGTACTTAAAAGATGCTTATTTTTTAATGAAAAATATGGCTACTCATACTGAGTAACGTCTGGATTAATCAATAGGCAATCTAATATGATAACTACCCATATCATTAAACTAACAATATCATGATGATCGATTTCTTGGATATTGCTATACAGGTAGTAGGTTCTTGGTTTAAATGGTTCTCACTCTTATATGGAGACTACCAAGGACCTGCCCTCAAATGTCTGAGAAATCGACCATAATGGCAGCGGAAGCTTGATGGTATGGGTAGCAATCATACGGGATGGCCTTTCCATTACTTTCAAAGAGGCTCTCTGTCTAGTGAAGACATAGATCTTAGATCCCTAAGTTTGCCTTTTTAGGAGTATTTCCATTTAAATGGACGACAAAAATATGCGCCCACGTGGAACTGATCAGGACGAGGATTTATTTGGAAAATGAAAATATTCATCGAGTCGATTTGTCAGGCAGGTCACGTGTTACTCGCAATCAGATATATATATATATATATATATATATATATATATATATATATATATATATATATATATATATATATATATATATATATATATATATATATATATATATATATATATCGGCAATAATATGTACGCAATCTCAGGGAATTAACTGGCTTCATTAGTTAGGCCTAGTTGGTGCGATAAAATTTTGGTTGTTTAACCATATTAAATGAAAGTAGGAAATAACGTTTTTTTCCCACAGTTAACAGCTTGATTATCATCTTATTAATGGTTATTTGACTGTTTTCTTTGATTATGGCAAATTATTTAAAAAAAAATTGTTATTTAACCATTCTTTCCGTAAATTTTCTAGCGGTGTAGTTCGGAGATCCTGAATGAAAGTTCTGTAGCCATTAGAATAACCAAGCGAAGGTTTCTTAGTTTCTCACTTTTTTAATGCAAAATCGTAATAGTTTTGTTAATTTTCAGCATTTTTTTTTTTTTTTTTGCTCCAGTTTAGTACTAAAAAGTTTCTTTGCCATTTGAGTTGCAGTCAAGATTTAAAGTTATATTAACTGGCAGATATAAACTGCATGTTCGAATGTAAAGCATCTGTTCTAAAACATATAATAGCAATAATAGTTTATAATAGTTATATAATTATTAACACCACAAAATATGTCATATTTTAGGGCATGGGGATTTTTGTACTCTAGTGTATAGTTCATCACGTTCAGTAAAACTATAATTATAACGTCAATATTATTCCTTTTTTATTCTTAGATAAGAACAGCGTTCCAGACGTTCCTATTCCAATGTGCAATTCAGATGGTACCTATACCAAAAAACAATACACTAGCATGGGTAAGTGCTACTGCGCTGATCCAGCAGGAAATCCAATTGACGGTCAAGAGTGCCCATGTGAATGAAAAATCACCCCTGGAATTATTTGAATAAATTTATTCCTATTTAATAAACATTTGTGCTTTTGATCTTGGTATTTTGTAACTTTCACTGTTAAGCAATTTTGCAATGATTTGCATGATTACAAATATAAATGCAAAGAAAATTTAAAAATTTGTAGTTCTTGACTGGACTTAACTCTTATTTTAGAAAGTTGAACTAAATCTAAAGTATAGATCTGGATTTTAAAAAAAAATCGTGAAATATCTTACTTAAAAATTATATCATTAGAAAATGGTATCCATAACTGACATGGTATACATAAACAACGCCCATAACGCATAAGTTTTTTAAACTTTCGTCAAAAATGAGGTCTAAGATGCTTACACATTAGAGGGTGACAAATTGGCAATTATATGGGTAAAACCTCACACGTTATCTTAAAAGGTAATCACAGCAAAAAAATATTAAAATCATTAAAACTTTGATATTTATAAATAAACCGAAATCACGTGAATTAAGTAAAAATAAAGGTTCAGAAATGGACATATTGAAATTTCAGTTCTATAAACAAAAACTTTCTTCAGTGACGAAACAAAAAATGACAATAAAAAGTAACGAGACGAACAAGTTACAATAAAGAAAAAAGTGATTTAACCAATAGGAAAAAGCTTAAACAAGCATATAAGGACAATTTTTGTCGACAAAAAAATTATAAAATTAACTTAAAAGCTGCGTAAAATTAGAAAGCCTATTTCTAATGAATAAAAACTATCCCTAAATTAATGCAATTTTTTAATGTTAATCACTTTAAAAATTGGTGTTATATTTGTATCAAAAATTACCATTTTAAGCAAACAAACAATGTAAAATCGGGGGCTCATTGTTAAATTCTAATTGTGCAATTTTGCTCAGAACCCGCTCCTGGTTACCATGATATCCCTTGCTTCTATTGAGGTCACTTTCAAAATACCCTAATTTTTGCCTATCGTTATTCGATTGTTTCTTGGTTTATTTTTCTATACAAGTGGGCTGCGCCCCCTGCTCGCTAACACTCGCCAACCCCCGAAAATTGCTACGCAATCTTATATGGTTTGCTTCGCAAACCAAGCTCACTTCGCTCGCTACTAACTTAGGTGCATTGCAAATGCACAAAATCCTAAGAATTCAAAACAATCATTCAAATCCATATAAAAAATTTATTTTTTAAAAAAAATTACATCTCTTTATTGTAAATACTAAGTCATTAAAATAAATTTGAATTCAAATAAATGACGTGTAATTCGTTAAACCTATTAGAAATTTGCTATAGTGTAAAATCTTAAGATAAAATTTCTAAAACTGATATCTCTTTAAAAAGGTAAAAATTTTGGCTATAATTCAGTCTATTAATAAATAGACTGAATTAAAGTGAATTGAAATAAGTGAATTGCAATGGAAAAACCTGCATAAAACATTATGTTTTTAAAAAATAAGAACCATGAACGATTCGCAACCTTGTTAAAAACATAAGTAGAAGCCTTAGAACTTTGACATACAAAGCTCTCTCTGGTTATTTCAGTTTGCGTTTTTAAAAGCGCTATATTTTGAGCCACCTCAGCTAGATTTGACATGTGACATTTTTAGCGGCAAACATTGGTCGATTTTCTAGCGTTGCCATTCAGGGAGTTGTAATGAGGCTTTTTTGTCGCCGTGTAAGAGAAATATATATATATAGATATTAATTTAATTTCAAATTTTAACTTTATTTTTTAACCATCAGTTGTTCGCTTCTTATCGTTGCTGTAACTATCTTTGTCTGTCATCTCTACAAAAAATGTATTAAAAAATAAATAGCCCTTTTTTTAAACTGAGAGATAGGGTTACAAAATCCTCCCATAACATCCCATAACAAATCAATACCTCTGGAGCAAAGATGTAGCGAGAAGAAAAATTTTGGGTGGACGCACGAATTTATTTTTAGAATCTGACATATTAAAAAAAAATTATATTAATAGGTTGCTTCTGGATTTCAAAAGCATTTTATTTTACAATGGCATGATTATTAAAAAAAACCTTCAAAAACTAAATAAAATTTAAAAAATTTTCGTTAAAATTTTATTATGAATTAAATAGCAAATCAGAGACTATAATAATTAGGCAAATATTCAATACATCCTAATTTCTTTTCATTTAATGAAGGTAATGTACCCGTTATATTATTACATTTATAATACCTACTTGAAAGAAATGACAGCATGTCAAAATATATTTAGAAAATCAAATGAAAAAAATTTAATCTAAATATATATTTATTAAACCTTTAGATCAAAACTATTTATTACTGCAAGGTTCGTTAAAAATAACTACTAAAAATTTTTATAACATAAGCGAAAGTAATTACTAAAATTGCAGTAAATATGTAATGTATGTATATGTATGTATTATACCAAACTGCTTATTTTAACCAAAATGCATAGAATTCTCAAACATGTAAAAATATAAATGTAAATTAATAAAGTATGCAAAAAAGAAATAAAGGGTTAATTGTGAGATATAAAGCTAATTTTGCTCACATTGAACGCTGAACATACACTTAGCCCTTATTGAATGCTTTGACACAGAAAACAACCTAGACTAAAATCATTCTTTTCGAAGATAGGGCAAAATAATTGGTTCGCATTTTGAGTCCTTCAGGTTCCATTAATTGTTTCGTTATTTGTTGCTCTAAAGTCATTAGGGCTAGCCCAGATTTGAAATGAAAAATAAATTTGAAAACGCAGTTGTCCCACATTATAAACTGCTGTTTGTAGAAAATGCAACACCATGAAGGAATCATCAGAATCAAATGAAATTCGCAGCAAATGTCAATTATAGGATATTATGCAAATTAATAAAGTTTCAGAGCCATCGCGCGTGCGTGGCGCGCGCAGCGCCCTCTGAATTGATGCCGAAAGCGTATAAATAAAGTGCTGTAGCGGGACGTTGAAAATAGTCTATGATTATTTGTTAGTGGCAAACGTTTAGTGAGACCTGAGTATGCCTCCACGACGGAAGAATAAGAAATTCAAGCAACTTACGGAGTTTGAACGAGGGAGGATAATCGGCCTTCGAGAAGGAGGATTTTCCTATCGCGCAATAGCAGCTCGTATGCAGCGGAACAGTTCCACAGTGATGCGAGTTTGGAAGCAGTGGACCGACGAGCACCGAACAACTCGAAAAACAGGCACTGGACGACAGAAGGTGACGTCAGAGCGCGATGATCGACACCTGCTCCGCATGGCGGTGAATGATCGCACAGCTTCCTCCAGGCAGCTGGCAGCACATTGGTCTACTGCTACAGGTGTACAATTGTCGGCTTCGTCAATTCGTCGTCGTCTGCTGCGCCGTGGATTGCGTGCAAGGGTGCCATTATACAGGATTCCCCTCACGGCGGATCATCGACGGCTGCGTCGGCAGTGGGCTCTTGAGCACAGAGACTGGCGAGCTGATTGGCACCAAGTTGTCTTTTCAGATGAATCACGCTTCAATTTGTGGACCCATGATGGCCGTGTTCGTGTTAGACGTTATGCCGGTCAACGCTGCCTTCCTGAGTGTATTATTGAACGACATAGTGGTCGAACACCCGGAGTTATGGTCTGGGGTGCGATTTCGTATCATGGACGATCCAATTTGATACGAATTGAGGGTAATCTCAATAGCAACAGATACGTCCGTGAAGTGCTACAGCCCGAAGTCGTTCCTTTCCTTCAAGGCATCCCTGGAGCTATCTTTCAGCAGGATAATGCACGCCCACATGTTGCGCGGACTGTTAGAGACTTCTGTTCAGCACAACGCATGCAACTTCTTCCTTGGCCTGCTTATTCGCCGGATATGTCGCCTATTGAGCACGTGTGGGATATGGTTGGTCGGCGTCTCACTCGTGATCCGCGTCCTGCAGTTTCCAAAGACGAACTTTGGTTGCGCATACAAGCGATATGGAATTCTCTTCCTCAAGCAGATATTCAACATCTGTTTGACTCCATGCCACGTCGTATAGCAGCACTTATTGCAGCGCGTGGTGGCTGCACCAAATACTGATTTCGGACGCTTAATTTGTTTCTTTTGTTTTGAAAATTTCATCATTTATTTGTATCAGTACAAGTCGTTTCTGCATTAAATTTCATTTGATTCTGATGATTCTTTCATGGTGTTGCATTTTCTACAAACAGCAGTTTATGAACTTATGGACTTTTATAGTTTCGAAAAGAAAGATTTTTGATGCATTATTATCATTTTTTAAATATAAGAAAAGATATAAAAGAACTTAATTTTAAGAGACGACAGTAATTTTAATATCAATTTAATTGATATTAGGAAGCGAATAAATTAAAGTAAGTGATATTAAATCATGCAATTCAAAAATAAAATATTCTAAATGAAAAAGAAAAGCATTTTAAAACGAAAGTATTAATTTAAACGTAATTTTAAAAAAAAATATTTACGTTGGTTTTTAGACAATTATAACAACTGACATTTATGCGCATAACAATAAAATTATTCAAAAATATGCCTAATACCTAAACGCAAGACACTAAATGCCTGCGTTTAAACTATTTAACAATAAACTTTTTTTTAAATAAAAATAGTCATTACTAGAGAAGTAAAAAATTAAAAAACTATGTTTAATAAATTTTTAAATAGATAATTTTTATAATAAATTAATTAATTAATAATTTTAAAATAAATTAATAATAAATTTTTAAATTCAGTAATGTTTAGTAATGTTCAGTAATATTACTAAATATTATCTACTAACATTTTTAATTATTGAATATTATTAATATTCAGTAATTATATTGGACGATAAAATAAGGAGAAATTCTATTTTTATTGGTCAAGAAACAATTAAAACTTGCATAATCGTCAGTCTTAGGTCTCCAGTAGAGAGATTCTCAGTTCTTCATTAAAATACATAAATCTTAAAAAATTAGTTGCAAGGAAATATCAATCTTAAATGAATAACTATAATATCCCACTTTACGTTATAAATAGAAACAATTTTGATGTGGAAATGTAAAAGTATTATCTTTTTTCTTGTATTTTAATACATCCAATCTAATTCCTAAAGTAACTATCTTTAAAATAACTTATAATTAGAAAAGTTATTCTCAATATAAATAATTTAGAGCTGGATCTTTGAAATCATTTTTGCACAATCCATAAAATAATGCTATGTATGCTTCTTTTATTACATAAATATTTCTAAAGATAAAATTTTAGAAAATTATATTAAATTTATTATTTATTATATAAAAATTCATTTCCCTGTTCCTTTCATTGAAAATCAAAATTCAATTCCATACTATCACGAATGTTTGAACAGATGCAAATCTAAACCCTTCTGAGTTTCTGGTTGCTATTCCGCTTATGCAAATAGAAGTGCTGCGCCATTTTAGCGTTCTTTTGCATTCTACATATACGATACTGGAATCAAATGAAACACTCCTTCATTTTCATTTAAACAAGGTAAGTAGCTTACGTTCTTAAAGAATCTCTTGTTTTCTTAAGAAATTAAACATGTATTCTTTTTACTTAGATAATATTTATATAAATTGAGATGTCAATACTTTAAATAATTCTTGGGGAGTTAAATGTCAGTGATAGTTTCTGTTTTCAAATATAACAAAAATATATATAGAAAAAAGAGGAAATCTATGAGTCTGAAATCTAAAGCATTATAAGTTAACTACTACAAAATATTTTAACTTTCTAAAGTAAATTTTAACTATTACTTAGAATTTGCAATTAGTTTGTTAACCGGTTAGTTAGTAAATGTAAAGCGCTCTAAATTAGACTGATTTTTTTCGAAATTTTACAACACCAAAACGGTTAAGGTTATAAAAAATTAATTCCTGTTTCAAAATCCTTTCAATCAAAAGGCAAAATTTTTTCCTCTTAAAAATTCTGGTTTAATAAATAAAAAAATTATCGCTGCTGCTGATGGTGATGCAGAAAGTTAAAGTTTAAATCAAAGAAAAACAGGTAGACAGCGAATACATCACCAAAATCAAGCGTCCCGCAGTGTCGGACACCCCCGCAGTCGTTAAGACACGGTTCCCATCAGATCACCGAAGTCAAGCATCACTAGCTGCGGTCAGTGTGCGGGTGGGTGACCACTTGGATCAGTCTGCGTAGAGACCGAGGGTGTGCGGTATTGGTCCTCGTTAAACTGTGCTACCGTAAAGTGCTCGACTTCGAAATGCATTTTATCAACAATTTGCTTTTTAATTAATTTATGTTAATACTCTCTTGTTTAGGAAAATGAGACATCTGACATTTGTTGGTTTAATTTTCTGCTTGGCAGCAGTTTTGGGTGTTCAAGCATTAACGAAATGTCAGCAAGAAGAAGCAGACGGTAAAAAAATGGGTAAGATTTTTTCACGGGTCATTTCCTAGCTGGTAGTGTATCCTCAAAAAGTTAAAATGCTAAGTAATCTCCTCAGTTAAAGTGTAATTAAATTCCTTACTTTTTATACGTTAGAAATAAGCCAAGTTAAGCTTTAATTTCAGAATAATATAAAACTTAATTTGATGTTCAAATGATGTATAAACTTTAAAAATATATTTTTAACGCGAGTAAAAGATTAAACAAACGAAAAATGTAGTGATGAAATGTGATTGTAAAATGCAGAAAAATTCTCATGAAAAATTTGACTCAATGTTTATTTTAACATAAGGAAAAAAACTTTAGTATATTAAAAATTATCGATGGAAATTATGGGCACTCTGGAAAAGTGTGGGTATAGGATATTTCTTATAGATCATCCTTATGCAGATTTTTCTATAATTTAACATTAGAAAACTTTCACTTTATTCCAAGATAGATTTATGAAAATCATCAGCAGAAGAAAAAAATGCTAAAATAGGATAGTTCTCGCTGAAAAGTTTGGTTATACTGAGAACCGATCGTAAGACAAGGTTCCCAGTAAATCACAGAAATCAATCTTCACTGTCGGTGGCCAGTGAGCGGTTGGGTGACAACTTTGATCAACCTGCGAATGATCCGAGGGTGCATGGTTTCAGAGCCTATTAAACTCTCCGACCGCAAAGTGATCAACTTCGCGTTCAGTTCGTTCTTACACCAAATCGTGAAAGTCATCCCTCTGCAGGAAATTTTGATGGCATGTTTTCGGATCATTCTTGGAATGTTTCCTTAACCGTCACCAATAGCCCATTGGTCAACTCTGGTGTCACTTAAATAAAAGCATCTCGATCAATTTTAATTAAATTGGACACTCAAATTTCTGGTGAAGCTTAACGACTAGACGAATTTCCGTCTTCAGATCGCTAAAAACAGTTTTTGTTGTCACTTTAAATCTTTTATTACTTTCGGACCCACGTGGATGTAAATTTTTTTAACTGGAGCAATCTGTTTGAGGACAATGCAAGTTTCATTCATTTATCTCTACAGCCAGAATCTACAGCTGTTTCCTCAATAATAGAAATTTTAACCACTTTCCATCAAGCTAGAACTCTTTTCCTGATATCAATACAGGTTACAATTGTTTCCTGAATTGCGGAGCAGATCATAAAGGCCTATTCGAAATTTCGAAAACTCTACGTCCTAAGCAAACTAACAATTTCAAAACTAAAAGGACAAAAAATGTTTAAAAAATGAAATTAAATGCTTTATTTTCTAGTAAACAAAGACTAATGAGAGACATTAAATTTGCCGAACATTTAAAATGAAGGAGACTAATAACTAATGAAAGAGATTAAATTTGCCGAACAACAAAAAACGCGGACACATCATTCAAAAAACGTGGGGTGCATCACCTAAACTTTGTCCTATCATAATTAATTACAAAACTTACTCTACGGCAGAGTTGAAATTTTTAAACTATCTAACTATTGTAATATAATTGTGAATTTTTAACTTTTACATTTATATTTTGCTAAAGGTCTACCACACTTGATCGCTTCTGCCCGTCGAACCCCAAAGACAACTCCTCACAGATCGCTTCGAGACTCGCGTTCATCAGATAAATTGTTGTTGTAGTTCATGTACGTCGCACTTGAGCTGCACAATGGGCTATTGGCGAAAACATCCCTGAGGATGATCCGAAGACATGCCATCACAATTTTGAACCTCTGCAGAGGGAGTGGCACCCTCGCTTCGGTATCCCGACGACCTGCAAGCGAAGTCGAGCACTTTATGGTAGAACAGTTTAACGAGGGCCAATACCACACACCCTCGGTCCCTGCGCAGACTGATCCAAGTGGTCATCCACCCGCACACTGACCGCAGCCAGTGAGGCGTGACTTCTGTGATCTGCTGGAAATCGTGTCTTAACGGCCAGTTCATCAGATAAGAAAAACGTCGACGCATCATTTTCATTGCAAACTTCTATCACCACCGAAATTTTCCCCACACATTTTTCGAAATTTTTTAGCCTTACGTTTCTCGTTTTAGGTCTAAAAAAGTAAATTGATTTTCTCAGTTTAAATTTACTGGGAAAACTTAGTTTTCATAACAGGAATTTTATTTTACTATTTAAAACAAATTCAGAAAGAGCAGAAATCATTGCAATCTTCTAATATTAGATTATTTTTACGAATATAGTATTTATAGCAGGGCGTGAAATGTCCTAGCTCCATTTCCCTTTTGGCGATCAAATATTTAAAGCAGGCGAGTAGGTTTCAACATTTGAAACGTTCAGTTTTAAATTAAACTATATACGTTCAATTAGATTATCCCCTGAGTCACCCATTTTTCACCTGAGAAACTATTGCTTCCAGGAACTTTGAAACTTTATTTGGTTTTTAACTCACTGTCTTGTAGAAAGTAGTGATTGTTTCCTACAAAATAGTCGTACATGTAAGAAACCTCATGCAGTAGGTAGAAAAACCTCCGAATTTTATGCATCGAATCCTCCAAATAAGACAAAAATGACCCTTCATATCGCAGTTTTCTAATTTATAACCGGCTTTGAACAGCCAACACAATTCTGTGTTTAATACTATCAATGTTCAATTCCGTAACCTTGTAATTTTGAACCCAACTCTGAAGACAAGAGAACTTCTGGATCAAGCATTGGGAGAAATATCACTTCGAGAAGGACTTTTTTTGATAGAACTAATCTGAATCTACGTTACATGGAGAGAAAAACCATGTACACCTCCCGTGGTTAGCCTCACGGCATGGGAATTCTAACCCATGATCCGTCTACTACTAAGGATATTTTACGTCAGCACTGTGTTCGGTGAGAGTCGGATGCGGAATTCTTATCGACAAGACGTTGCTGTGATTCGAACCTGGGCCATATAATTGGGAGGTGAACGCACTACCCCTAAATAGTTGTATGAAGTGAGAATATTTGCAAGCAGTAAGAACAAAAATGTCGAAACCTGAGGATTATAAATTTTTATGGTAAGAACTATGCCTTGCTAAAGTTCATTCCTTAAGTTTTAATTAAGTTCATTCATGCTTTTATGATATCAATCACCCAAAATTCATTCATTCTGCAACTGTTAAATTGTAAAAAATTTCTCATTTTTCATGAATGTAAAAATTGTTGTAGCAAGCAAAACTACTAGTTTAATTAGTACCTTTAAAAATGAAATTTAATGCCCTGATTTACAGTGAAAAAATTATTTTTTCGTTTTTGAATTTCTTCTTTCAGTGGAGGAAAGGACAATGGCGGATGTCAGTTGGTTGGAATGCAATCCGGATGGATCCTATAAGAGTGCTCAGTGCTCTTATTTCGGTGGTGCAGGAAAACGAGCCTGCTTCTGCGTCAATCCAGACGGATCTATAGACTGGGAAAAAGGATATCCAGATGAATGTTAGAAAATAGGAAAACAAAAATATAATGTATGAAAATAAGTGTTGAAATAAACATCTTAATGCAATCTGATTGTTGTACTGTATTAAACTAGCATTCATGCAAAAATTTTGCTTCTTAAGGGTGTTCCGAGAAAGCTGCCCTTTATATTTAGAATCTTTATCAAAAAGAAAAAAATGCTCATATTGGAGTACACAAATGGGCAGAACAAAAAACTATTGAAATCTGACAAATCACAGTTGATGAAGGCTGTAATAAGAACATTAAAAACCTGTTTCATTGTGAGAGAAAACAGAAAAATGTACATTGGACACACTTTCAAGTTTCAGTCTGCAAATCAGAGAGGTTTTGGGGTTCTATACATCCGCGTTATATAATTATATTTTGCCAGATTTTTCAATAACGTTTTTGGTGTATTTCCTTGCTTTATTTATTTTCGACCCTGAATGCCAATACGTTTTGTTTCTTTTTTTGAAAAGGGTAGCTAAAATAAATATTAAAGGTGGTATTTGAAGAACACCCTACACAACTGATGAATCAAGTGTAAAATTAGATTTATCGACACTTTTTAAGACCTTGGAAACGAAAATTCATAACCTTATAATCTTAAGAACCATATTATCGCAAGGGAAGGAATGATCAAAATAATACTGAATACTTATATAAAAATTCGTTAACGCAACAATTTTATTCAACAACAAGATTAAATAACATAAATTATTTTCTGAAAGAATTTTAATCCTTATTAAACAACATAATTTTAAAATGTGTCTTTCTAAAACTTGATTTTCATGGGTTAAATAGTTTCTGAGATAAAAAAGAAGTATTTAAAAAAGAAACATTTTATTTTTGAGATTTTACTTCTCAGCAATATTAAAATTTTAAAAATCTGTGTTTTAAATTAAATTACATTATTGCAATTAATTATAACAAAAAACAATAACTGATTCTAAAAAGCAATTTTTGTCCTAAATTTCTATTGTATAAAAGTTTTTTTTATAACCTATTCATAAAAAGTTTAATTTTGGCCCACTAGTTCCAGAATAATGGAGAAATAAGCTTTTTACTCAAATTGAATAAATATTTATGTGTTAAAAAGGACAGAATATTTTTAAAAACAATGTACAAAATTTTCAGATAAGAACGAACAGTCTAAAATTAGTATATGAACAACATACTGTTAGCTCAACCTTATAGGAGAAAACAGATACCTAATACAGAATAATTAAACTAGTTACAAAATAATGCAACAATATTTCAAAATTTTATGCTCTATAACAATGTTTTTGAAATAGTATCTGTACGAATTAATCTTCCCAACACGTTCAAAATTATATTAAAGAATTACATAAGATCATTAAACATTAAAAAATAATACTTTTTTATTAAAAAATATGCACAAAATATTTAAAAAAAATCCTGCCGTGGATTATCATAGGATTAGACTAACTTATGTCTATGAAGTTTGATTTTTCAAAGTTAAATTAATTTAAAAGATAGATCTTTTTAAATAAAACTTCTAGGCAAATTTCAAACAAAACTTTTTAGTAAATATAAATTTATGTAAAAGTTGCAAGTCGAATTTGTATAAAAGTCTTGAATTCTCTTAAGAATGAGATGGACTATAATTTCTTTGGTCAAGATAAAAAGAGAAAAAAACAACAGAATGCAGTCACTATTAATATAACACGATGTTTTATTACATTAATAACAGAAAAGTTTTTTTTTTGCTTAAAATTTCGCAAATGTTAGGCAAAAGTTTTAGCTATCTCAGAAAATACAACATGGTGTTATATTATAGGTAGGTTATTTACAAACATTTTTCAATATATTTTAATAGAAAAATTTACTTTTAAAGCAATTAGTTCTGCTAGTGCATTGATTGGATAATATTTATATTAGGGGGACCGGAAAGTAATGTCGTTTCGGCACATTAAATATTCGTTAGTCTTGAAAATCAATTCATTTTTTCAGATCCATTTCGATTCATTTTCGATCCGGCAATTGAAAGGTTGTTCTTAACGAGTGTGAACACTTTATTGATTAAAAATAAAATCGCGATAACAAATATCAAATTCACCGAAACGACATTACTTTCCGGTCCCACGAACATTATATTGGAATATATTGTATTACCCATATATTTGATGCGCAAACTCCTAATTTCATTTTAATTGAAAAAATTTAAAATTTCGAAAGAAAAATGCTTTTGAAACTACTTTCATTCAAAAAGATGCCACATATTTTTGCTTGACGCAACTTATAAAAAGTTCACATTTTCCCAACTGCACCACTTTTGTTAGTTCAGATCATTATACTACTTCTGAATACCATTTCTGTTTATAGAAATACTAATGACAATAGAGCTATGTGCGTTCCTGATTGAAGTAAAAACTCATACGCATTCGAAAATATACTTAATTGATGTTTCAATTTAGAACAAAGGCTTACGATTGTTGAATACTTATTGCCGACAAATTCAGTGAAAGACAGCAGAAAGTTATTCATAACTCAAAAAACTGAGATAGAACATTTGTATTTTTGTGATTTTCATGAAAATTCATTATGCACCAATATTATTTCCAGCCGCAATGAAATGTCTTATTTTAATATTTTATGAGCTCTATTTCACTCCATGTCGAAAGAAGTACCTAAAATATATTTAAATGATAAAAAAATGCTTCATAATAATTCACAGAATTGATTTAGTAACTCCAGTTAATAAAATTTTATTTTAGTGTCCTCTTTCGATTTTGCGTTATGATCAGATGATGAAGAAAAAGTTTTTGGTGTGACCGTGTTTATAGTTTTAAAGGAATGCGATTTACACTAAACAGAACTTTTTTATTTGAAAGGAGCTAAAGGTAGGTAATATTTTGTCTCTTGGCTTTACATCTTTGTAGTCAAGTAATATCAATGATATCTGAAAATTTTTACTGAAAAGGATTCATAGTATTGTTCACATCATTGACATTATTGTTCACATCATATTATTTTATCATTTGCGGTGCGAATACCATGACTCGATCGTCAAATTTTAAAAAAAAATTTTAAAAAATAAGATTCATTTTTTAAGAGATACTTATAAAAAGCAAATCATGCTCACATCCTGCAAAACATGTTTTGACACAGTAGAAAAGTACTGTTTTAAAAAAAATGCATTGCGTACACAGACAATCTCAGACAGTCTACAGTTCTCTAACAGACATAGAAAGTTTACAGACTGTGTCGTTAAAAGCAATACAAAGGAGTTAATTATTTTTGAACAAAAATAAAGTTAATAATCCGACTAACAACATGTATATTGGACTCTTTATTACAAAAAAAAACTCATTTTTATGCACATTTGACTTTATTTACAAATTTGGTGTTTCCATATATACTATGTCGGGAGGTCGGGTCTAAGTTGGATATGTCGGGCTTTATATTTGGTATCATTTAACAATTTTGAAACTGCCATAGTTTTAGACAAAAGGTGCTATTTGTAGAAGCAAATGGTAAATCTTAAATAAAAAATTTTTCGATTCTAATGTATTATTCGGTTTGCACCGACCGCAGTGCTGACGTTAAATATCCTCAGTGGTAAACGGATCATGGGTTAGAGTTTCCCTGACATCAGGCTAACCGTGAGAGGTTCTCGTGGCCTTCCTCTCCATGTAACGCAAATATGGGTTAGTTTCATCAAAAAGTTCTCCACGAAGGCGAATTTCTCCCAATACTTGATCCAGAAGTTCCCTTGTCTTCTGGATTGGGTTCAGAATTACAAGGCTACGAAGTTGAATATTAATAGTCAAAACCCCAAAAATTGGGTCTGCTGTTCAACGACGGTTATACAATGAAACTTAAACAGTTCAAATTTTTATTTTCAATTATTTACTTTAGATCGTTCGAAAGTGAAAGCGTATTGTCCAGAGGCGAGAAAAAACACCCGTAATGTTATCAGCATCTTAAAGTTTTCCGTTTCTTTTCTTACATATATTTCTAATATTTTTCATAGTTAAGGGTAGAATATTTGTAATTGTCCATCTTAGAAATCTTATGGGTCATACATAAACAGTGTAAATAAAAAAATTTAATAATAGTGCAATCGGTTTTTTTTCCTCATGTATTTGTATTTTTTATACTTCTAGCAGAACATTAATACGGCTTAAAAGAATTAGCAAACACTTCGAGTTGGCAATTTGTTTTAGAAATTACGAACTAATCATTTTGGTGCTCGTATAACAATGATCAAAACTGTTTTTTATTATTATTATTATTATTATAGGAATAAAAAAATGAGAATTTGGTATTTCCTGATATTACTGTTCTGTTTTATTTCTATTTTGAATGCTCGTGTTCGAACAAAATGTGAGAAAGAACGAAGAAAAGCTATGTATCGAAGTAAGAGATTTTTTATTTTACATTAATATTTTATTTTATTAAATATTTTAGCACGTTTGTTCTAATATTAATGTAGAACAACTGAGGGGAAAGAAAACACACTCAAAAATTCCGGATCAAATTACGGTATAAGGTACCGGCACTTTAAGTCCGTGAATATCCATTTCCCATCTGTGATCCAGATCCCATCAGTGAAAATCCATTTTTACCGTAAAATATTATACCGTAATTTTCACAGAAATATTTATTTAATTAGAATGATTCAGTGATTTTACGGTACTTATCACCGTAAAAGTTACGGTATATCAGATTTGTTCCGTAACATGTTCTGGTAAAAATGTAAAAAGTACCGGTATCTTTTGTGCCGGTGCTTTTTATTATGGGTGCCAGTACTTTTTACAGAATAGTCCATCTATGTCTTCACAATTTTGGTAATTTACTAATGGCTCCTCTGCTTTTTTAGACAGACGAACTGCGCATGAAGTTGAGCTCTTTACGGTAGAACAGTTTAAGGCTGTTTTTCAAAGGCTCCATCATAATGTGAAATGCTTTTTTGCGAATAATATGCTATTTTTATAACTGCTGTGAGTTTTCAACTGTTACTCGTGACTGTTAGGTTAAGTTAAGCCTATATAAAGACAGCGCTGTCTACGCTTATGTTGAAAATGGCGCAAAACTTTAATAATGAGAAAATGAAAATCATTTGTGGTCTAATTTCTTGATATTTAAAAACTTACTCCAATGCTGCATTACCTGGGATCACAAAAATTTGCAAACAATGAGAATACGACAGTGATTCTGATAGTTTTCAACTAGGTTGAAAAATGCTGCCAAATTGGCGATTTTAAAAAAGTTTAATAACTTTTAAAATATTTAAGTTATTTGTTTGTTCTAAAGCCCAGATAATTCCTCACTGCAAAATTATGTATATTGTTTAAAATCATTGCATTGCTTCAAGTGTAAGGAAATTAAACTATGTTTTTTTTTTTAATTATTTATTTTCCATGGAGACAAAGCTTCGAAAAACGAGAACCGATAACGCGCGGCCCAACACCTCCTAGAAGAAGAAAGGCCTCAGCACGGATCAAATTAGTAGTCCGATGTGACGAAGTTAACTGCGCAGTAGATGAAAAATAAGAAAGATGTCATTGCGTTTAGACTACTAAAGGATATTTATGGTAACCCGTGCTGAGGCCTGCTCTTTTCTTGGAGGTGTTGCGCGGCCTTGGTTCCTTCGTGTGCTGATCAAAGAAGTCACCCACCCACACAATGACTGCAGCCAGTGATGCTTTACTTCACCGATCTATTGGGAAATTCTCAACGATCAGTATACAGCGGGACCACTATATATTTAATGATCCAGAACTATCAGCTGCCTTTCGAAATATTTCTCTTTTCATTTCAGCATTTTATAGTACAAAATTTATTTTGTATTAATTTTGGCACGCCCTTTATGTGTTGTATTCAGAGAAAAAAAAAACATCTTTTTTTTTCTTTTAGATTTTAACCAATTGCATCATTGAAAATATTGAATTTATTTTATACGCAACCCGTCAAAGCATCCTGCCACCATAAACATGATTTGACTTGCTTAACCCATTGCAAAGAGAAACAAATATTTCATTTTAAAAAATTTAAAAATCATCCTTTTTAGCAGAATACACAAATTTTCCTCTAATGCTCTGTAACTAAATTTAGCTTTTTGTTTAAATTCCGCAATTCAAAATAAAAAAAATAATATATTTGTTAGGTTATCAAATAAAAACCAAATGCTCAACATACATGTCTGACGCATGTTATGCATCATCTTTTGCTTGTTTGTTGCATCATTTAAAGCGTTTACAAATATATGTTCTTAGAAAGCTCTGAAATTAGATTTTACGATCAATATAACAAAATGCTCGTTCTTATCACTTCATAAAAATCGCGCTAAGAAACAGATGTGTAAATGTTTGTTGCAATGATTTTTAATGCTATCCTTTTTAGCCGTGCTTATCTAAATTGAAAATCTTTAAGAGTTCAATTGCTTTGAAGGAAACAACTTGCAGTAAGTAAGTTTCTCAAACTGAAATTTCTTTTAGTAATTGTATTGATGCTTTCGAATTAAGCAGTATGTTTGCTGAAATAATATTTTTTTTTTAATTTAAGACCAAATGGTCAAGACGACATTAAATTATTACCACAAAGAATAGTTATAGTTTAGGAGCGCTAATGCGTCAGAATAGTAAAAATTTATTATGAGAAGCTATGAAAAGATCATGAAATGAAGTAAAACTTTTAAAAATTACGTTTTTCAACTGGATTAAAAGGAAAATAGTTATATTATTGTTAGACCTAAAACGGAGTCATTGTTTACATGAAGAAAAAAAAATTTTAAGTTTATTTTATTTAATTACTATTTATTATTTTTGTTTCAAAAAGATTGGTGTATGTTGTTTATGTCGGAGAGTTTTCAAACTTTTGATTGACAATTTTAATTTGCGAGAAATTTTACTTGCACCGCAAGAGAAACAGTTTTAATTTTTATTTACATTTTTATTGGTATATATATTTATTGGTATCAGACGCACACATGGAAAGTACAGAGCTTCTGTTGAAGTTTGAAATGTGTAAATTTTTAGAAAGCAGTTGAAATTTAGATTGGCACTGACTTCTTTTTGGTGATGATAAGGCGGTCAGTAAATGATTGAAACTTGTATTGCCCCACATCACAGGGCTCCGGTTAAATTTCAAGTTAGGCAGAAAATGTTTAAATTTCGAATGACTATAAATTCCCATTGGTCAGAAAATTTTATTTGAAGCAGACAGGAAACGATAGAAATTAAGGTTGTCATCAGGCTTAAAACATCAGTTAAAATGTCTGGGTTCTAGCTGATAGGCAGGTAGGTACTTTATTTACGTCGCACTAGAGCTGCACAATGGGCTATTAGCGACGATCTGGGAAGCATCCCTGAGGATGATCCGAAGACATGTCATTGCAAATTTGATCCCTCTGAAGAGGGGATGGTTCCCCTGTTTTTGGTAGACCCTACTACCTGAGAGTGAAAGGCCGAGCACTTTTCGGTAGAACAGTTTATAAAGCACCGATCGAGGACCACGCACCCTCGGTTCCTACGCAAGCTGATCAAAGTGGTCACCCACACGCTTACTGACAGCAGCCAGTGATGCTTGACTTCGGTGCTCTACTGAGAAACGTGTTTTTACGATCAGTCCAGTGCCGGACTCTAGCTGATCGGAAAGTGATCAAAAGTTATATTGGCGACAGCTGCCCTTATGAAATAAGATAGCAATAAATATTAAATGTAGAAGCCTAGTAGGTTCCTTCTGTTCCAAGGTCTTTGGAAGTTATATAATTTAATTTAAGTTTATTTGAAATAAATTATGTGTTCTTTAAAATATACCTATTTTTATAGATTAAAAAATGCATAAAAATTTTTTTTTTTTTTGCCTTCACTGCTGATTGCTCTGGTTTGTTTTGACTTCTCTGCAAATTTGTATTTGACGCTTTGCGGTCATATTGATTTTATTTATAGTTCTGATACTGGTCAGAATTAATTTTCGTTGGACGAACATGAAATGCACGATAATGAAGAACAAAAAAAAATATTTTTGATCTTCATCAAATTTTTTTACTTATTTTGAACAGTATTGTTCAGAACTATAAGTGAAGTAGTTACTCCTTATTCAGTATTCAGGTTAAGTATTCTCTTTCCAATAACAACGATATTCCAAAAAAATTTCCATGTGTTTTATTGTTTATTGAGAGCCTAATTACAAGTAAACAAACAATACCAAAACGCTTACATTAAAAAAAAAATATTAATTTTCCAATCAATTTCTTAACAATTACCATTATATATAAAAATCTGATTCACCGATTCCACGGGAAGCTGTTTGTCCTGCTAATTAGGGCAGATTTATTTTCAAACTCAAAACTGTGACTCAAGTTGCCACAATAAGCTAAGTAGGATTCTTGCTGCGATGGCTAAAATCAAACATATGGCTGGAACAGTAAATAAAGCTTTGGAGGCTGAAAGTAAGACATACGACGACAAAGGGTTTGGCGAAAAAGAAGCAAAAAACTTTAACAAATCGCTACCAAGGAAAGTAGGGTAAAATAGATCAAAACCTGTTTGATTACCAGATGAAACAAAGAGGAAGAGTTAAAGCCACCTATTAAGTTTTACCTGACAATTAAATTGATCACTGCGTTTTTAATGCCCCATTCCTCTCTAGTGATTCGACTAATTAAAGTCTTTATCTCACCTACAAATTAAAT
This sequence comes from Parasteatoda tepidariorum, assembly GCF_982258835.1. Classification (NCBI taxonomy): domain Eukaryota; kingdom Metazoa; phylum Arthropoda; class Arachnida; order Araneae; family Theridiidae; genus Parasteatoda; species Parasteatoda tepidariorum. The sequence continues at coordinate 78,069,654 of NC_141763.1, forward strand.
TGCGATCTTTAGTGTGTATACTCTTTTAAATAAAATTCTAAAAAGAAGCAGGTTAATTCTACTATCATGACTAAACTTGCAGGAGTGTTAAGACACGATAGCAAAAAATGACTGGGGCGGTTAAATATGATTATGTAATAAACCAATGCAAAGTGCAACAGTACGGTATTCACAATAAATGTTCGAAATTGCGACAGCTAATAGTAATATAAAGTACAGTTGCATGATTGGATAGTAGAGAGTATATTAGTGAGAGGATACTAGTAAGTCGAACAAACCCAGATTCGAACATCGGATATATGTCATTCGCAACTGTGATTGGATAGTGAGTATATTAGTGAGAGGATGCTAGTAAGTCGAACAAACCCGGATTCGATGCATTCATCGGATATTTGTCATTCGCAACTGTGATTGGATAGTAGAGAGTATATTAGTGAACGGATACTAGTAAGCTGAACAAACCCGGATTCGATGCATTCATCGGATATATGTCATTCGCAACTGTGATTGGATAGTAGTGAGTATATTAGTGAGAGGATACTAGTAAGTCGAACAAACCCGGATTCGATGCATTCATCGGGTATATGTCATTCGCAACTGTGATTGGATAGTAGTGAGTATATTAGTGAGAGGATACTAGTAAGTCGAACAAACCCGGATTCGATGCATTCATCGGATATAAACTGCTGTTTGTAGAAAATGCAACACCATGAAGGAATCATCAGAATCAAATGAAATTCGCAGCAAATGTCAATTATAGGATATTATGCAAATTAATAAAGTTTCAGAGCCATCGCGCGTGCGTGGCGCGCGCAGCGCCCTCTGAATTGATGCTGAAAGCGTATAAATAAAGTGCTGTAGCGGGACGTTGAAAATAGTCTATGATTATTTGTTAGTGGCAAACGTTTAGTGAGACCTGAGTATGCCTCCACGACGGAAGAATAAGAAATTCAAGCAACTTACGGAGTTTGAACGAGGGAGGATAATCGGCCTTCGAGAAGGAGGATTTTCCTATCGCGCAATAGCAGCTCGTATGCAGCGGAACAGTTCCACAGTGATGCGAGTTTGGAAGCAGTGGACCGACGAGCACCGAACAACTCGAAAAACAGGCACTGGACGACAGAAGGTGACGTCAGAGCGCGATGATCGACACCTGCTCCGCATGGCGGTGAATGATCGCACAGCTTCCTCCAGGCAGCTGGCAGCACATTGGTCTACTGCTACAGGTGTACAATTGTCGGCTTCGTCAATTCGTCGTCGTCTGCTGCGCCGTGGATTGCGTGCAAGGGTGCCATTATACAGGATTCCCCTCACGGCGGATCATCGACGGCTGCGTCGGCAGTGGGCTCTTGAGCACAGAGACTGGCGAGCTGATTGGCACCAAGTTGTCTTTTCAGATGAATCACGCTTCAATTTGTGGACCCATGATGGCCGTGTTCGTGTTAGACGTTATGCCGGTCAACGCTGCCTTCCTGAGTGTATTATTGAACGACATAGTGGTCGAACACCCGGAGTTATGGTCTGGGGTGCGATTTCGTATCATGGACGATCCAATTTGATGCGAATTGAGGGTAATCTCAATAGCAACAGATACGTCCGTGAAGTGCTACAGCCCGAAGTCGTTCCTTTCCTTCAAGGCATCCCTGGAGCTATCTTTCAGCAGGATAATGCACGCCCACATGTTGCGCGGACTGTTAGAGACTTCTGTTCAGCACAACGCATGCAACTTCTTCCTTGGTCTGCTTATTCGCCGGATATGTCGCCTATTGAGCACGTGTGGGATATGGTTGGTCGGCGTCTCACTCGTGATCCGCGTCCTGCAGTTTCCAAAGACGAACTTTGGTTGCGCATACAAGCGATATGGAATTCTCTTCCTCAAGCAGATATTCAACATCTGTTTGACTCCATGCCACGTCGTATAGCAGCACTTATTGCAGCGCGTGGTGGCTGCACCAAATACTGATTTCGGACGCTTAATTTGTTTCTTTTGTTTTGAAAATTTCATCATTTATTTGTATCAGTACAAGTCGTTTCTGCATTAAATTTCATTTGATTCTGATGATTCTTTCATGGTGTTGCATTTTCTACAAACAGCAGTTTATGTCATTCGCAACTGTGATTGGATAGTAGTGAGTATATTAGTGAGAGGATACTAGTAAGTCGAACAAACCCGGATTCGATGCATTCATCGGATATATGTCATTCGCAACTGTGATTGGATAGTAGAGAGTATATTAGTGAACGGATACTAGTAAGCTGAACAAACCCGGATTCGATGCATTCATCGGATATATGTCATTCGCAACTGTGATTGGATAGTAGTGAGTATATTAGTGAGAGGATACTAGTAAGTCGAACAAACCCGGATTCGATGCATTCATCGGGTATATGTCATTCGCAACTGTTATTGGATAGTAGTGAGTATATTAGTGAGAGGATACTAGTAAGTCGAACAAACCCGGATTCGATGCATTCATCGGATATATGTCATTCGCAACTGTGATTGGATAGTAGTGAGTATATTAGTGAGAGGATACTAGTAAGTCGAACAAACCCGGATTCGATGCATTCATCGGATATATGTCATTCGCAACTGTGATTGGATAGTAGAGAGTATATTAGTGAACGGATACTAGTAAGCTGAACAAACCCGGATTCGATGCATTCATCGGATATATGTCATTCGCAACTGTGATTGGATAGTAGTGAGTATATTAGTGAGAGGATACTAGTAAGTCGAACAAACCCGGATTCGATGCATTCATCGGGTATATGTCATTCGCAACTGTGATTGGATAGTAGTGAGTATATTAGTGAGAGGATACTAGTAAGTCGAACAAACCCGGATTCGATGCATTCATCGGATATATGTCATTCGCAACTGTGATTGGATAGTAGTGAGTATATTAGTGAGAGGATACTAGTAAGTCGAACAAACCCGGATTCGATGCATTCATCGGATATATGTCATTCGCAACTGTGATTGGATAGTAGAGAGTATATTAGTGAACGGATACTAGTAAGCTGAACAAACCCGGATTCGATGCATTCATCGGATATATGTCATTCGCAACTGTGATTGGATAGTAGTGAGTATATTAGTGAGAGGATACTAGTAAGTCGAACAAACCCGGATTCGATGCATTCATCGGGTATATGTCATTCGCAACTGTTATTGGATAGTAGTGAGTATATTAGTGAGAGGATACTAGTAAGTCGAACAAACCCGGATTCGATGCATTCATCGGATATATGTCATTCGCAACTGTGATTGGATAGTAGTGAGTATATTAGTGAGAGGATACTAGTAAGTCGAACAAACCCGGATTCGATGCATTCATCGGATATATGTCATTCGCAACTGTGATTGGATAGTAGAGAGTATATTAGTGAACGGATACTAGTAAGCTGAACAAACCCGGATTCGATGCATTCATCGGATATATGTCATTCGCAACTGTGATTGGATAGTAGTGAGTATATTAGTGAGAGGATACTAGTAAGTCGAACAAACCCGGATTCGATGCATTCATCGGGTATATGTCATTCGCAACTGTGATTGGATAGTAGTGAGTATATTAGTGAGAGGATACTAGTAAGTCGAACAAACCCGGATTCGATGCATTCATCGGATATATGTCATTCGCAACTGTGATTGGATAGTAGTGAGTATATTAGTGAGAGGATACTAGTAAGTCGAACAAACCCGGATTCGATGCATTCATCGGATATATGTCATTCGCAACTGTGATTGGATAGTAGTGAGTATATTAGTGAGAGGATACTAGTAAGTCGAACAAACCCGGATTCGATGCATTCATCGGGTATATGTCATTCGCCACTGTGATTTCGAGCGTGGTGTGTGAGCTAACTCATAGTGAAAATACTGACACGCAATTTTGAACATTTATTATTAATATCTTATTGTTGCAACGAAGCATTTTGCATTGATTCTGCAAATTAACACATTTTTCCTCTCGTGTCAATTTTTGCATTCGTGTCTAAACACGACGTTTTAGACCCTACGTTTCTATACAAAAATACACGTTTTAGTACTCTCAACCAATCCTCCAAGTTAGTCCCAAGGTGGCCATGGTCGTAGAATCACTCTGTAAATTGAGGGTGGAGATTGCAAAACCTGCTGTCTATTATTCGCTGATAGATTAATTTATTTATTTTTTTTAGTATGTGTTTGAAGTATTGCAGTTTCATTATTCTAATGTCCTTCTTTGTTGCTTGTAATGGTAATTTGAAAAAATGCTTTCGGATGCGGCGGAATACTATGTTCATGAGTAAGATTATTTCCCTTACTATAATTGAAGAAAATAGTGGGTACAGACTGTTTTCAGACTCGATAAATTGTTTTATGCATCTTCTTTTCTCCTATTGTTGTCATTACGCTGCGGTTGCTCCTTCGAAAATTGTTTGCGTTATCAGGGATTTTGAAGGTAAAGGTTACTCATTCCCACTTTCAAAATCATTTTAACATTTTCCCTCTTGTCTTAATCAAATTTTATTGTGAGATTTTATTTTATAAACGACGTTGAACAGACGACTCGATTCTGAGCTTACGACAATCGGTGTTCAATTCCACAGCATTGTAATGTTAAACCCAACCCAGAAGACAAAAGAGCATCTGAATCAAGTATTGGGGCAAACCATCCTTCGTGGGAGACTTTTTGATGGAAATACCTCGCATTTGAGATACATGGAGAGGAAAAACCACGAAAATCGACAGCGGGGATTCTTACACATGATCCGTCTTCCACTGACGGTATTTTACGTCAGCACAGTTGTCGGGGCAAACCGGGAGCAGAATTCGTATCAAACAGGTGAGATAAAAATCATCTTGATTGAAATAAGCATGAGCATTTGTGATTTTTTTTACATTTCACTACATATATAATAAAAAAATGTTTTCGGTAAAATTCAAGCACCTTTCAGAACCTATGTTAAAATTTAAGGATATTTTCTGTTCTTAAAGGGATTGAAAGTTTTGAGGTCAACTATCGAAATTCGAGGACTGTACTAAGATTTAAGAACACCTAGTCACCTTATTCGTGTATCGCTTATGTGTGAGTTAATCTAAGAATTAAAATTTAATTAAAAACTGAAAACATAACTTATGCTTTTTTTTCAGTTATGGATGGTATGGACGTAATTCCGCCAAGCTGCAACGAAGACGGAAGTTTTCGAAAAAGGCAGTGCACAGGTCCTTTCGGCACTTGTTTTTGCGCTGATGAAGATGGAAAACAAAATGAAAAAATATACCCGAATTGTTAATTTCTTGTCAGAAGCTTGAAACAAACGAGCAAGCAAACATTAATAATAATTATAGCTATAATCATGTTAAAACTGTGCTCAATTTGTGAATCAAAAAGAAACTACAATAACTACTTAAAACCGAAATAAATAACGGCACACTGTAAAAAGTTTAATTTATCACGTAGTATATACACTACAGGAAAAATTGTTTGTCTTAAACAGTCTTAGTTTTCGGAGCAAAAGAAAACAAATCTCAGTGTAAATTGTTGTATATGTCAGGTTCAATTGTATATTGCTTAAAAAAGTAAAAAATAAATAAATAAACGAATACGCAAAGGCTTTACGTCAAACACATTATATATATTTTGTAATTTTTGTAAAATTAAATTGTAAAGAAGCAACTATCCGAATTTTTCAAATAATAAACAAAAGCATCACTTGAATATACTTTAGATAGGGAGCTGTACTCCCTACTCACAGCACTCCTTCATGCTAAAATTAATTTTTAAACATAACACAATTCACAATAATTGGTATAAGAAGAACTTCTACTTTTTACGCTAACAAAAATCCCGTATTCTGAAGGACGACTACAAAACTTTTCCTTAGGAGGGTGAAACAAAGGGGTTTTTCTGAAAAATGAGCTCTTTGCAAAAAAATTCATTACATATGAGCTCTATGCAAAAACAAAAATCGTTAATTTAGGTAAAACCTTGTTATTTAATTAAACCAACAAATTTTGTCCAAAAATTTACATTTTAAGCAGCCATTAAAATTGCTACACCAGGAAGGCGACACACCACGAACGTGAAATTTGCAGGACGGATAAAGCATGTTGTGGTATGCAAATCATTAACTTATCATCGCATTCATGCAGAGCAGGCGGTGGTACGTCACCTATAATGCGTATTAAAAGGAGAGATTTGACAGTAAGTTTCTCATACAGAAATTGAATTTGAGCGTTGTTCTTAGGTAATAAAGTTTTTGTTACGCCTCGTGTAAGAAGGTTAAATGCCTAACAGCATGTGTCTGAGTTTGATCAATGTCGAATTTTGGCCTACCGGGATTGCGGTTCATCATACCGAAGTATTGCTGCTCGCGTTAGTCGAGATTCCATGACTGTTAGCAGAATATGGAATCCATGGGTTCATGATGGTCATATGGAACGCCGTGCAGGATCTCAGCGGCCCCCATCACTAACAGCCGAGAAGACAGCCATGTTTCCACATGGCCTTTAGGGATCGTGCAGCTACATCACGAACCCTGAGTCAACAAATGGGATCATTTTCAAGTCAACAAGTGTCTGCGCGAACAGTTCGACAACGTTTGCAACAGCATGGACGTTCAGCAAGGCGATCATGGCTTATGCTACCCTTGACGCTGCATCACAGGCAGGAGTGCCTCCAATTATGTGATCAAGGACGAACCTGGAGGCAGGAATAGCATGACGTCGTATTTTCAAGCGAATCCAGGTACTGTATACAGCATCATGATGGCCGCATCCATCCGTGTTTGGCGACATCGTGGAGAATGCCCGTTGTCAGCTTGCATTCGACATCGTCATACTGGCCCATCACCTGGAGTAATGGTATGAGGTGCCTTTGGATACACGTCTTGATCACCTCTTGTTCGCATTGCCGACACTTTGAACATCAGCCGTTACATTTCTGATGAGTCAGGGCCAGTTACTCTGCCTTATCTTCGAGGCCTCCATAACGCTACGTTTCAGCAGGACAATGCGCGACCGCATGTTGCCCTCACTGTCCTGACCTTCCTTGACGCAGAACATATTAGCTTGTTGTCCTGACCAACACGCTCTTCTGATCTCTCACCAATTGAAAGCGCCTGGTCAATGCTTGACGAACGACTGGCACTCCACCACTACGGTCGATGAATTGTGGCATAATGTTGAAGGCGTATGGAATGCTGTACCCGTCCATGCTATCCAATCTCTGTTCGACTCGATGTTCGGGAGAATAAGCCAGGAGAGGCTGCTCTGAGTTCTGATTCCTCAATATCTGTACATCCAAATATCCTGAAAATTTAATCACTTGTTCTTCCAACTATAATGTGCGTGCCCAATAAATATCATTCTGTTATTTGCATTCCGGCCTGGTGTAACAATTTTAATGGCCAGTGGTATAAAGAATACTATAAAACTTATTCTAAAATAGCACAATCTAGATATGAGACACTTTTTGAGCTTGATAGGGCACTTCATACATAATTTTTATTGACATAACATCAAAATTGTTTTGTTTTTTGTACTTGTGTCATTTTTTTTTGACGGTATGCGATGTGTGTGTATATATTATACAGAGCGCGAATTATCCGCTCGTCAACATCGTCACATCGGCAACCGAATATTTCGCGATGGCGTAAAAATTGGATGAATGAACCAGGCTGGTATTGATCAAATACATGATAATGGATCAGTATAAGGATGGACAAATACATCAAAATAATTTCTCAAAATAACTGTCAACATTATTTCTTCAACTTATTTTGTTTGTTGTCCAACATACCATATGATGTAAAGTTGTGATAACAAAATTAATATCAATTCAATTTAGATAAAATACCTATAAGAACAATTTTTAATGCGATTGCAAATTTTTGAGACAACTTATGTCACAATTGGATTATAGAACAATTGTAATATAAGTTATGGAATTAAATGAATAAGTATTATAAAACATATTTTCTCCCCTTCTTTCTTTCTTTTTATTTTCATTCGTTTATTTACATATTTATTTATTTTTCTTGTTATACGTATTCATATCTTTATATTTAACTTGCACCTTATACCTATACTTACATTTTTTTGCCTCCCGAGTAAAATATAAATTTAAAGATATTTATTTTTAATTAAGAAATTGAGCCAAAATAAAACGGGGTATAAATAATAATATTAAGAAAATTTACTACAGGAAAAATTCTGCAGATGTAACTGAAAAAATAAAAACATATATTTCGCAATAAAAAACATCAAAGTGAAAAAAATTTCATTAACATTATAATATAATTTAATTGAACATTATAATAACTTATTTTACGTATTTTTTTCTTTGATGTAAATTTATAATAGTTATTATTCATTTGTACAGCTTAATAATTTGTATATCTTGTTTTTAAATTAATACTTTATTTAAAAAAAACTTTCTATTCTTATTTTCTATTTCGTTTATAGACATTGCACTCCTATGTATTCTAATTATTATTAGTTGCGTTTGAAGGGGTCATTTAGCAGACACTTTAATAATTTTTCATAATTTTTTTTTGTTTCAAAAGAGAGCTTTAATATTAACATCAAGTCAAAGGAGAGGTCCGAAAATTTCTAAAGACATATACATATGCTAAAAAATATTTATAAAACGGTTTTACACAATTTTTTATTTTGTTCTTGTCCTTTATAGTGAGCCAAGATGTCGCTAAAACCGATTATGATGCAAATATGATATAAAGCCTGTTTAAAAATTCTGTGTAGCTTTCATTCAATGTATACTAGTGTGTATTTCGGTTATAAGCATCGCTCTTTTGAGAGTCCATTGGCGGATACTTTTATTTAACTAACTCCCTGGCATTACAGTCCATGTTGGACCATGGCCTCACTAACAATTTTTCTCCAAAGTCGCCTGTCTTTTGCTCTCTTTTTCCAGTTTTGGACCTTTAGAATCTTAAGATCTTTGTCCACGTCTAACCATCTCTTGGCCGTCCTTCCTCTTTTCCTTTGCTCTTGGCACTGCCCCTTGAATGTCTTCTTAGTGCCTCTCTTTTCCTCCATTCTCTCAAGGTGTCCTAGCCATTGAATTCGCTTTGCTTTTACGTAATTGATTATATCTTTTTCTTTAAATAGTCTTGAAATTTCGAAATTGTATCGCCTTCTCCAAAGATCGCCCTCTTTGACAGGTTCAAAAATAGTTTTAAGAATTTTTCTTTCCCGGGTATTCAGCATTTTTTCTTGTTTCTGGATTGGAGTCCATGTCTCTGATCCATAGATAATGATTGGTCTGATTATAGTTTTATACACCTAAAGCTTCGTTTTCATCGTTATTACTTTTGATGTTAGCAATCTCTTAAGTTTAAAAAAAACCGCTATTTCAGCATTTATTCTTTGCTTTATCTCTGGCGTAATGTCATTGTTTTCAATCACAACTGAACTTTCAAATTTTGTTTTTTCACAATGTGTAGTTCTGTGTCCATATGCGTTCCCTTACAATCCATTATCATGTATTTAGTCTTATCAATATTTATTTCTGAACCAAAAAGACTAGCTTCTTTGGTTAAGTCTTTAAAAAGATCAACAAGTGCATTTTTACTTCTTGCTATCAATATTACATCATCGGCGAAAGCAGGGACTTGTTTCGTTCTATTAAAAATAGTACCACCTCTATTTGATATTGTGTTACGCATCACTTTTTCAACAAGGTCGATAGAATGTCACCCTGTCTCAATCCAGTCACAATATCAAATTCTCACGACATTTTGTTTTGTACCCTTACTTTCGCTTTAGTAGATGAAGTTGTCATTTTAATCAACCTGATTAATTTATGAGATATGTTAAACTCGTGCAAGGTTTGTAGCATCAATTCTCTATTTATTGAAGGACACTGTGGCGTAACTACCACCAGAAATATTAAATACCAAATCACTAGTTTGTAAGACATGTTAACTCGATTCTATCTTGAGGTACCTTTTGATAGATGAAGGTTGACAAAGTCTAAGATTAATTCCCCACCATGGTGACCCGGACGTGATAAGAACTTGCTAACCTGATGGATGGTCCGCAATAAACAGTTGATTTGCTTTATATAAACTGCTCAAGAAGAAAAAAAAGATTCGGTGAAGTAAATAAAGTCCCCCGGTTCTAAACAATACAGGAAAAAAAATGAGCGAAATACTATAAACAAAATAATGAAGGAAAAATATTAAAAAAATTATGAGCGAAATGCTATAAAAAATAAAGAAAATATAATGAGCAAAATTAACTAAATATCTAAACTAAATATAACTAAATATCTATCACAGATAAAATTCTGGAAGGGGAGTAATGTGGCGTAACTACCACTACAAATATTAAATACCAAATCACTAGTATATAAAACATGTTAACTCGATTCAATCTTGAGGTACCTTTTGATAGATGAAGGTTGACATAGTCGATAAATAAATCCCCACAACACTTTGATTATTTTTCATAATTTCTTGGCTCAAAGTAGAACTTTAATATTAATATCAAGTCAAAGGATAGGTGTCAAAATGTCTACAAATATAAACATATGCTAAAAAAATATTTATGAAACTGTTTTAAACAATTTTTAATTTTGTTCTTGTCCTCTATCGTGAACATAGATGTCACTAAAATCGATGATGATGCAAATATGATATGAGGTGGGTAAAAAAATAAAATTCTGTTTAGCCGTTATTTATGTACAGAAATGTTTATTTTTGTTATGGGCATTGCTCTCCTTTTTCTCTATTAACTGATAGCTAAGTTTGAGGGTTCCATTTGACGGACATTTTAATGCTTTATATATTTTTTCGGTTATAAAGTGAACTTTTATATTAACATCAAGTGATAGGTGTCAAAATTTATAAGAACATATACATTTAGCAAACAATATTTATAAAACTACTTTAACAAATTTTTATTTTGGCCATGTCCTCTATACAGGATGACATGAGAAACTGTATTGCACAAGGTTTTTCAAGCAAGAATCAGACGTTTGTATCCTTGAGCATTTTTCAATCCTTGTGGATGTTATTCTTTGATGCTTCAGCGTCATCAGTAAAAAGTGTATCATTACTTTGGATTATTCAATGCCTGATTGCTTTAGTTATTGCTTCTCCAAAACGGTGGAAGTTATTAAAAGAGCATGTTGAACTCATGACTCGAAAAGAAGTTTCTGTAACGCGATGCGAAAGTTGGGTAGAATGTGTGAAATCCGTTCGATATCAGATAAAGGAAGTAATTTCTGAATCTAATCACTTTCAGAAGAAATTGATGATCCTAAAATTAGCTCTGAAGCTAAATTTTTGGAAATTCTAATGTCTAATTTTTCATTTTTACTTTTATTGTGTGGCATGAAATGCTTTCAGGAGTGGAAGTGTTGCAAATACTTCCTTTCCTTCCCTCACCTTAATGGATTTCAAAATCACCATCCACTAATCAGATCCCGAAATCTCAATGATCTAATTTCCAGATTCAGAGCTAAATCTCTTCCAACAAATGCGAATTTACACAAGTTGTTGTTAATTTACGTCGCACTAGAGCTGCACAATGGGCTATTAGCGACGGTCTGGGAAACATCCCGGAGGATGATCCGAAGACATGCCATCACAATTTTGATCCTCTACGGAGGGAGTGGCACCCCCGCTTCGGTAGCCCGACGACCTGCGCGCGAAGTCGATCACTTTATGGTAGCACAGCTTAACGAGGACCAATACCGCACACCCTCGGTCCCCACGCAGACTGATCCAAATGGTCACCAACCGCACACTGACCGCAGTCAGTGATGCTTGACTTCGGTGATCTGCTGGGAACCGTGTCTTAACGATCAGTCCGCTGTGGGACGCGAATTTACACAAGTGCAAATTAATACAAATCCCTGACGGCCCGTACTGCGGAAGTGTCAACACAAACGATCACTTCTTCCTGGAATGTCCATCATTGCAGAATGCTCTTTAGGAACAGCCCATATCTCTTTTGGATCCAGCGTTTACCGATATCGTTAGCATATTTTTCAATTATTGAACCAAACTCCCATCTCTCTGCAAATTCTTCAGGGCCACAGCTTCTGACTTTTTGGTGCAAGTTCCTGCAGTCTATCAAGCCTCAACCCTAAGATATATTAATGGAAATACAGAGCTATAAGTTAACACAAACAGCTCGTCGCAATCTTCTACAATCTATACCTATAAACAAAAGATTTGTTTATTCCATATCCGGCGTGCCGATATAATCCAAAATTTGCTCCAAGTTAAAAAATTATACATTGGTAGACAGTAACTATTTCATTCCAATATGTCATCAGATAAAAGTACGTGTTTTTTTTTATAATTTACTTAAAAGATATATCACTACATTCAACTCATTGTTTTGCAGTTTAATCATTTCATGTCAATATCAGAGTGATTACTGTAATCTTAAGTTTACTTAAACGTAATCGGTATTAAATTTCGAAATTATAGCAAGATTAAAAAGTTTATTCATAGCATGAACATTAAAATGAAATTTTTGTGTTACTGTCGAATTATGTCTTTTTATACCTCTGATTTTTGAAAAAGAAATAACTTTTGTTGATATCTTTATTACTTATTTACTTTCATTATTTAATCGGATTGAATCGAATTTTTATCAGAATTGTAAAAAAGTTGCAAATATAAATAATTAAAGAAAATAATGAGATATTTCGTTATTTTAAGCTTACAATATAGAATATTAGCCCTCTTTTTCAAGAATGTGAATTTAGTTAAATGGAAAAGAAAAAAGTTATTAGTTATTTTCTCTTATATGTGTATAAATATAATTAATAATACGATTTTTTGTGTACAGTTATGAATTTCCTTCGTTCAACTTTCTTTGAATTATAATTCTTTTCCAAGATTAAAATATTGTGTATAGGAGAAGAAATTTGCTCTTATACCTAGTATTAAACATGAATAATGCTGGGTTTAGATTTCTTTAGTTCTGCACTGTTTAAATTATAATTATTTCAAGATTTATATATTCACCTGAACTTAGTTCAATCAATATTAGTACTAAATGTTCTGTTGGAATGACAGATCATTTAGCACTAATATTCAAAAAAATTTGCATGCATAACTATGTATGTTATGCATGTTCGTGAATAAAAATTATCTATTTTACGAAATTAAGATCGTATTATTAAAAGAGAAATTGTTATATATATATATTTTTTTTAACTCTTAAAAAATTTTCGTAACTGAAGTTTACTTTTTTAGTGTTATTTAGAACACAAAAATACTAAATGGGCAATTCCATGATACAAAGGACAACATAAAAAAGAATAATAAACGTTTAATAGCATCCGTCCATTTTCTAATTTCTTTGTTTTTCATTAACAAATAATAATATAGATATAAAAATATAGATACAAAATCAAAAATCACTGTTTTAAAGTATTTTGTAAAATAGTCAACTTTTATGTTTTTATTCTAAATTAAACATTTATAATTTTCATCTTTTTTTCTTTTATGCATAATAGTATTATTCTATTAAAAATGTCCCATATAAGTTATTTTTCAAAAAAGAAAATAAATATTTTAAATATTTGTAAATGACAAAGAAAATTTAAAAAAAGAAAGCATATCAAAATATAATTTCAGTCACTGTGATATTGCCCATATGATTATTTTTCTTTTGTCAAAATTGGCCAGTATCATGCCAAATTCCTAAAAATGAACCAAATAGCAAATTTAATTCTTGTTTGCTGTCCCTAACCAATTTTTTAACAGATACTACAAGCTCAAAAGCTGTCTAAAATTTAGAATCAGATATGTTTATATTTAATTTTAGCTATTTACACTTTTAATTCATTCATTTTATAAAAATGTGGAATGGAGAATTATATAAAAATATTCTTGTTCCATAAAATTATATAGCTGCAATTGAAACTCAAAATTAAAAAAGTTATAACTTATAAATTTTCTAACTAACGTGCTAAGTTCAATCCCATGTCTGGACTTCCGTTTTTCCTAGCTTTAAAATGTATTCTCAAAGAGTTCAGAAGAGAAGAACAGCTAAAGAAAAACTTGAGTGAGAGGATTGAACAGAAGCTGAATCTTAGTAATATTTGATGGAAACAGTTGTAGATAAGCTTTATTATTGTCTAAATTATAAATGCTTTCATTAAAATATCCGCTGATTTTCGTACCTTTTTTTAGATATTTTTTCCCCTTTTATTAAATATTGATTTTACCTCCGAGTTTGGAGCTTGTTTTATTATTTTTATTTGAATAGTTGTGCTGCTAATTCTTCACTTCAAAAAGAAAAAATTCATTTTCATTTATTTAAAGAATATACAATTTCTGCTTACCTTTTCATTTTTCTTTAACAGTTATGTTTATTTTGATCTTACTAAATATTCTCAATTAAATTAAATATTATTTAACTAATATCAAAACATTATTGTACAAAAAATTGAAATTAGTATATATATTTTTATTAAATAATGCATGTTTTGATCTTTGTTTACCTTAAACACCTATTATCCGAAAAAATCTATTTTCTGGATCTGCTAATATCCTTTCAATTCGGTTGGTATGGGACTTTCTACTGTATCTAATCCACATTTATAGGTCTGAAATTTATAATATGAATTTTGATTTCTGCTAAAAAAAATGATTAAGGTTAATAAGTAATTATTTTTATATATATTCTAGATGAAGCAGCCGAAGGAAAAAAACTCAGTGCTACCCAGCTACAAAGAATGAAAATTAATAGGGAAAAGGCTTTACAACTTAGAAAATCCAGAATTGCTAATGTATCTGATGCTGAAAAGTAATTTTTGAATTTATTTAACAGAAGAATTTGCTTACTCTATCTTTTATCATAAAATTCAGTTTGAATTGTACATGCAAAATCTTATACCAGCTAAAAATTAAAATATATTTATTCAAAAGACTTGATAACGATATTTTTAATGATGTATTTTTGCAGTCTTTGATAGAAGAAAAATTTTAAAAAATTGATGTAATGTATTTTTATTACATGGAATCTAATAAAATTCAATGAAAAAATATTTAAGATGACAAAAATCTTAACAATTGTCTTTTATAGCTTTTTCTAAGCTTAAAATTATTATTAATTTTGGTCTTTGGATCTATATATTTTTAGTGCTAAATATCAATGTTAAAAGAAAATTGGTTAAATAGTTTGTTAACTGCATTTTGTTTTAATCATAAATTTATTTCACATATTTATTTATTAGTGGTCGGAAAAAGAAATTAAGCAAAATAATTTTTTAAAAACGCCAACAGAAGTCCTTATATTCTTCATCAGAAAGATTGGTATATAAAGAGTCAGAAGTCATTTAGTTTACCTAGGATAATAGAATTTTACTAGTGTAAAAAAAATAATAAAAAATTGTGAGATACCACAACTTTAAGTACAGTTCAACTCTTGTGCTTTTAGTACACAATTTTTGCAAGTGTTACTTTTTGTTTGAACACGTGTCATTTATAATCTTGAATCTAAAGATGTGTGTAACTAAAATTTATCAACTTTTGATTTATTCGTTTTTCAAAAATGTTCCTAATCTAGAGCTCAACTAATGAAATGCCTTTATTTTGTATCCTGTATAGTAAGAGACTAATGTGTGTTAAAAGGTTTCTCTATTTTATTTTAAGTATCTTTCTGAAATTCTTTTTTTTTTAATCTTAATATTTTTTTAATGGTTGTTATTATTTATTTGGTACTTTAAGCTATACCTTTTTTACTTTTGATAATTTATTTTAAAACAGGGCTGTAACGCAAAAGGAAGTAAAGTCACTCTTACGTCCACGAGACACTGGAGCTGGATTTTTTGCTGATGAAGATGATGATGACTTCTTTAATACAGATAACATACCCTTGGTAACCCAGCCTGCTCCTTTGTTTGCAGGAGACAGACCTATATGTCTTGAATGTAATGAAGAGTTCAGTGATTCTTATCTACAAACTCATTTTGACCATCATGTTTGCGACAATTGCCGGTAAACTATAAATTTATTAAGAAGAATAAAAGCTTTTTGATGATGATAGGCAAAAATCAACACAAAAATCACTTAACAATATACTAAAATAGCATTGAAACTTTTTTTCTTAACTATTTTAATATATTTTTGATTTTCTCTGTTGTTTTTTGTCTTTTATTAATATTCTTGTTTTTAAAATAGTGACAGACAATTTTAAAAAAAAATTAGGTGAAACAGAATGAGATAAAAATGTATAATTTACTATATTCTGCTTAGTAAAGTTTAAAAATAATTTCTCGCGAGTTTAAAAAATAGTTGCTAAGTTCAACAATCGTGCTGCTAATTGAGAAACACAACATTTTCAAAATTACCATTGTTTGCAAATATTACAATTGGAATACCCTGGCATGTATCTGAAAATATTGTTTCATAGTTTTCCAGTTAGTAGCACTATCTGTTGGCGAACTTTTTTACTATTTTTAAAATTTATTATTAAATTAGTACCTAGTTTTCAAAGCAGAATGCAGTTATTTCCTTCAATTTTCTTTATTTTGTTTTAAAATCTTTTATCATTGTTGGGACTGGCAGTGTAAACTTAGTTAATTTTCTTGTGTATGGTAGCTTTTGCTTTCTGTGCAAAAAAGTAGAATTTTCTTTGTGATAAAACTAACATTGAAAACTAAACATAATTTTAAAGCACAAATGAAAAAGTTAGAAAGACTGACAGTTGTTTTGATATAATAAATTTTTACCTTTAGTATACAAAGGAAAAAGTATTAATTTTGTGCTGTTGATAAATATTGTAAAAACACAATGTATTCAATATTATTTGTACTTTTCATGCTGTTTTAACAAGTTCATTTACTATCGTTGGCAATATGTTATGTTTGATGACAATAATGATGGTATTTGTTTATAGTGCTAATATATTTTTTGCTGTAAAGTTCATTTTGAAATATCAAACATGTATTACTGAGATTTACATTATTGAGTGAGCGATGATCATTGACATTTAATGATGATATGCATTCCATTACTTTTCTCAATTTGTAAACAGTTTTTAACTGGATTCCTTAACTTTCTACCTCCACATTATTATTATTTTTTACTCTCACCCTTCAATTTTTATAAGAAGTGTAATCCACATCAGTAGTTTATTATTTCGTTCATAAAGAAAATATTGAAATTTGTTCTTTATATGCTCGTCATTTTTCAAACTTTAAAAAGTAAAAAATTCTAATTGTTCAGAAAAGAAAAGATATACACTACTGGCCATCCAAATTGCAACACCAAGAAAGACAATAAATATCACAACAAAATTCATTTTGTAGATAACATGTTGACCAAGTATCAAATGATTAAATTTATAGACTTCTGTGAAGTGTGGTTCCTGCCAAAATCAGTAGCCAGAGTAGCCATCATTGTTGGAGATCACCGCTGCCACACGCCTTGGCATTGATTCAAAGAGACTTTGGGTGTGTTCTTGGGGTACAGCAAACCAAGCAGCTTCCACACGTTGCCAAAGTTGATCTGGTGTGGGATACTTGATCAAAAGATGATCACTGTTTTCTATGAGGCATAACTGATCGTTTTTTGAAAAAACCACAAGCAAAACACAATTGCCGAACTTGAAATTGTCGAAATCTCCAAGCTTTGAAGTGGCGCCACAGGTGCGTGTAATGTGCGTCTACACTGAAATTCTAATCATTTGCATATCTCACCTCCGCTAATGCATGTTGTCAATTTCATGTTATTTGCATGCTTCCTTCAGGGTGTGGCCAGCAGTGTAGTTTTTGATTTGTAAAACGTATGCCTCTCAAAAATTTGATTATACACAAAATGTTGATAATGTTTTTATTAAACGATGGCTTCAACCTGTTTTGATATTGTAATGATTCCACTGATTCAGATATGATTTTAAAAAGTATCTGATTTTAGAATCCAGAAATTTTACTTGTGGTCGTCACTATGTTATAAATGATATGCAGTTCCAAAAAGAGAAAAAATTTAATATTTATCGTATAAGGGAAATCTTTGATATTCAAACAAATGAATCTTCGATAACAATCTATAGACAGATATTCAATAATTTTATTTATTTGCTCTAAATTGATGCAAGGCAAACTTTGCACCATGAACAGTTTTATAATACTTGAGAACATCTGATCAGGTGTGTGTTCTGCATGAAATTACTGTATTTTTGAGAAATATTGGACAGCATACCCATATATAAGTGCTGTAAATATCTCTATTAGTGCAATAAATATTTTTTGTGAGAATGGAATCATGTTATGAGCTATAATATTGTGTTATAACTTAAATTTGAAAGATTTTGTTCTGTTGTCAAAAACTTATTTTTGTTTACTTTCTGTTTATCATTGAAGAAAAATATTGTTTTGAAATTTAAAACTTATAGGAAAATCCAACACATTTTTTTTCCTTCAGAGACAATGATGGTGCTCATGCTTTAATAAGTAAAACTGATGCCAAAAAAGAATATCTTTTGAAAGATTGTGATTTAGATAAGAGAGAGCCTCCGTTAAAATACATCTTAAGAAAAAATCCTCACAATGTCCACGGAAATATGAAGCTGTATTTAAGACTTCAGGTAGGTAAAGTCTTAGTTTTGAATTAGTTGCACTCAAATCGAATTGATACTAAATTTAACTGTTAGTGTTGTAACATATGTGTTTTAACTGTAAGAATAACTGTGATTGTAATTGAGAGATAATTGATGCATTGACGTTTTTTAGATTTCTGGAATGAGGTCGTCGTAGTTCTTGTCTAGTATGTTGCTGTCTAATTTAAAAAGGTTAATAAACTTTGCTTTAATGAAACTTTAGGCTTTTTATTATATAGAGGAAATAAAGAAACATTGTGTCATGAGTGGGATAATAGCTGATCCACAGCATATAAGAGAGATAATTGAATTGGAAATTTCAACTGATAAAGATGGGGTGCTGGGATTTTTGGGTTTGGTAAGCTACCTCTCGAAATTTTTTCCTAGTGTCTCGACCATTACTTCTCCTAAATCTTTTGAGAGATAAAGTGGATTTTAATTGGTTACCTGAACATGTTATTGCTTTCAGTAAGAGTAAAGACTGATGCCCAGTGGCTGAGCGGTAGCGCTTCGCTCTGTCATGCCACAGGTCCCTGGTTCGATCCTCGGGCCGGGCAAGGCTGACACAGCCTTACATCTCTTCAGTGGCTCGATAAATGAGTACCAAGCATGCTTGGGAACTAAACACTGGGGGTTCCGCGTTCGGCTTACCACCTGACCGGAACATCTGCTCCTGTACCCCAGGGCCCAAAGTCAAGAAAACTGAGATGGATACAGTAGGCCTTGGCCCTCTATGGGCTGTCGTGACACTGAGTTTAGTTTAGTTTAAGAGTGTTAGTTAAGAGTAGTTAAAAGTTTTTAATAGTTCTAAACCTAGTGTAATGCAATGTGATAGATCGAAAGATGGGATTGAGGCATGTCTTATTCAAGAAGGTCACCCAGTTGTTATAGTTTATACACATGTTGTCTTTAATACACTAGGGACATTTTGGTATTGAGAAAAGTAAAAACCGAGCTAGGGGAGTATGGATAGGCCAGGTACGTCACAAAACATAGAGTTGTCAGTTTTAAAATGTGAAGTTTCTTAAAAATTTCAGAAGTTTAATGTTAAAGAACCTTCAATATCTCATTAATTGTCTGTATTAACAATTTTTAACAAATATTTATTTAAATAACAAACATAATTATATTAGATTAAAACACTCATGCACAGATGATCATATGTTCGTAATAATTGAATAAGAATTCAATTAAAAGAGTTACGTGAAATGATGCTTAGCATTAAACAATATAACCAAATAATAAGTTATTACCAAACATCATTAATATGTAATTTCGAAAAATATAGTTTGTTTTGATGGTAGATTTAATTTATTATCTTATTTTATCATTATTATTACGTATTATTACTAGAAAAATGATATTGTGAGAACATTATTCAGCAAAAACACAAAAAATAATTAGTTTTGTCTATTTTAAAGCAAAGTAATTTAGATTGTAAAGATTGATTTTCTGAAATACTTCGTCACTGATTAAAAAAGATAATTAAAAAATCTGCTTTAAAGCTAAATACGGTTAATGCATTACTTTGTTGGTTATCTTAAATCTTTTTTTTTTTTTGTTTTAATCTGTAGGCATGTGGTAAAAGTTAAATCTGTTTCCAAGCCTACCTTTTTTTTTTTAATAATTAATTTTTTTTCCAAAATTCTGTGAGGTCAATGACTTTAATTAAGTTTTAATTTATTGTATAACTGGTATCGGACAGCCGACCCAATTTTAAGTTATTGACTGTTTTCTACTTTGCAGTCTTGAAATATTGAGCCTAACCCAGGAAACAAGGGACTTCCTGCATCAAGCATTGGGACAAACTAGCTTTCGTGGAAGACTTATTGATAGATTTAACCGGCATTTAAGTTGCAGGGAGAAGCATGAAACTCCCGCAGTTAGCCCAGCGGCAAGGGAATTCTAGCCCATAATCCATCTACCACTACCTATATTTTAATGTGGTTGATGTGAACCAGAAGCAGAATTTGTTAGCAAAACAAGTTCAGCTATAAACAAATGTTAATGAATTGTAAACAAAACAGTTTTACCCAAAAAGAATGCTTATTATAATTGGTTTTTCCCGAATACGGTGATGTCCCTGAGAATTTGCTCAAATGTATCGTTTACTCCTCATCTCCACACAAATTCGGCGAGGTACGACTCCAGATGTTGGCGAGAAGTTCCCTGATGTTTTTCATTTCTCCATTTGGCACTGTCCCAAAGTCGTTTGATTTTCTGAGTGTTTACACCAGTGTGGGATTCCCCTTATACATCATCATCCTCATAAAACAGTAATGTTCCCCTTATAGTTGTAAGAAATATGGCGGAATGCTACATTATTTGGGGATTTTTCGCTTGCACCCAGCTAACGGAAAAGTACTAAACATCCAATCTGAGCTATATGAAAAATTAAAGAAGCTCTTTTTAAGAGCTGCTTTGCTTTAAAATTTATTTATATTTGTTGGCAACTTTTTTTACCTGCTCTAAAGTATATTTAATAATCAATATTTAATAAATTTAATTACTATCAGGTTGAAAATCGAGCTGTGCAAATATTTGGTTCTGAGGAAGCTATAGATGAAAAGAAAGAATTACTAGAAGAAGCATCTTTAAAAAGAAAGAAGAAAGCTTTTGATAAGAAAGTCAAAGGTGAGGTATAAATAATATAAAATTAATTGTAATTAGCTGAAATTTATTCACAGTATTTTGGTTAATATTTTAACTGTTTCACATGTTTGCCAAAGTTTTTTGTTAACTGGTGGTTAAAAATAAATGTTTGTTATATTTTTATGTTTTACTTTTTTCCAGAAAGATATTATGTTTGTATATGAGACATAATCTTGTGATGGTTTTATGGAAATTTCAGTAACATTGATTTAATCAATAATTAATTTATATACTTATCAATTTACTTTTATAAATTCTTACTGAATTTTTTTTTTAATCTAAACTATTGCATTTCTTTCCTATTTTGCCTAAATAAAGGCATGTGCTTTCTTTTTTTAAAAAATACTATGAAACATGTAATTTTCTTATGGTGTGCATTGGAAACATTAAAGAAATGTGTTATTTTCTGCTTTCAGTATCTGTATGTTGGAGGTAACGGACACCATGTCCATGTTGTAAATTTTTCAGTTAATCCATAGGACAATATGTCATGTCATAATAAATGGCGAATTTAGACAGTTTGAAAAGCACCTTGTCCTTCCTCTTGTAATAAAAGATGCAAAAACCTGCTCTCTTCAAAAATAAAATTTTTGTGACTCGGTGTCCTTTACCACCGATGTATAAATATGTTACAGTTATAAATAAGAAATCTGTTTTTTCTCTAATATAAAAGCTTGAAATTTTAGAGTTTTTGTGTGTATTTATAATAAAATTGATAGGAATATGGGATATGTGTGAGCTATTATCAATAGAAAATATGTTTCTCCATTTTCTTAACTAGGATTTATTTTAAGGACAACATTTAAAATTTTTATGCTGTTTTAAAACTTTAGTACTATAAAGATAAAGCTTTAAAAAGAGATCAAAAAAATATATGTTTTTAATTATTACAATTAGTTTTTGTTTAATAATTATAAACTTGTCTTCATAAAATTCACTCAGCACAGTTTAAACCTTAAAATAAATCTCTCTTAAAAAATAACTTTTTAATTAAATGTATTAAATCGGCGTGTTCTTTTCTTCTTAAATTGTATGTTATCAGAAATTTTCAATAATATTTTCATGTTCTAAGTAGTTAATTTAGTAAAAAACAACTGATTTTCAATTTTAGCTAATGTGATTTACTCAAAATATTTTTTTATCTGCTTTTCATGTAACAGATTGTTTGAAAACTCTATTTAAGAAAAACTTAAATATGGTTTGTTGTGTTCTACTTAGGTAATCAGGAAGTTCATTTCTATTAGGTTTCAAAATTAGTTTTCAAGTTTTTCAACAGATGGCACAGTTAACTGAGAGAAACTATAAAACAATATTTTCAAAGCAACCTCCATTTACTGTATAAATGTGTTACAGTTTGAGGACAAAATTAGCAGACCACTGAGCAAATATTTCAGTTGATTTGGTCTAATAAACAGCAGAAAATATCATTTCCCTCTCAGCTGCACTGCCTGTTGAGGCTTGTTCTTCACTATTGTTCTTCATATGCTTTATTAATTGCAAACTAATTTTTGTATAATTTTAACAGCTTTGAGGATGGAAGTAAGAAGTAGTCTATACAGAAAGAAGGATAGCACTCATACTCATGATTATGGACCAGAAGAATACAAAAAAGATGATGACATTTATGTCAAAGCTTGCAATACCTGTGGTCACGAAGTTGAATTTGAGAAAATGTAATGCTTTTAATTTTTTAAAGAAAAGAATCAGTTCGTTAATAATTACATTCAAATGTGATAGTTTTTAAAATAAAAGATTTTAACCATGTTATTAAATTTTGTGTAACAAAATTGTCCATTTTACTTTGTATGTATTTATAAGTCATTGTATATGATTCGTCAATCATATTAGAATTTTACACATTTTTATTTTACGTTGCATCATATTTCAAAGATTAAATTAGAGAACTTCCATTAGATGTTGAATATTATATGTTTTGTAATTGATATTCTAGACATTTTTGTATTCATATGAGTTCTAAACATTATACATTTGTGTTAAATGTTTCTGTTTATTTGCATTATGCTACCAAAGCTATCATTTTGCCGACATTTTATATATATTTATCTTGTTAGATTAATGATTTTGTCATTAAATTGCAGCTTTTTTTATTTTCCTTGAAAAAAAGATTTCTAAGGACAATATTGAACAAATTTTAATTTTTTTATTGTTAAAGTTGAAAGTATTCTAACTATAAACAATCTTTTCTATGTCTACAAAATTATTAGTGAGTTAAGTGTGGATTTATTTAAAAAATATTGTTTTTATTGATGATTCTATAAATGTATATATTATTTCTGTTTTGTTGGTTTTTATATACTTATAAAGAAAACACAAATAAATCTGGAAAGGGATGAAATAAAGGAAAATATTGCATTGTAGCATTAATGGCAAAATTATTCTACTTTTTGAATCGAATGCACATGTAACTATATGCATTATGATTTATAGATGATTTTATTGTGTTACAAAGTATCATACAAAAATGTTTCATGTAACCAAAAGAAGGAAAAAAAACAAAAATTGAATCCAAAATAATTTTAAAACCTTTAAATGAATTTACTTTATAAATGAAAATTACTTTAAAGCTATCAAAAACAAATTGATTATCTCATAATTCTTGTAATAACTACTTTGTAAATAAAGCATTATTTTTTATTTATTAGATTTTATTATTGTAATTTTCAAATTAAAATAGTTGTTCTAATATATTTGTTATTGTACCTTGTTATTAGCTATTGTATGAAAATTACTTTAAAGCCATCAATAACAAGCTAATTATTTCCCAACTTCTGTAATAACTGCTTCATAAATAACGCATATATTTATT
Source organism: Parasteatoda tepidariorum (assembly GCF_982258835.1). Taxonomy (NCBI): domain Eukaryota; kingdom Metazoa; phylum Arthropoda; class Arachnida; order Araneae; family Theridiidae; genus Parasteatoda; species Parasteatoda tepidariorum. The sequence continues at coordinate 78,093,716 of NC_141763.1, forward strand.
TATTAGATTTTATTACAGTAATTTTCATATTAAAATAGTTATTCTAATGTGTTTGTTATTGTACAGTGAGCAAAAAAAAAAAAAAGACATCACGCCAAATAACTTTAGTTCTAGTAATCGAATTTTCACAGTCTTAATGATTCGAATAGTTTACTTCAAATGTGCTAATTACTTAAAGCTAATTACAGTGTCAGACACAAAAATGTACTGTGCGCCAAAAAAAATGGTCCTTATCAGTGTCCCTCATAAACATTCATCAGGGTGATCTGTTTTGTTTTTTGGCACACTGTACATTCTCTGAAAAAGGATATCTATTTTTCGGCGAATTTTGAGTTAGACCAATCAAGAAAGAAGAGTATGTTCGTTGTTCTGCATTAAAAGTAAAATCTTGTAAACAAAGCTCTCTTCCAAACAATAATTTTTCAAATTTGTCCTTATTTAGATCTAAGAGAAACAGTTATTTCTCGTTTAAATTTTCTTTAATTTACAAAATCAATTATTGATACATTTTTGAATATGAATGGAAAAAAAATTTTCCTACTTTTTTTAATTTTATATTTTAGTACAAATATAATTCTGATAATCTAACAGATTTGTTTTAGTAAATATTCTACTGTTTCTTATAGTTAAATAGCGAAATATATTTTTTTCTTGTAATTAAGAGCATCAGAGAAAAAATTTGCAAAAAGGACCCCAATGTCCCATCTACGTCAAAGGGTTACAGCTTTATGCTAATTTCCTTTTTTCCGTATTTCGACATATCTCAAGAGCTTCTAGGCGAATTGAACATTATTGTGTACTATTATAAAACTCGTTTATCCAAAAATAGTTCCATGCAAAAGATTAATTTTTTATTATTTATTTTTAACAGGGGTGCAAACATTTGTGAATTGTAATTTATATAAATTTTTGCTTTGTTTTAAACTAATGAAATATTTAATTGACAAAACCTAAAATTTAAACTAAGTCAGATAGTTTCTGAGCTATAAAATTTTAAAAAAAATTTGTAATTTTAAAAATATATATATATTTAAAAATAATAATATTTTGTATACCTGTACTCTGCTAAAATTTAGATTATAATTTGCATGTAAATTGCTTTTGTACAAACTTGCAAGTTTTTTTTCTTTTTCCAACTAACGCTATTTTAAGTTTCCAGTTTATTTAAAGATTTATATTTTTTATACATATTTTTTTTTTTCGGAGAAAAAAATTCTGTTACAATCATGTTTTGGTGAACATTTTGTTACACTATTTATATTTCAATTACCCATAGTTCATTTTTACTCAGGAATTTTATTTTTTATCTTCTTTATTTGTTCATTTTTTGTAAATTCATACTTTATGAGATTAATGTTTGAATATTGTGAATAAAAAGATTTCCTTTTCTTTTGTTTTACTGATTACTATATTCTTCTCTTTGTGTTTGATTTTTTTTTTTTTTTTTTTAACAACGAAATATACTTGTAGGACAATATATATGTACATATAATCACTTCTATACAGACTCATTTTTCATATTTCTCAAGAAATATTTTGAGAATTCTTTCATAACTTTTAAGTGTTTTGGTCATGCAATTTTTCATACAATAAAGTTTATAGCCTTTAGAGGTTTGAAAGACCGGTAATAAATTACGAACGAAAACAGGTATTTTTAAACACTATGCCGGAAAATCAAACAATAAATTGTAGTGATTACTTTGGTTGTTATTTTCAATAACTGCATAAAATATCGTTAACTGGCTTAAATGTGTATGGAGATATGGACATTCTTATAAAAAAAACTAATTACAACTTTAAAAATGTTCAATAAAATTAAGCAAAACTTTTGGAGCAATTTAAAATTAATTGCAAAATTATAAGTTTAAAATTTTTAAAAAAAATCGTTAAAAACAATGCTAGATGTGTGTACTTAATGTGGGTTTTTTAAACTTCATATGCGTGGAAAAATTTAAATAAATTTTTTTTGTAATTTTATAGTGAATTGTATTTGGTTACTAATGAAAAAAAATCTGAATTGAATATCTTAAAAATTACTAAGTTTCAAGCAATTTTCTAAGTTGTTTTAGTACTTTTTGGAAGAAAGTTCGAAATGATCAAGGGTTTTCCACAAATTTCTTTGTGTATCATAAAACAATTAATTCCAAATGATAATACCTCACTATTATCATCTGTACACCAAAATGTGATGTATAAGGAAAGAAAACAATCTTTTATGGGGAATGAAACCCTACAATTCTGATGTTATTTTTTATATATCTGGATTTAGAATATAAAATGAAATTTGTGCAGAACTCCTGGTCATTTTGAACTTTTTTTTTTATTAAGGGTACGAAAACTAGAATTGAGAATTCTTGGATTTTGAAGATATTCAACTCAAATTTTTTTTCATTAGTTGCCAAATACGATTCACTACAAAATTGTTAAGAAAAGAATTCTGAGTTTTTCTGCGCTTGTGTAAAATAAAAGAATTACTTTAAATATTCTTATCTTGCGCAGTTCTTAACGATTTTTTTTTTTTTAATTTTTAAACTAATAATTTTGATGCTGCAGAAATTTTGTTTAATTTTATTGAACATTTTTAAAATTATATAAAAAAAAATAGTGCTAGTCAAAAAATTCGTTTTTATAAAATAGTCCATATTTCCAAAAAAATGTAAGAAATTTCAAAAATTTTATGCAATTATTGCCAGTAACAACCAAAATAATCGATGCAAGTTACAAACTTATTCCTCGATTTTCTGGCATATAGTGTTTAAAAATACTTATTTCTGCCAGTCCCTCAAACCTCGAACTTTATTGATATGTATGAGTAATCACATGACCTAAACAAGAAAGCGTTAAAATATTAGGTATTTCTTGAGAAATGTATTAGTTAAGAAGTGTTTCCATAATTTTTTTCTAACCTTTGTATGTTTATTTTATCTATACAATATATATATAATCTGCACTCTCTGGTAAAAGACACTGCTGGCCACCGTAAATGCAACACCCTGAAGGAAGCATGCAAATAACATGACATTTACAACATGCATTAGCGGAGATGAGATATACAAATTATTAGAATTTCAGCGCAGACGCACATTACGCGCGCCTGTGGCGCCACTTCAAAGCCCTCTTTAAGGCTTGGAGATTTCAAGTTCGGCAATTGTGGTTTATTCAAATAACGATATCACTTTCGCACTCCTCTAGTACGTATTGTCGGTACTTTAAAAAGCCATCGCTACTTCTCCGAGATGCTGGAGCCAGTTGTCCTTCCTTACTTTCAGAGCTTGCCCACAGCCATATTTCAACAGGATAGTGCGCGACCACACGTGGCACGCATTGTCCAAGGGTTCTTCGTCAATCGCCAGATTGAATTGCGTCCCTGGCCAGCTCGCTCTCCGTATCTTCCGCCGATAGAAAACATGTGGTCCATGATTGCTCAACGATTGACCCAGATTACAACCCCAGCTGCCACACCAGATCAACTTTGGCAACGTGTGGAAGCTGCTTGGTTTGCTGTACCCCAAGAACACATCCAAAGTCTCTTTGAATCAATGCCGAGGCGTGTGGCAGCGGTTATCTCCAACAATGGCGGCTACTCTGGCTACTGATTTTGGCAGGAACCACACTTCACAAAAGTATAAATTTAATCATTTGATAGTTGGTCAACATGTTATCTACAACATAAATTTTGTTGTGATATCTGTTGTCTTTCTTGGTGTTGCAATTTGGGTGGCCAGCAGTGTATATTAATAGATCTATTATACCCAATTTAGACATCTTTTTTGTAAATTTTTAATTATCCTCTGATTAATTTTTTTTAGAGTTTTATATTTCATTTTAATTTTTTTTGTACCACTTAAAAATGATAATGGTAAGGTTTTGAGATCCGTATGTTCTTTTTTTGTCGGCGTGCTCGGATTATGACAGGTTGCCTGATGGTCTACATCTACGAGTCTATGTTTTTCATAAGGAAGGTAGTCTAAAAATTGAATCCCACGATGTAGGAAAAATATAATGAAATTAACATCTTGGAAGTTGAAACCCATTTTTCGATTATGGCAGCTATTGTCGTGCCAGAGGGAATAGGGAGGACGGTTCTGGCTCTGGACCATGGGACCAAATAACGTCTGTTTAAAAAGAGGATCGAGGCAGTGAATTTTAACAATTCAGAATCACCAGAAAAGTTTCTATTTTCTTTTTTGGAACTTCATAGAAATTTATTTTTCACCATTTTTTTTTTAAGATATTGTGTTACCAAATAATACTTTATCATCAAAAGTTTGTTAAGTATAAAAAAAAAATATCGTGGATACGAATGTCAAGAATTTAACCTTAAATCGAAGATGGCGTGGTTAGAGGCCTTAAGAAAGCTAATGTGAAATTAAAGAAATTCGTCGTTATGAACAGTTAATTTGATTATTATCTATATGCTTTACAGCAGAAATTAATTCGTTATTGTAACAATAAATTATAATTGTTAATAAATTATAATTATTGTAATTTATTTTATTTCACTTAATCTTTTAAAACGTGTAAGGTCGTCGTCCTAAAATCGGAATGGTTAACATGGTTAGTGGTATTTTTTAGTTTATTTGAATTTTTTTAATAATCTAAAATTTGAGAACAATGCAATTGAGCAAGTTAGGTATTTATCACATAAATAACTATCATTTTTTTTTTTTAATTTAATAAAACCATTCCCACTATTTGTGTTGCGAAATTCACGCTGAAAGAAATTTTAAATGTTGGTAGTAAAGAATACTTTAATTGCATGAAATAAAAACATTCGAAAACAAAACTTGAATGAATTTCGTAAATATTGACTATTGTTAATCTTAAACCAATTTTCCCCCCTTCTTTTTCAAAAAAAATTTAGTTCAAAATCAATTATTAATTATATAATAATGATTCTTTGATGCTGTATTGATCATGTAATAATGATTCTTTGATGATGTGCCATAATTATTTCTTTTTTTCCTTAGAAAAAAAAAAAAAAAAAAAGAAACCTTTACTAGGAAATAGAGCAGTTACATTGTGTTTAGTATCTTATCATCTTGAGTCAGATTAAAGGATAATATATGATAAGAAATTGCCAAATTTGAAACCCCTCAAGTACTTATAGTTTTTTAAATGCTGGCTTAGTTTTATTTATGCTGAATTTTTTATATTTATCATAAAAAACTCATGTATATTTTTGTCTTATGAATATTTGTATATTTTTCATGTATATTTTGTTTTATGAACAATACGTCTGCGATTTACGTGTGTAGAAATAACGATATGTGATTCGTAAACCACATCAGCACGAAACGTGCCGTTTAAAGCGAATTACGACAAAAAATCAGCTCAGAAAGTGTCACGTTATAAGATTTGTAATTGATCGACTTGGCTATGGATCATCTTAATAGTAATCACAAGGCGTGTTTTGAAAATTGCGTTGAAATCAATCGCTATGCTCGATTCGTAATACGTTGCTCACAAAACGCGAAGGGTGATTCTCGAATTGCGTCGAACTATTGTGAACTATTCGTAAATTGTGTTTATACGCGTGAGTTTAAAAGTGGGATGCGCAAATATCTCCACGAAATGCAATATGTGATTCATTAATATCGACTTAAAGAACAGCTCTGTCTCTGTTCGATTTGAAGTTGTCAGAGCGAACAAATAGAAAAAAAGCGTAAACGCAGATTTCGAAGAATTAAATTAATGGAAAACTAACGTGTATGTACTATTACACTCTTTTTATACTTAAATAGCTATTTTTTACTTCATTAGCAGTATATATAATTTACCAGCACACTTCATTATGCCATTACAAAACATTTTCTAATGTTGAATGAAAACATTAACTCTAAACAACCACTGATTTTTTTTATTTTTCCATAAAAAATATTCTGAAAGAAAAGAATGGAAAATATAAAAACTACTACTTCCCTGTAAACAGTGTGAAATGCCTAGGCCTTCAATTTGCCTTATCCCCTTTCCCTGTAACCGTTCCTCGACTTGGGTGGTCTGGGCCAACGTGTGTGGCTCCTCCGATATGTGTATGCCAGGTAGATGAAACATTGAGAGATAGAACAGCAAAATTTTTAGATTCTCGTCTGCCATTGCGCAATGCTGCCAGATTTCCTTTTTTATTATTGTTATTTCAATCAAGAGTAAGCATCATCTTTTGAGGTATACGAGTTGTTTATTAAAAGTATGTTAATGTGATTTTTATCATTCAGAATGAAAAAAAGTTTTTTTTTTTTTGTAGTAAATGATCTTGTCAATGTCGGCCAGCTGCGGATTAACGGGGTCAGGATGCAAACGATCTAGATTGGAAATTCTCTTTTTTTAAGATTAAATTTGCAACGTAAACTTGAATGGGCGTGGTTTCAAGATGCTTTAATGAAATAAAATGATGTCAAAATTGCTTTCATATTCCAATTAAAACATCCGTCGTACAAACTTAAGTAACTAGATTATAAATAAGTATTTTCAATATTATAGCGATGATTTAAGGAATGTTGTAAATAAAGTGATTGTAAAAAAAAAATTAATAATAATGTCAAGTAAATAAGAGGATAATTATATGAATCATAATTTTCTGTGAATTATATTTATAAAGTAAACATCACACAAGTATGACAAGGTAAAAAAATTCCAAATAAATTTATTTTTCTTATACACTTTTCATATCATTGGTACATTATTATATCTGATTTTTTTAAAAATTTGTCTAATTCAATTATATAATTACTTTTACAACTATAATACAATAAAAATAATTTACAAATATATTTTCCATCAATTAATTATTTTTCTTTTAATTGAAAGGGTAAAACAAAACTTTAGAAAACATTAAAAGATTATTCAAATAAATATTAATTTATTTCAGTTGTTTTACAATAACCATCGCAAGGTAATTGAAAGTTAAATATTATTTTAACTGAAGAAAAAAATGCCTCCATATTAAAACAGTAAACATGTAGACTAGTTATAGTTATTTAAAATTGATAATGCAAATTTAATTTTAAAAGTATAGAACAGAAATGATTTATAACAAAAACCTTTCAATTTATTATAACACATATTTACGAATGTTTACAGTAATATTAAAAATATGAAATTGTTATTTTAACTGTAGACAGAAAACTGATATAAATGCCAATGTAAATATTTAAAAGCTTGTTCAATATAAGATATGATATAAGGGAATAATACAACAACTGAAAGAATGCAACAAAATCAATAAGTATTGATTACTAATTTATGAAGAAGAAAAAAACAATAAAATATTATGTTTCGAATCAATACATATTAAATTATCGCAATAATATACTTTGATACAATTGATATAAAATATTCTTTGTAAATCATTCTTTCGAATATCTCTAGATAACTAACATTAACTCTAGATAACTAAACATAAACCAGATAACTAAACATAAGATACTTAAGTCATATACTATGAATTAAAAAATGAGTTTAGTTTTATATTTCCTATATTTAACATAGCAACACCAAATTAGCAAAGCTAACTCAAACAAATAAAGATAAGTGACATAATTCAACGTTTAGACTGTCTAGATATCGTCTTTGTTAACGTGTAATTCAGATAACGTTTTAAAGATGTTAGGGTAACATCCCAGCATATGCAAAACTGGGTTGGTAGTCATTTGGACGAATGTTTAGTTATCTAAGGTTAAAACAAAAACTTTTGATTATTCTATAGAAGGAACTTGTATAATACAGAGTTTACAAAACCCATTAACAAATATATTTACAATATTAGGAATATAACTTAAATAAAATATTTCAATAAAAACATCTTTCTTATTCTTATTCAATGTAAATACAACTTTTTGATTTAATAAAAAAAAAATACAACTTTGGTTATTTGTTGTACAAGATTGTTACCCTTACTGGCAACATTTTTAGTAAACAAGCAAGAGGTAGATAAATAAAGCTAAATCATATCATTTATTAATCATACCATTAAAGTTCTATAAAATGATATATTTTTTTATTTTGCTTAAGGGCTTATGAAAGATTTGAAAACTTATCGTAAACATCCTAGCAACTCGGATAAACAGTTTTAAACCGTAGTAAACATAACAATCAAGATTTAAATAAATAATAGATGTCAAAATTATTTATTTTTCTCCTTTAAAAATCTCTAGTATGTTAGATTTTCTTCTATAAAAGTAGGATTTGAAAAAGTTAGCAAAATATTTCTTTAAAATAAATATTTAAACAACTGTACCTAATAACTTAAACATTTTATATTTTATAAAAAAAGGAACAAATATCATAATATTTATTCACTAGGTTAAAATAATCTTACGTTTTTTATAAGATAAAGCAAAAATTATAAAAAATTGCATTTAATAGACTTAACTTAAAATGAACAATAAAACATTATCCTAAATTGTTAATTCCGATTAAATATTTTAAAACTATAACAATGTAGATCATTACTTTGATGAAAGTATCATTTATGAAAATATTACAAACAATCAAAATAAAACAAAGTTTAAAAAAAAATATCAACAATTACATTTAAAAAATTTTTCTTGAATCAACAATAATACGTAACTGGAAATGCTATCTTCCAATTCATATTTCAGTATTACAACAATGTAGATCATTGATGGAACTATCATTTATCAAAATACTAAGGACAATCAAAACAAGTTTAACAATTGCATTTAATAAATTTTACGTGAATCAACAATAATATTATTTTTCCTTAAATTCATAACTTAGATTAAAGGAATATAACAATGAAGATTATTACATTGATGGAATTACGTTTTACAAGAATATTAACGCACCATTAGAAATTCTTAGCAAAGAAATAAACAGAGCTGCCTCATTATAGTAAATCTCTATAGTCCATATTCTTAGGGTAAAAGATTTAAAATACATTTAATATTCCTCTGTAATATTTTTTCAACACCGGTTTCAGCAAGAAATGCAAATGAATCTGTTTCTTCTTTCTTTTAGAAGGAAATACCTGAAAGATAAAAATATAAAATTATAAACAGGCATATAGGAATAATAATAAACAATAAAACTTGTATTCCTAAAATCAAAAGAGTAAAACGTGCCTTATTTCCTCCCAAAATTGTGCATAATTCATTAATATTTGTAAGCTTTTTGAGACAAAAAAAAAAAAGAATAATGAAAATAATAAAATTCAAAAAAAAAAATTCCGGTATTTTGATACTTCTCCAATAGTTCGGGAAATTTCTTGACAAAAAAAATATTTTTAAAATTTTTTACCCACACACCCTTTCTCCTTTGGCTATAGCCAGAGAATAGTGTCTAACAACCAGATGGTATAAATACCTTTTAGTAGGTATGAATAGTATTTATGCCTCTATGAACAACCAATGAACGAGTACGCATTTTATACTTTTTGCTACTATTATATTAATATAGACCTCTAAAATTTTGACAGCAACCACTTTTAGGCAGAAGTTTTACTATACTTGAGGATAAAAAATTTTTTATGGCTGTTTTTCGGAGACTCCGTAGTAATATGAAATTATCTTTTTTGCGAATAATATGCTATTTTTATAACTGCTGTGAGTTTGCATTAGGTCAAGTTAAGCCTATCTAAACCCAGCGTTGTCTACGCTTATTTTAAAAATGGCACAAAACGTCATTATGGAGAAAAGCCACAGTTTTGAGAAAATAAAAAGCGTTTGTGGTCTAATTTTTTAATATTTAAGAGCTTACTCCAATGCTGCATTACCTGGGTTCACAAAAATTTACAAACTGAGAATACAGCATTGATTTTTATTATTTCATCTAGGTGGGAAAATGTTGCCAAATTGTCATTTTTTAAAAATGTTCAATAACTTTTAAAATATTTAGGTCATTTGTCTGTTCTGAAGTTCAGATAATTCTTCACGGAAAGATTATATATAGTTTAAAATCATCGTAATCCTTCAAGTGTAAGGCACTTAAACCATGGCTTTTCTATTTTCCTTGGCGACAGAGCTTCGAAAAACAGCTTTAAACCACCCAGACCCTATTGCTTGGGTTCACGCCAGTATGGCGACAGTTGTCGCCAATGTTCCACAAATGTCGCTAAAACCATACACATGGGTGAAAAATTTGTTGCCTTGGAATAATTTTTTTTATATAATTATATAAAATAATTTTTTAATAATTATTTTAATACGTTTAGAATAAAAATAATTTATTTTTCATCCAATATAACTTAATAAAATTGCTGTACTACTTTTATTGTTCTACGCGTGGAATGGGTGTCAAATGCGTGGTATTCAAATGGAATAACTGTAAGTTGTATGGAACAAAAGTTTTAAAATTAAATGTTGCAATTTCAAAATTACATGTTGTGCTATGTTTTGCCTTCATGTACTGACAGTATAATTGCTCGTCAATGAAATATTTTTTGCTTTATTAGAATTTACCTTATTTAAAATTTTATATATTTTTTCATTTGTTTATCTCTTTACTTTTCTAATGTTATTTAGTGTTTAGACACTGAAAAAGGTTCTTGTGTAGAAAACCGAAAATTTAGTATGTCCATTTCTGTATTGATTTATGCCTTATTTAGTGTGTTTTCACTTTAGTCTTTGCAACTCAAAGTATACCTTATCATTTTGAAAATTAAAAATAATTACCCAAATAAAACAATTAAGAGGTTTACATGAAGTAATTGCTTTAAAAATCCATTGTGGTCATTTAAGTGAAAATGTTTATTTATGTTATGAGATTTTTAAAAGTAAGCTTTGCTTTTGGGGGGATGCAATGTTTTATTAAAAATAAGAAAGTAGCTAGAGAATTTTGTAAAGAATCGCTTATTTCTAGATGAAATAAAATATTTTGAATATCAGGAAACAAAATAATTTAATCATTTAAATAATCTTTTTAAGTTCAACAGCCAAAAATGATTCGTTTATAATTAAATGAATACTAAAATTATTTTATTAACCTAAAAGCAAATTGGTTACCACCATTTAATTTTTTTACAATGCGCTGCCAATGACGACAAAATGACCAAACTTTTGGAATCTTGTTACATTAAACGTCACTAGAGGGCAGCACGATATAACGTGAAAAATAATAAAATTTTCTAAAAATTCAATGTATAAATAAAATACAGTTTGTGTGTACTAATTCAAACAAATGTGTAAAGCAATAATGCGCACTAATTCAAGTAAATTAATTTAACGATAAAAAAATGTATGCGAAATGAATTTATTTTTTACCTTATAGATAAAATTTATGTTGAAAATTATGCTTGGGAGAATAAGGAGAGAAAACACCCAGAGGCACTTGAATTTAAATAATTAAAAATAATAAAAGGAAATAAAAAATATAAATATAAATTTATCAATATCTAATATTGATAAATTTATATTTTTATGAAATTAAAAGTTTTTTGTTTGACTAGAGCCATGACTAACGGTAAAAATTTCATTTGAAATTTTCATTAATTTCTGTCACAATATTTAAGCCATTTTTTGAAAAATTGTGTCTCTTTTATGACGTGATAAATTGAATAACGATAATTCGAAGCATCATTTCATTCTGGAACTGTTCAGAGGTCAATCAACAAGCCTTAAAAAAATTACAACAAACAAATAATAATAGATTTAAATTAATTTATTCATTTAAAAATGTCATTATCCAATTTAATTTTTTGAAATATTTTGCTATTTTCTTAAATTCAGCACTTGGTATGTAATTAAGTCGAGCATTTATGAATAGGCATTTTAAAAATCTCACAATGCTTACCTTTTTAGAATGAAAAAAAGTAGCAAATTTTCTTTTTCTCGTCGGATTTTAAATCAATTTAAAGAAAAAAAATCACGAAACTTATTAACAGGAGCATTAACGTCAAACATTTCGTTAATTTCTATAAACATAATTAAAAATTGTGTTTATAGAATAAAATTAACGAAATTTTTTTATGACTCATTGTTTAAAAATGCATTTAGAAATCGTTAAAATTGCATTATTATCAAATCATTCCCTTAAAATTGGAATGTATAGCAATCTTTACCTTTTACCGAAAGTGATTATTAAAAAGAAAAGATTTTCTTTTTTTTAATTTTAAGAAAATAAAACATCAAAATTCAGACTTCACAATATTTCCATAGTAAATTAACAGTATCCGCTAGGTTCCACGAAAGTGTTTAATTATTAACAATATATTAGTTATTAACTCTTTTATTAATTACAGAAAATGACTCAAGAACTAAAAAGCATTTCTAAAAAAAATTATCTGTGCATTTTTAGTCTTTTGATTTTATTACAAATATTTTTTAAAAATAAAGAAAATCGTCTGCCGTCTCAATTTCAATCACGCTAAGCTTATGTTCCGAAGCTATTCTTCTTCTATGCTTATAAATAATGATAGAAGAAACATTATTAAAGTTTTAGTCAAAGTTTAGTTAAAATAGGAGTTTAGTCAAAGAAGCAAACGTGTACAATTGCCGTACAAATTTTACACGTTTTTAACATACAATCGAATACTGATGTCGGAATTTAATTTTAATAAATATAGTTGTCGTTTGAAAGAATTTAAGTACCACTGAAATGAAGAGATTAAAATCGAATTTGTTATTTTCGACTGAATTACAAGGCGCGTTTTTTCCCTTCCTCAATTCTTGACATTACATCTCATCTTTGTAAGACTTGTTGTGTACAAAACTGTTTTTTCTTTTTAGGTAATTGCTAAGGAATTGAAGAAGATCAACCATATAATTTAACATTTCATTCACTGCGAAGATTTCAGGCGCATTGTCTACGTTTTCTATTATTGTTATCATCATTATTTTTTTTTTATTTTTTTTTTTAGAATTTTTACTTCGAGAGTATGATTGAAAGTGCTCTTCTAAGCACGATAAGAATATCTCTTTGATGAAGTTTTTTTTCTGCATTACATAGAGCCAAATACTTTTAAAATATTTTATAGGCAGCACAAATAATATTGTTATCATACGGAAATGGTTTTATCACTGCAACCACGTAAGTTATTCCAAGTAGTCATATTTATGACAGCACTTGTAGTCTTGATCGTAAGTAAATGTATTCAACGAATACAAAACACCATGATTACAGCTATTCAAGTGTTCAAAGGCAATTTCTAAAATTGCATTGATTACTTATTATTGTCAACTTGATACAGTTTTTTCTTCTTTTTTTTATGTAAAAGTAATTTTAAAGGCCACACTCTATTCCACTATATAACCACTAGAGACTAGACTAGAAATTCCACTAGATAACCACTAGAGACTAGAATTTCATTGACTACATGGAAATTATGATGTTATTCTCCAGCAATGCTCCCCTGAGCAATTGAAAAACGTGGCTTATCATTATATATCTCCTAGCCTTTCAATTAAACGCTTACCAACAGAAATCATGAAAGTGATCAGGGAACATGATTACGTGCATTCATAAATCATAGATTTACTCACTAGTAATTAATCACGATTAAAATAACACTCATAAATTATCCCTTCAATTAAATGCTGACCAACAGAAATCCTTGAATTGCATTGGAAAGTAATCAGAGAACATGGTTGCTTAAAATCCGAAATCATGTATCTTTACTTGCTTGTAATTAATCTCTATTAAAATAATAATCTTATAATAGTCAGAATTACAAGTTAATTGATTTACATGCAACTAATATTTGTAATCAAATACAATTTTAATCATCACCTCGTTTTATTATTATTATTGTACGATGCGAAGTAAGGATATGTATTTTTTAATACATAAAACTATATTTTGTATCATGGGCAACAAAACAGGCAAATTAAATTTTAACATACTTATCCGTACAAAATTTTTAAATTGTGCAAAACCATTTAAAAAAAAGAGCTACAATCTGCCTCTCACCCACAAAAATATCTTATTGCAATAACATTCATTAGCGAGTATTCCAACGAAATAAATTTCAAGATCTATATCAACATTTTGAAATTGAGCAAACCATTTTAAGAAAAGAACTACACATCTCACACGAACAGTTTGTCGCACTCACACAAATATCTTATTGAAATAACATTCCTTAGCGAGTATTCCGAAGAAATAAATTTCAAGATCTATATCTGCACAACATTTTGAAATTGAGCAAACCATTTCAAGAAAAGAACTACACACGAACAATTTGTCGCACTCACACAAATATCTTATTGAAATAACATTCTTTTGCGAGTATTCCGAAGAAATAAATTTCAAGATCTATATCTGCACAACATTTTGAAATTGAGCAAACCATTTCAAGAAAAGAACTACACACAAACAATTTGTCGCACTCACACAAATATCTTATTGAAATAACATTCTTTAGTGAGTATTCCGACGAAATAAATTTTAGGATCTATATCTGCACAACATTTTGAAATTGAGCAAAACATTTTAAGAAAAGAACTACACACGAACAGTTTGTCGCACTCACACAAATATCTTATTGAAATAACATCCTTTAGTGAGTATTCCGACGAAATAAATTTCAAGATCTATATCTGCACAACACTTTGAAATTGAGCAAACAATTTTAAAAAAAGAACTGCACATCTCATACGAACAGTTTGTCGCACTCACACAAATATCTTATTGAAATAACATTCTTTAGTGAGTATTCCGACGAAATAAATTTCAAGATCTATATCTGCACAACATTTTGAGATTGAGCAAACCATTTTAAGAAAAGAACTACACATCTCACACGAGCAGTTTGTCGCACTCACACAAATATCTTAATGCAATAACATTCTTTAGTGAGCATTCCGAAAAAAAAAAATTTCAAGATCTATATCTGCACAACATTTTGAAATTGAGCAAACAATTTTAAGAAAAGAACTGCACATCTCACACGAACAGTTTATCGCTTTCACACAAACATCTTATTGCAAGAACATTTATTCATGAACTAAGAAATAATTACTAATGATACATTAAATTCCTTTGCATTGTTATTTTTTTTTTATATTGACTTTGCAAAGTAGGTAAATTAATTTGCGGCTGGAATTTATGAATCAATAATTTACTAATAAAATATATAACTCAATCGTTCATAATTGAATATTATTTACCAAGAAATATGCATTTTTATTATAAATTTCGAACTCCAAAACATAAAACTTAAAGATAACATAGTCAAATAATTATACAACCCCTGTTAAAAAAGGAAAGGAAGAAAACAAAACAATCTTCCTATCATCTTCGGCGTCTATCTTCCTATTTTTATTTATTTATTTATCTTTTTTTTTCTTTTTTTTTTTTTGCCTAGCGCTCAATCCATTCTTTTTTCATTCATTTATTTCCAGAACAAGGGGGGAGAAAAACTAGATCTACGCTCTTTCAATAACTTCATTAAGAGAGAGGACGAAGAACCAGCTTTAGACTTGGTCGCTTTTATAAAAATGATTACCATTTTTTATGAACGTAATTTCAACGAACTGAAAAAAGGAAGAAAGAAAAAAGAAAAAAAACTGATTCGTACGAAATGTCTTTATTTTCTCGTGCATGTCATCGAAAAGAGACTTTATGTATTTTTAACCCTCAAGGCAGCAGGATGGATTCTATAAAGAAAGGATAATTACAGACTAATATCATCCTTTGGAGCAATTTGCATTGTAAAATACTTCATTATATACTGAAATCCGTCGTGAAAAAAGGATATTAAATGAAAAAGAGTTAAATGAGTTCGGTGATAAAAAAAGATTACCCTTGAATTAATCACAAATTGAAGTAATTAAAATATAATGCATTATAGTTAGCTCATTATAACCCCGCAGAGGCTAATAAATTATTTTAAAATATTTTCCTACATTATAGGATATTTTTTTAATGAACGTTGTTAAAGTAAATTTTAAGAATCCTTATACAATATGAAATTGAAAAAAAAAAATTCCATTAAGGATCTCAAATTAGTATTTAAGAGGCCTTTCCCCCTCGAAACAAACTTAACTGTCCAAGGGGTGGAAATGAGAAGGAAAAATTCTAATTATGCTTTTAATTCTCTTTATTTAATTTTCACAAATATGGTGATGGTGAATTTTTACTTTATTCCTCAGTATCTTTCGATAAATCTAAAATTCACCGCCATCACAGAACTTGAGGTACAAAGCGTGAAGTAATTTCGATTCTCTATTTATATTGACGAAATTATATTGGTAATATTTACTGACGGTTTAATGATAAAATTATACCAATATAGATTTGCCATCAGTAGTGAATTGTTTAGAATTGTCTGTTTTTAAATGTTTGATAATCAACTTTGTCTTTATGCTATTTACGTCATAAGAATCATCCAAATTCGTTTTCACCAGTTTAAACTGAAAAATCTAAACTGATCAGTTTAAACTGAATTAAAATTTTGAGGAAAATTTCAAGCTCTAATTCTCCTAATTTAATAAAACAATCCCGTTATTTTCCACCTTTCTTTTTCAATATCTTTAATAATAACCATTGTTGAACACTCGACTCAATTTTTAGGTTTACGTAATGTTCAATTCCGTAGCCTTGTTATTTTGAACTCAATCCAGAAGATGGGAATTCCTGGATCAAGTATCGGGAGAAATTTGCCTTTTGAGGACTTTTGGAGAACTTTTTGATGGCACTAATCCGTATTTGTGTTACATGGAGGAGAAGACTACGAGAATCTCCCACGGTTAGCTGGCGGCAAAGGGACTCTAACCCATGATCAGTCTACCACTGAGGGTATTTTCATGTCAGCACTGTGGTCGATCTAAGCCGGATGCGGATTCGTATTGACCAGCCATCGCTAGGATTCGAACCCGGTTCGCCTCACTGGAAGGCGAACTCTCTATCCCATGAGCCATCGCTATGATTCGAACCCGGTTCACCTCACTGGAAGGCGAACTCTCTATCCCATGAGCCATCGCTAGGATTCGAACCCGGTTCGCCTCACTGGAAGGCGAACTCTCTATCCCATGAGCCATCGCTATGATTCGAACCCGGTTCGCCTCACTGGAAGGCGAACTCTCTATCCCATGAGCCATCGCGGCTATCTTCAGGCTACTGTGAATAATGCTATATCATCAAGTACGTTAAGTACAAAATTATCGAGGAAACGAAAATCGAAAATTTGATCGAAAATCCAAGATGGCGCAGAAAAGCCTCTTAAGAAGACCTACCTCTCGAATATTTTTATAATTTTTATTACAATTAAAATATTCTTCTCAAGATTTCCTTCTAAGGTTTATTTCTGAAGTAATTTGTTATAAGTTTCTTTAAAATTTATAAATATATAAGGAAAGAATTATGAAAGAAAAAAAATCTAATTTTTATGAAAGGCAAATTTATGATATTGTTTTGGTCATTGCTTTTGCTAATTTCACTTTTCAATAAATTTACTACCAAATAATAATAAATAAAAAAATAATAAAAAAAATTAAATAAAAAGGCAAGGAAATGACATAATTTTAAAGAAATATTAAGTAACCTCATTGATTTTTTTTTTATATAAATATTCTAAAACATTGCAAATTTTTTTTTTTTTTTTTTTCTGAAAAAAATTTTTCTTTTCCTCCAATGCCAATACCTGGGGAAAGACTTTTCGTCAATATAGGCATCTGAAGGGCAGATCTGGTGGCCACTCTTTCAGGAGCACCATAAAAAAAATTCAGGTATTTACCGGGCAGATTTGTTGGCCACTCTTTCAGGAGTACCATAAAAAAAATTCAGGTATTTACCGGGCAGATTTGTTGGTCACTCTTTCAGAGGCACCATATTAGTTGGGCCAACGTTGTTCCCACAGTAAGAGGACAGATAGTACAGAGAATGAAAGAAAATTCATGCCTTGCCCGAGATACGGACAAAAACGGATTTTTTTCCCCCTCCTCAACTTTCGCAGTTAAAATTATCGATATCAGTTAGAAAAAGAAAAAAAAAACATTTTTCTCTGAAGAGATATTTTTTATAGTCAAGAAAACGTGAAGCGAGGAAAAAAAAGCACGCAGAAAGAAGTATATTTAAGCAAAACTTCTCTGTTTTTGGATTCCATATTGATAACCTGTTCGCTTGATGATAAAAAAGCTCTTTCCTAGGGTCAACAAAACTTGTTTTCCTTCCTTTTTATCCCCCCCCCCCTCCATCCACTACTCCGTATCTGCTTCAAGAGCACGCAGTTTCTTCCCGTTTTCTGATCACCAACGATTCACATAAATTCCAACAGCTCTCAGATCATTGCAGTGATGCTTTAATTGAGTCATTTATCTTTACCTGTCGGCCGATTAACATCGAAAATGAACGATGCACACTTTTTTCTACGGCAGCCCAACTGTTTTTCCTCGCCAAGTTTCATTGAACATGCAGAGCACATTTTCAAGTGCGACTCAAATGAAATCACTTGTGTTCGGATTCGAATTAAAATCGCTTTTTTTTTTTGATTTTTAACTCTTTAAACCAAACCACTGAAAAAATTTAAAAAACCTATTAGAAGTACAATTTAAAAAACTAAATAAAAAAAATCGTTTCTACTTAACAGCGCTTATTTTTTTTTTATTCATATTTAAATTATTCGAAAAAATAAAATAGTCTGACGAAAGGATAACTTGCATGGCATATTTATAAAATTCTTTAATTAAAATATGACGATGCACAGAACCTCAAATTATGTGTTATAACCTTAAATAGAATTGCATGAAAGCAACCAATAAGAATAATTATAATCAAAGTACGAAGTTGTAGTAAAGGTTCCAATTCTCCGTCGATTTTCAATTTTTATTTAAAATTACATAAATAAAGAAATGAGCCCAAAATAAAACGTAAAATTTTTTAAAAAATATCACATGATCACATCTTATTTTCTTAAAAAACAAAAAGTTACTATACCAGAATAGAAAACTATTTCAAAATTTCAACATCTTAGATTCGTTTACTCAAACAATTGTATACCTGCAAGTTACGTCATCGCAGATAAATCGTTACATTTGTCGATTCAGAAGCCAATCAGGTTCGACATATACGCGTGACGTTGCTTACAGGAATCCAATTAAATCTGATTTAATCACATGCATAATCACTTCACTTCTTCTCGAGTTGCAAGTAGTACATGATTGCGGTCTTTTTCTTACATCAATGAATCGCTACAATTATTAATGGAAAGTGAATTAACACAAAATTTGGACACTGCTGTAATGTTTAAATAAGTATCGCTTTCTCCAAATTGGAAGAATGAAACAGGTTCTAACATAAAAATAGAAAACGATTTTGAAGCAATTCCACTATTTGTAGAAACGTTTGCTCAAAAAATTTTGTAGTACTTTTTTTTTTCCTTCCTCACTTCAATAGATTGCTGCAATATTTATGTAACAGGTCAAAAATTGGATAACAAAATGCAATGAGGCATTCGCTTTTAAACTTTTTTTTTAATTTAAAAAAAGAGAAGGAAAAAAAAGAAAGGAGAAATGAAGTGAAGAGAAGGAAAAAAAAAACATGGAATATCAGTTGAAAGAGGCGAGATCTCGTCAGCAACGAAAATGAAAGGAAAGCACTCTACCGCTTAACGCTGTGTTTATTTTTAAAATGCAGTATTCTGAAGTGTGAATTGCTCCTGATGTCAAGAACCTACTGATACTTGGAGTTATCTTTTTCGGCTTCAGTAATGAATTCTGATGCCTTACATTTCACTTTCATGGTGGATAAAGTTCAATACCCAAACACAGTATGTTTTTAGAATAAATTTATAAAACTTTTCATTTATGGTTATAATGAAATACTAAATACAGTAAAACCTTTTTTTGTGCGGTGGATAGGAACCGCATAAAAGAAATCGCACAAAAAAAAATTCGAAAATTTTATAAATTCTGACATGTAATAAACAAGTTTGTACCATATACCACCAAAAACTTTTTTTATGCGGTTGATAGGGACCGCATAAGAAAAGTCGGACTCAGAAAATACATCAATGATTTATGAAATAGATAAGAGAATGCTTTCAATAAAATTAAATAATTAAATTAGACCTAAAGAAATTTTAAAAATATTTAATTCTCCATTGTACATATACATGTAGAAGTTTTCAAATTATACATTAAATAGTTTGCTGCTACTCGTCGTAATCCAAAACGCGCATCTTCTTGGAATGAATTGGTTGAAAATCGCTTGAAGATAGGATTTCGATGATTTGTTTTTTGGTACCATAAAGTCAGTGATCAGATAAAATAAAATAAAAATCATAAAAACTACATATAAATAGAAACAAAAGTAATTAATTTTTTTACCTTTAATCTCACTATAAAATGAATCCTTAATCTAATGAATCGTGTATAAAACTCTGAATACGAAGCGTATAGTATTTGAGATACACGCAGACGAGAATTTACAAAATAAAAATAACGGTTTAATTTTAAAATACTAAGTATTTTAACACAGCAAACGATTTTTTACTGATTTACTTCAACTTGTTTAGCGCAGAATAAATTTTAAACAGAAGAGAAAATGGAGTTGACGATAATAAATGAACTAATGAAAGTAAATAAACAGAGCATCGCGAAGTTCAGATACATCGTTGTCAAGGAGACCACGTAATCAGAGTTCGTCCACAACATGCATATGCACATTGATAGGAAACATTAAACTGGTGCTAACGCCGTTAAGATTCATATACCGCATAAAAATAATTCGCACAAAAAAAATCGCACTAAAATAAAATCGCATAAAACCAATCGCACAAAAACAGAATCGCATAAAAAAGGACCGCACAAAAACAGGTCTCACTGTAATGTATGTCTAAGATTCAATCTGATACATTTTATTTCAATATCTTTAGAATAGGCTTATTTTAATAATAATTAGTATAGATTTCCTTACATATTCGATCATTAATCTTAGGTATTCTATGATTAATGTTTAATTAAGAAAAAGTTTTTTTTCTTTAATTTCTATTATTAATTTTCTTTAATTATGAATTTTTTTTTATAAATTCTATGTAAAAATTCAATATTTTATTCATTAATTAGAAAGTATAATAACATAAATTTGTTAAGCTATTGTTTGCATACAAATTGTATTTTATTTGTGTCATTTACATGAGTATTATCATAGTTTCACAGTTCTAAAATTGTTGATAACTGATGTTTTCAACGTTATGAAATTTCCTATTAATGGAATATCGTTTTTCAAATGTAGGTTTTTCGTTTACCTCTCAGAAGAATCGGTTCACTATTGAATTATTATATTAGTATACTTAACCTAATATCGTGCAAATTACATGTAATCTCAATAAAATATTGAATTGAAACATTCACAATCAAGTTTAGTTATTTTATTAATGTGGTTCAACTTGGCTTGTGACACCTTAGTAAGGTTGCAGGAAATAAGAGCGGTATTAACGGTTAAACGTATTCCAGAATGTGCAAAACTGTGCAATCACAATCAAGTTTAGTTATTTTATTAATGTGGTTCAACTTGGCGAGTGACACCATATTAAGGTTGCAGGAAATAAGAACGGCATTAACGGTTAAAACTATTGTATATAAGCTTGTAAGATGAAATTTTGATCACAAATATACATTTAACTTTGATTCCTAAATCCAATTATTATTGATAATTTGAAAATATGCATTTCAAATTATCGATAATAATTAGATAAGGTTTACAGCCACAGTACAAACACTGAAATTTTATATCGTAATTTATAGCAATTAGCTTTTGAATAAATCTGTATATAATCAGAAGAAATTCGACGATATTTAGCGCCCCTAATTGTCTCTTAATTTGAAAAAAAAAAAACTTGAATATTTTTTTTTCTTTCTAAAATCATAATAAATATAATTCCCATTTTTTTCTCTCTTCTTCAGAAAACTATTTACTCATCCAAGAAATCATTACCATAAACAGCACTTGGAGCACGAACTGTTTTAAATTACAAAAACAGATTTTCCTTATAATCGGACGCATGTAAAACATGGTAAGCTGAGCAGAATAATTCTAGAACAATATGTCGTTTTATTATTTTGTTTTGTTTTGTTGGGCAGAGAAGGAAAGTAGCCGAGGGGTGTAGGCAATGAAGAAGGAAGGGCAAGTGACGGGGAATAGAAGTAAATGAAGATATCTAGCCGTAGACCGAATACCGGCTGTCATAGAAGATAAATGACCTACCCAGGCAGCTGCCTCCATCAGGTTTCGCTTGCCATCTAACTTACTTGATCGCCACCTGTGGCGACCGTTTAAGGATTTTCCTCCAGTCGAACATGCAATAGTAATATTCAATTCTAAATAAAATAAAACAATTATATGATAATATTTTATTATCTTAATGGAAATTTAAAGAGCTATATGTTAATGAAAATAAGTAAAAAAATTGATTTTATTTCTTTATTTTTTTGAAAATTCAAAAAATTAAATACTTAGTTATTTGAAAACGAATTTTTTCTAAATATCGGAGAATCAGTGCTGTGATATTTCATATTGTCATTTATTGTAAAACACAATTTTAAGAAAAGTAAGATTTTAGTTTATATTTTTAATTTGAAATGCTTAACCGTCATTAACAGATACCAAAACAAATGAACTAAAATGTAAACAATGAACTTGTAAAACTATGGAATCAATTGCGGACATTATTTAAATCATATGATTGGACAAAATCACGCAGTCTTCCTCTCGAGTTGCAAGTACCCTATGAAGATAAACACGTGTATGCATTAAATTTAATTCCTCAATGGAGGACAAAAAATAAATTAATTTAAAAAAAAGTTCTAAAATTCGTCAAAAAATTGCGATTAAAAGAAATAGTGTTATTTAGTTTTCTATTGCGAGGCGAAAAAAATAAAGCACAGCGAAAACCCCAATTTCATTTACAGTTTGACAACCAAAATTCAAGACAATCTACTATTTCAAATAAATTAAAATGTAATTATTATGATTAGAAAATGGTAATAATAAGTAATATCTATTGTTGTTTCGAAATGAAAAAATAACGTACACTGCATAAAAATCTTTTCTTTATTTATTTTTATTTCCAATATATCATTCTAAATTCAAGACTTAGCAACTACTCTATACATCATTATGGAAATGTTATAGTCGTCAAAAATGGTGACAATAAGTTACATTTAGATTTGTTAATATTATTTCTAATGACAAAATAACGCACATCGAAAAATCTTTTAATTTTCAAGTTAGCATTCAAGACTTATACACTATGCCAGCTACCTCACACGTGAGAATGGATGTACCCACTGGGGTGAGGCACGTGCATAAAGGTTAACACTTTCATGGGCACGTGACAAAAATGCTTTCACATTCAAAATGTTCTGAAAGGGAAGGGGTTGCTAATCCCTTCTATTGAAAGTGTTGAGCTGTTGAAAGCTAGGCTAAATCCCAGTAAATATATTTCTAACGGAAAGAGAATTCTAGTATATTGAGAAATCATTTTATTATTCAGGCAACACTTGAGATATTAACTTTGGAAAAACTTATCAGAACTATATCTTTCAATTGTTTTGTATCATTACAGTTTACAAAATCGCTTTCACAGCTAAAAATCTAATTTATGAGATTCTAGTATACATTTCGACACTTTTATTTCAAATTTATATCACAAATTATTATGCTTCATTTTTAAAATTTCTTTCTTTCAATTTTATGACTGGTGATAAAATTTTTATACCTGATGATTCATTAATAAAAATTAAAATTAAAAGTAAATTTAAGTCAAACGCTTATGGGAAGGTCGTTTTTATGCCAAAAAGTTTAAGATTGAAAATTAAAGAAAAAACGAAATATGAAATTCCATAATTAATCAAAACGTATTCTCAGAATCAAAACTTTATTTATTTTACTTTGAAAACTTTATTTTTAATAAAATAAAACACGCAACGACACTGTGTGATATGATTAAAAATAAATGTAGATCAATAATATGATATTCACAAAATTGTAAATTTCATTTTATTCTACTCCGTTTTTAGTAAAATATCTTAACATAGAAAAATGTAATAAATATTTTAGAAATGTTATACAGCCCATATTTTTTTTTTTTTTTTTTAATGAGACTAAATGAATACAGACTAAAACTTTTTGATTAAAAAGAGAGATTTAAAGTGAATGAAGATAATTTCCTTGATGAATGGAACAAGATGACGAAACTAATACGAAATCAGATGTTCAAGTAATAGTAAGTATTATTTTATACTGACTGATAAAAAATCTTATTTAATAACATGTTTAGAGAAATTTTCCTCCAACTATAACCAGTCTTTCTAACTATACTCGGCCAGTGTTTTTGCACTAATGTTTATTATTATGAGAAGAATATTATTACACTAAGTCCATGATATTTATCTGCTTAAATTTGCTTTAAGGCCGTTCGCTCGCTCGATCGGGAGAAAAGCAACCCCCATGTTATTCTATGGACAGTTCAGCCTTACATAAAATCGTCAATTTTCAAGATAATAACATTCTGTTTTTTGAAAACGAAAGAAAATAAAAATATCTTAATTAATGTGGAGGAAATTAAAAAAAAATTTTTTTTTTACTATTTTTTAAATTCAGAAAACTCAATCCAACTTCAAACAATTTTTATCGATAGTAGTTTTTCTCTCATCGAATTCTTAATCCGTGTAAATTAAGATTATATTCTTATCTTTCATTTAAAAAAAAAAACTAGAAATATTTTGAAATTGGACGAAGAAAAATTGCGCCGAAATTTGAACTTTAAATCTAAGCTATCTGAGTTATTGTGCTGCCATCTACAACGAAGGCGTCTATTTACCTAATTATGCGAAGAGAAAAAAAAGCAACCCTTAGTCCCCTCGGAAAGAACTGGTAATTGATTGGTTTAAGGAATGGCGGTTCATTCGAAAGAAAGTAGCCAAAATTTAACCTCTCCTTACTGGTGGAATAAGTAATTTTCCTTACTTGTAGAAATTTCTTAATGTTTTGCGAATTTTATTTTGGAAAACGCTTTACGTCTTTGATGTTTCCTTCGATTCTTAAAGTTCAGAAATGAAAGATCAGAATTAATATTATGGGTATGCATTGAAATCTGGTATTATACAAATAGAAAGACACTATACTTTATTATTATTATTATTATTTAGTCAGCAGTTAGTAACCCCTCACCGAGCTTCGATACCGAACTAGGCAGTGCGTCCGTCTCATAATCAACCCCCTTCCCCTGAATGAATGATTCTGTATTTCTTTCATTAAATTATAGAAATCTACAAATCGGAAAATTTGCAAAAGTTTTTAATAAATTATTTTTGAGTTATCGGTGAAAAATTTCACAAATTAAAAACATTAACTGTGAAATTTTCTGTTTTACTCTCAATAAATTTTATTTAAATCGAGTTTGCAAAATATACATTTGCCCATACATTAAAAACAGGAATTCAGAGGGAA
Organism: Parasteatoda tepidariorum; assembly: GCF_982258835.1. Lineage (NCBI taxonomy): Eukaryota > Metazoa > Arthropoda > Arachnida > Araneae > Theridiidae > Parasteatoda > Parasteatoda tepidariorum. Next base: position 78,119,060 of record NC_141763.1, read on the forward strand.
AGTTATGTGAAGCTTTATTTGGAATAAATTGATTGTGCGATTTTTGCAACTTTCAGGTTATTATCAAAATACAACTTTTTTTTTATTTCAACAAATAGTAAGCATTATTTTCTTCTGAAAAGTAAAAATATGTACTGTTATTAATTTTTTTTATTATTCGCAATTTTAATAGCAAAACGGCAAACTCGCAAAAAAAAAAAAATTTAGAAAAAATATACATTTTCTTATGGGAAATTGAATGGAATAATCCAATTTCGATGGAATGGGAAATTACATTATTTAATAATTTTAAATTTAAGTTTTGAAACTAGATACATGAATTTATATTCAGAAAATAACACATGATTTACCCCTTCAATAAATAATAAATTTTCTTATAAATAATAAATAATACATTCAATAAATAATACATTTGTTACCGGGGTAAAGTATAAGACACCGGCATTCCATGACATTGCATGGAATGTCAGGGTTTTTTTTTTTTTTTCTCCAAGCATGAAATATGAGAATTATTACATATTTTCCCTAGACACTATATGTAATAGCTAGGCATTCTATAGAATGACAAATGATATTTAGGCAAAGTAAGAAAAAAGATCATGATAAGGCTACTATGTAAATCACGCCCATTCCTCAATAATTAAAATGTTATACGCAAAAAATAATGAGAGAGAGAAAAAAATAATAAAAAATAACATTTATTAAATACTGCCATTAAATAAATGTATTCAAGATGCGTAGAGAAAATGAAAGTTGGATAAAACAAAATTTATGCCTTGTAGAATCCATGCCATATAAAGGGAAACAAAATTTTCATATACAAATGAAGAAATTAAAATTAATCTACTTGCTCTGATATGGTAAGCTTCAAAGACGTTTGAATTACATTTCATTACATTCGAAACGAATCATAGGCATATTTTATACTTTGCAGGTATTTCATTACATTGAATGCTTAGAAAATGTGAGAAATAAGAGTCCTTTCAGGCACTGGCTAGTTTAGGTATAACAACGCCTTGACATTCCACAGAATGTTGACTTTCAAACTTTGCCGGTAACATACATATCAAAATGGAAGAGCCGTGGTTGCTCAGGGGATAGAGTGCTCTCCTCCAAATGAGGTGATTTCGAATCCAAGTGATAGTTAGTCATACGAAATCCGCCCACGGCTCACACCGAGCGCAATGCTAACAAAAAATATCCTCAGTGTCAGACGAATCATGGATCCGTCAGACTATCCGTGGTAGGTTTTCGTGGTTTTCATGTCCACCTAACGCAAAGACGTGTTAGTTCTCTCAAAACGTTCTCCACGAAGGCAAATTTTCTCCCAATACTTGATTGAAGAGTTACTTTGTCTTCTGGATTGTGTTCAAAAATACAAGGCTACGGAGTTGGTAGTCATAAACTGGAAATTGGGTTGGCTGTTCAACGACAATTACTAAAAAAAAAAAAAGAAGAAGTAAAAGAAGGGAGGGAAAAAAATGGAAATATTGGAAACCGGTAAGAAAATCATTTCTTATTTTTAATCCATAAATATCAATATATTTTCGGACAGTTATAATAAAGATACGGGACAGTTTTTTTATCCGAAAAAAATAAATGTTGATGAATATTTTGTAATCACAAATAGTGAAATCTTATTTTATTCCTTATGATCTTAATTTTTTTCCTGACAGTTGCCAGTTTTTTTAAAGAAAATAGCAAAATATAATAAATCATTATTGATAAGATTTCGGAAATAAATAATTTATACAAATACAATTTTCAGCTGTATACAATCCTTATCCCCCCCCCCTCCATGTATTCGCATCTCGCCTCCGTCGCGCGTTTACTTTATATTTTCGAAACAGCGTAAACAGTAAGAAACGAAAACTGAAAAAAAAAGAAAGTAAATAAGCTAAATAATGAATATAAGAAAAACAAGAAACTGTATCCATCTCTTCCTGTTACTATGGGGTATATGCATAAAACCGGTTTTTTCTGGCTATTCAAATGTGTAGTTGTACTAGCAGGGACTGATATAGGGAAGAAGACGATTTTTCAAAGCAAAGCCTACTATGATGAATGAGATGGTGGATTACTATGAACTAAGATGCCTCGCTTGCTTAGCTATTATGTATAATAAAACTAAAATAAGACTTTCTGATGCATAATAACTGAATGCTAAACAACTTTTAAAATATAAAAAAATCAAATTGTTTTATAACACAAGTTCAATTATATTAGTATGTATACGATTGTTATTTCATATGATAATCAACGCTATTGACATGATTCACAAGCTTTTCGCTTATTGTTTTCGAATAAGGTATTCAGAAACATTATTTTTGGTTCTTAATTTTCTACCGGTCCTTCAAATCTCTAAATGCTTTAAACTTCAGTAATACATAGGAAAAAACGCATGACTTTAACACTTCAAAAGCTCTAAAATAATTTTCTAAGTATTCCTTGAGAAATATGAAAAAATACGTTGGTATTGGATTGTTTCGATTATTTTGACGACCTATATATATATATATACTAGCTGTACCCTGCGTGCGTTGCAACGCTTTCAATTTGAATTTGAATTTTGTATTTAAGTGTGTAAATGACATTTGCGATTATGATTTGAAATGCACATTTTATTTAATGGTGAAAAAAAGCAGTTAATTCTCTAGGATATCATTAGTGCATTTTCAAACAGACATGTATGGTGATGCACACGGAGCATGAAACATATTTTGGACAATGATCTGAAATAAGACTGGATCTATGGTGACATCAAGAATTTATGCTGATATCTGATCAGTTTTAGAAGGTGGTTTTTTTTCAATAAGCCAAATTAGAATGTGTGCCTGAGGCAATCCTCGTTTTTGCCATTCAATAGAGTACACCCAACACCGTGTCTCTCTAAAAACATGACGCTTCACAATGAAATCAAGTAAAGATTATCATTTTTGTTTGAACACACGTGCTGTAATATCATGACGATCCGATGATGATTGTCCTGGTAACAAAATATCTCTAATTTCAACCCAAGCAGAATTGCACGTAAATGTAATAAATAAATCTAGGAGCCCATATGCGAGAACATATGTCATTGCATCCTGTGAGTATTCATACATGTGCCTTGGAGTCCAAGGCACATGTATGAATACTCAGACATGTATGAATACTACATTTGCAGGGAGTCCAAGTTTTTCTCCCTGCAAATGTAGTCGGCAATATAATCATTTTCCCCACATCATTAGGATTAACGTTACCATCATTAATTATTGCATCCCGTAAATGAATGCATTCTTCTGAACGTAATTTGGTTTGATTTAATTTAATATACAGTAGGCGTTCAGTTTCAATTTTCGCATACATATCGACAATGTATTGATGAACTAATTGTCGACATTTTAAAGTATGATTATCAGCGTTTTGGCAATCATTAAACTATATGCATAAAAACTTATTGCACTTGCTTTCTTATTGGTTTTCTCGCCTGTTTGCGGACTTCTTAATTTTATGTTAAAATAATATCCCTCCTCTCCTCACCAAAATAAAATAGGATATTGCAATGCATCATATGATCGATACGTTTCTGAGAACTCTTTGAACGTCACGATTTCTGCGATGAAGAACTGTATCGCGGGAGGTAAATTCTTCGCCAACTATAACAATAGCCACTTCATCCAATGCTGGCGCATTGTATTTTTCTTTGTGGTGGCCTACAGGTGTTTTTTCAGCTCTAATAACAACTTTGTAAATATCGGATGACATTTAGTCTAGGGCAATTGTGAACAGCCTAATTAACTGATTATGTTGATCGAAAAATTTTTGTAATACGGTAACAATTTTTCGTTTAGTGCCATTGTTTACCTGACAACGTTGATTGACTTGATCATTTGTGTTATCCATGAAATAAATTTGTAGAAATTTATGATCTGCGTTAGGCATTGAAAGAAGTGATCCTTGCACGATGATAAATTTGGCCTTGCACTTTGAATGTTGGGATGTAATTCTCGTTCAGGATACGTGTAGCACCGAATAAAGTCATTTAAAAACACGAATTGTACCGGCGTATATGCGCCAAAAAATGTTTCGATTGGTTTGTTTGACCTGATACGAAGGTTGATAATGTCTCGGCAGGCGACGTAAAATCTTGTAGTTTCTGTATGCTTCTAGAACAGCAAATTTCAGCTGTTTCATTTTTAAATTTGAGAGCATTACAAAACATACATAATTGATATATTTCTCCGATGATGACACTTGGGGGAAGACTATAGTTTGTTGTCGGATCATAGTGAAATGCACTGAAATTCAAATCAGAGTATTGGCAGCGTCTGAATAGCGAAATGCGTTCTCGGTCGGTTTTCATTCTTGCTTCCCGTTGCTCTGATGTTTCCGACGAACGGGCTTGTGTAGTTCGTAGTTGATTTGTTGACAGTCTTCTTTCCTGTTGCTCAGACGTTTCTAAGGAACGGGCAAAAGCATTCTGTTCTCGATTAGTTTGAAGTCTTTTTCCCGTTGCTCCGATGTTTCTGAAACACAGGTAGTTCTCTTTTTGCGCGCTTGAGATGTCGACCGACTAAGAGCGATTTGCTTAGGCGGCATATTTTTGCAAATATTCTTTCTGACAACGAAAAAGAAATGTAAAAGTTGGCAGTGGTCGCAAATTTGCTAAATCGAAATATCACATACATATTTTAAATAATAAAAAGAGCAATAAAAATGAGATGAATAAGAAATATGAAAATTATAAGATTTAAAACAAAAATCAATTTTATAAATGAAAGAAATAAAATGGATGAATTCGAAAACTTTGCATAAATAAACAAACAAACTAATAGTTTTCAAATGACAACTGTCACAGCACTGAAATCTTCGAAAAGTATATTTAATTTTGCTAACCTAAAATTACGTACTAAATATAAATATTTCTGAAAACGTGCAATTTGAATGAAATTTGCTTTTGTCTTTATATTTATTAAACAGTTTTCACAGTACTGAATCCGTGATACGACCAACAATTAAGAAATCTATTCTCGTTGATTTTACTTGCTTGTGCTCACCTGACATAAAGAAAAGCGCGAATTAAAAATTAAAGTATATGCAATTTACTTTAATTTACTTTTCTAAATGAATAGAGTTATAAGATAGAAAATATCACTGTTGTTATCTTCAAGATATTTGAAAATTGAATCGTTTATAGCAAAATTTAAAACAATGGCTAGATTTTAACCAATCAGAAAATTCCATTTCGAATTTCACTGATATCGCTGGAACGGTTTATCGCACGGGATAAAAAGTATCCTATGTCCTTCTCCTGGCTCTAAACTACCTCCCTGCCAATTTTCAGCTAAATCGGTTCAGCCGTTCTTGAGTTATAAGTGAAGTAACTAACACGACTTTCTTTTATATATATAGATATATATATATATATATATATATATATATACACACACACATATATATATATATATATATATATATATATATATATATATATATATATATATATATATATATATATATATAAAAGAAAGTCGTGTTAGTTACTTCACTTATAACTCAAGAACGGCTGAACCGATTTAGCTGAAAATTGGCAGGGAGGTAGTTTAAAGCCAGGAGAAGGACATAGGATACTTTTTATCCCGTGCGATAAACCGTTCCAGCGATATCAGTGAAAGTCGAAATGGAATTTTCTGATTGGTTAAAAGCTAGCCATTGTTTTAAATTTTGCTATAAACGATTCAATTTTCAAATATCTTGAAGATAACAACAGTGATATTTTCTATCTTATAACTCTATTCATTTAGAAAAGTAAATTAAAGTAAATTGCATATACTTTAATTTTTAATTCGCGCTTTTCTTTATGTCAGGTGAGCACAAGCAAGTAAAATCAACGAGAATAGATTTCTTAATTGTTGGTCGTATCACGGATTCAGTACTGTGAAAACTGTTTAATAAATATAAAGACAAAAGCAAATTTCATTCAAATTGCACGTTTTCAGAAATATTTATATTTAGTACGTAATTTTAGGTTAGCAAAATTAAATATACTTTTCGAAGATTTCAGTGCTGTGACAGTTGTCATTTGAAAACTATTAGTTTTGTTGTTTATTTATGCAAAGTTTTCGAATTCATCCATTTTATTTCTTTCATTTATAAAATTGATTTTTGTTTTAAATCTTATAATTTTCATATTTCTTATTCATCTCATTTTTATTGCTCTTTTTATTATTTAAAATATGTATGTGATATTTCGATTTAGCAAATTTGCGACCACTGCCAACTTTTACATTTCTTTTTCGTTGTCAGAAAGAATATTTGCAAAAATATGCCGCCTAAGCAAATCGCTCTTAGTCGGTCGACATCTCAAGCGCGCAAAAAGAGAACTACCCGTGTTTCAGAAACATCGGAGCAACGGGAAAAAGACTTGAAACTAATCGAGAACAGAATGCTTTTGCCCGTTCCTTAGAAACGTCTGAGCAACAGGAAAGAAGACTGTCAACAAATCAACTACGAACTACACAAGCCCGTTCGTCGGAAACATCAGAGCAACGGGAAGCAAGAATGAAAACCGACCGAGAACGCATTTCGCTATTCAGACGCTGCCAATACTCTGATTTGAATTTCAGTGCATTTCACTATGATCCGACAACAAACTATAGTCTTCCCCCAAGTGTCATCATCGGAGAAATATATCAATTATGTATGTTTTGTAATGCTCTCAAATTTAAAAATGAAACAGCTGAAATTTGCTGTTCTAGAAGCATACAGAAACTACAAGATTTTACGTCGCCTGCCGAGACATTATCAACCTTCGTATCAGGTCAAACAAACCAATCGAAACATTTTTTGGCGCATATACGCCGGTACAATTCGTGTTTCTAAATGACTTTATTCGGTGCTACACGTATCCTGAACGAGAATTACATCCCAACATTCAAAGTGCAAGGCCAAATTTATCATCGTGCAAGGATCACTTCTTTCAATGCCTAACGCAGATCATAAATTTCTACAAATTTATTTCATGGATAACACAAATGATCAAGTCAATCAACGTTGTCAGGTAAACAATGGCACTAAACGAAAAATTGTTACCGTATTACAAAAATTTTTCGATCAACATAATCAGTTAATTAGGCTGTTCACAATTGCCCTAGACTAAATGTCATCCGATATTTACAAAGTTATTAGAGCTGAAAAAACACCTGTAGGCCACCACAAAGAAAAATACAATGCGCCAACATTGGATAAGTGGCTATTGTTATAGTTGGCGAAGAATTTACCTCCCGCGATACAGTTCTTCATCGCAGAAATCGTGACGTTCAAAGAGTTCTCAGAAACGTATCGATCATATGATGCATTGCAATATCCTATTTTATTTTGGTGAGGAGAGGAGGGATATTATTTTAACATAAAATTAAGAAGTCCGCAAACAGGCGAGAAAACCAATAAGAAAGCAAGTGCAATAAGTTTTTATGCATATAGATTAATGATTGCCAAAACGCTGATAATCATACTTTAAAATGTCGACAATTAGTTCATCAATACATTGTCGATATGTATGCGAAAATTGAAACTGAACGCCTACTGTATATTAAATTAAATCAAACCAAATTACGTTCAGAAGAATGCATTCATTTACGGGATGCAATAATTAATGATGGTAACGTTAATCCTAATGATGTGGGGAAAATGATTATATTGCCGACTACATTTGCAGGGAGAAAAACTTGGACTCCCTGCAAATGTAGTATTCATACATGTCTGAGTATTCATACATGTGCCTTGGACTCCAAGGCACATGTATGAATACTCACAGGATGCAATGACATATGTTCTCGCATATGGGCTCCTAGATTTATTTATTACATTTACGTGCAATTCTGCTTGGGTTGAAATTAGAGATATTTTGTTACCAGGACAATCATCATCGGATCGTCATGATATTACAGCACGTGTGTTCAAACAAAAATGATAATCTTTACTTGATTTCATTGTGAAGCGTCATGTTTTTAGAGAGACACGGTGTTGGGTGTACTCTATTGAATGGCAAAAACGAGGATTGCCTCAGGCACACGTTCTAATTTGGCTTATTGAAAAAAAACCACCTTCTAAAACTGATCAGATATCAGCAGAAATTCTTGATGTCACCATAGATCCAGTCTTATTTCAGATCATTGTCCAAAATATGTTTCATGCTCCGTGTGCATCACCATACATGTCTGTTTGAAAATGCACTAATGATATCCTAGAGAATTAACTGCTTTTTTTCACCATTAAATAAAATTTGCATTTCAAATCATAATCGCAAATGTCATTTACACACTTAAATACAAAATTCAAATTCAAATTGAAAGCGTTGCAACGCACGCAGGGTACAGCTAGTATATATATATATCTTGCCAAACAAGATATATATATATATATATATATATATATATATATATATATATATATATATATATATATATATATATATATATATATATATATATATATATATATATATATATATATATATATATATATATATAAACATTTCAATGTATTTGTTTTATCGGAATCTTCCATAAAAAATGGAATTATATCTGTCGTATATGTCGTATATCTGTATATATAAAAAATGTAATTATATCTAATGAAATGTCGATAAACTAATACCGCTGCTTAGTTTTCTAATAAGCATTTAATTTCTGGTAAATCCTTTTTTCATACAATAACTTTAAACTACTAAGGATTGCCAAATATTTTGATTACATATTCATATTTTTAAATATTCTGAGTACATTTCTTACTATAAAGATTATAAATTTGAAGAAATTTTAAATGAGCACGCAGAAAATATTTATATGCCATTTACTACGCGCAACGATTTGTCTTCAATTTATATAACAGACATTCAATATTTTCACAAGTAGTGAAGAATCGACTAATATTAAGTTTATCATGCTAGATTAAATTAGTTTATAAATACGTCTTTTAATCAGAAATTATACAGCAATTTTTTTATAAAATTAATGTTAGACTTATTTTAATTAGTTATAACTTTTAAAGTCTCTTATCATTTCGAAACTGATTAATCTATAACAATACAACCGAATTCAATGGAACACCTGGATTATATACTCCTGAATCCAGCATTGGAACAAACTAACCTTCGTAGCTTCATTGAACTAGTAACCGGCATTCACATTACATGGCGAAGAAAACCACAAAAATTTCCCGCAATTCGCTCAACTGAAAATGGAATTCTAACCCTGAGCCGTCGACCACTGAGAATATTATGTATCAGTACTGTGGTTGGTGCGAGCTGGGACCAGAATTCTTATCAACCAGTCACCTCTGGGTTCGAACCTGGGTCTCCAAATTAGAAAGGGTATGCCTTATCCCCTGGGTCTCCGCAGCTCTATTTATAATTATTTTACTTAATTTTATAACCGGTGTTGAAAAGCCGACCTAGTTCTCAGTCTACAACTATCATTGTTCAATTTAAAAGCCTTGTAATTTTGAACCCAACCCAGAATACAAAAGAACTCTTGGATCAAGCATTGGGAGAAACTAGACTCCGTGAAAAGTGTTTTGATGGTACTAACACACGCTTGCGGTACATAGGGAGAAAAACCACTAAAACTTCTTATGGTTAGCTCAACTGAAAGGAGACTCTAACCCAGAGTCCGTCCACCACTGGATATATTTTAAAACAGTACTGCGGTTGGGGAGTCGCAGGGTGCAAAATTCATATCGACCAGCCATCACTGAGATTCGAAATTGGTTCTCATTTGGGAGGCGAGCTTTTTATCCTGAGTTACCACTGATCTTTTATAATTATTTTTTATAACCATCGTTGAACAGTTTACCCAATTTTAAATTTACGACTACTAATGTTCAACTCCATAGCCTTGTAATTTGAACCAATCCAAAAGACAAGGAAACTCCTGAAGGACTTTACGAATCGGCAGATTTGAAAATCAATCTAAAAGGATACATTGTGATAATATGAATTACTAGAAGGCTTTGCTTCATACTCGCTTCGTTCTCCAATCCTCGCAATTGCCTGTTATTTTTAACATCCTCACGAAATTAAATACTTAATATCCCCTCAAATAATAGTATACTATCCCCTCAATGAGAGGATAGTATACTATTATTTGAGGGGATATTAAGTATTTAATTTCGTTAGGATGTTATCGAATTAGGAATACTTCAGTGACCCAATCTGTCATCTTGATTAAATAATATAACTACAGATGAAAAGGGACAATGACTTGATTTAAGAACTTCACTTAGATATTATCCGAGATTTTGATTTCAAATACTCTTTAACGCATTTATTGGATTTTATTAGTTAAAACACTATGGCATAATAAACATGTAAATTAGAAAAATATCTTCGTTAGTTTTCAACTCTTTCATCACTTTTCTACATCTTATACATTTTTGTAATTAAATGGATTGTAATTAAATATCAAGAGCAGATTGGCTTGCTTTATTGTAAATGTCTACTAGTTTTAGTGTTTATTAGGTGAGAGTAATTGCATTAATCATGGAATTTCTTTATGTATGTCATATAATTGGATTATAAAGTGAATTAAGTTGGATTTTAATTTTTAAATTTTTTTACAAAATTTGAAGAAAAAAATATTAAAAATTAATTTTAATAAGTATGCTTTTCATGCTAAAGCATTGATGCGAAAATAAAAATAATAATTTAAAAAAATAATAATGTAAAATAAACTGAAAATAATAAAATATTAATAATAAAATAAACTAATTTTATAAAAATAATATTATAAATTATAAAAGCATTAAAAAATTACAAAAAAATTACTATGGATAATCATTAAAATAATTATTTTTATTCCCTACTAGCTCATGGTTCTGATTGAGGCTGGTTTCCAAAAGCCTTCTTGGCACTTGTTTGGAAACAATTCTTAGGGGTCAGGGTTTGGGGGTCGGGGGTCAAGAACCAGTTTTACTCTCCCCTGAACTAGGAGGGGGAGGGAGTGTTACTTCCGCGTCATTGTAAATAGTCTGAGAATAAAATAATAAAGAGAAGAGGATACCCTTTTACTACCCGCTAAACATTTTTATTTGGAAAAGTATGCATGGAATACGTAGAGTTTGTTTAAAATACATTATTATCAAAATGATAATATTGTATCTAATAAAAAGAGATAAACTGAAAACTGCCGAGATCTGTACTTGGGTATTAATAAAGCATGATTTCGTTAGAGAAAATTACTTAAATGTTTCTCATCTAGCTTTTATGATATATTTTAATTTGTATAAACTGCTTTATTTATTCTTTTGCTTTGTGAAATACTTAAATCAAACACTTTTTAATCCAACTCATGAAAAATTCTTTAATTTGTACAAGGAATTTTGTTTTATTTGAAAACTACGTAGGCTCAGTGGTTCTTACTTCTTCTGTGTCGCGAATTATGGGATGCGTTAAAATTTTTGTTATAAAAATAAAATTTAAAAAATTAAATTGAAAGAAAATTTTAAATTTTCGGTTTTAAGGTTGACTACCGCAATAGTGTACTCGTCTTAGTACATAAATGTTCTGCTTTTTCCCATCTATTTTCATCTACAAAATTAAAGTATCTATACCTGAATGCAGAAAAGTTTATAAAATTATTAATTTAAAGTTAAAAGAAATTAATTGTACTTAATTTTGAAATGATATATTAAAATATATTTTTCACTACTATTTTTTAAGACCCAGCAGATAATAAATTAAGATAACTCTCATGTCGAAACATCATCCTCTAACTCGTTGTTACAAGTATTTTTGAAGAATCCAATTCAAAAACTAGAGTAAGTATATAAATTTGTTAGCCAGGATCTCTCGAACCAGTTAGATATATAGATTTTTTTTATTTTACTTGTTTTTTGTTTTGCTCGTAAACATATTAATGTTTACATTTGAAAGTATATGCTACCTTTTATTCATTTACTAAAGTACCACCTGTGATTGTTAAAAATTGTAGAGGTCTCTGATAAAATGCTTGTTCTTTGATTTTTGTCAATTGTAATTTAATGGTAAACGTTAGTTCTGTTTAAAAAATTTTAAAACAAAATTCTTGTCTTAGAATTGCAGCACTAATTCAAACGATAAAGATAGCTTTAACAAAAAAAAAAAATCTAGTATAACGGTTTTTAACTGATAACATGTAAAAAACTAGTCTATAGTATTGTTATTACACATTGTTTTATAATATATACGGAGCACACATTTAAGAAATTATGCTATTTCTCTTTTATATTTTATTTAAACTTGGATTTTATGAATTATTATTTTGTTTAGACATTGTAAAAATATTAATTTCACATTATGTTGTATTTTCTTTTAATCCTTAAATGACTACTTTGTTATTTTAAAGTTACTTACTTTTTTTTTTAAATAAAACATTTGTATCTATTAAAATGCATTAAATTTTTGAAAGTTTATAATTTAATTTTTCAGTTGTATTCTTTTAGATCTATTGAAACTGCAAGTTAAAATCTATTTGAAACTCCAAGAGAATGTAGAAAAAGACATTAAGATTTATTCGTCGTGAATCATGAAAAATAAGTTCTCACATTTTTCAATAACATCAGAAATATAGAATAAACCTTTGAATATACCTTTAGGATCAAGTTAGTTGTGCCCGGTTTGGTAAAACCCTTGCGCACTTTAATTCTTAAGTAAAATATGGTCTGAAATATTCGGAGATGTAATGACTATATACACGCTATATTACATAGTTACGTGCGTGAAAGATAATTCAAAATGATATCGAGGCTGTAATATTTATTTACTGTTGGGGATACGCAGAAAGAAGATTGAAAGACCCAAAACAATTTATACAAAATTATTGTTAGTTAGACTATTAATATTTATAATATAAATCTTTTTCTAGAGCAGAGTAAATGTTTTAAAGCATTCCTAATATGAAAGAATAAAAAACAGTGTCATACATTATTTTAAATTTTATTTGATATTACCAATATTTGGAATGATGAATGGTGGAAAAATAATTAAATAAATAAGAGGAGTAACAAGGACACTACCTCCGTTTTATACACCAAAAATAGTAAAAAAGTAATAAGTATAGTTGCGTGATCTATTTTTGGCGCACCCTTTAAATATTGAGTTTTGCCAAAAAATGTAACCCGGACTTCCATGGTCGCTCAGTATATCTCCACCCCCTATGTCCACTAATGTCCACGCCTATTCCTCCCATTCTCCCACCCATGGCTCCTTCAATTTGACTTGTCTCTCAGCGTAGAAAGGGCCCACAAAAACTCTTTTTCTTCCATGAATGGCATCGTATAAACGGATTTTTTTTTTAATTTCGTTTGCAGTTTTGAACAAATGATAGGGTTTTCAGAAAGAGGAATTGTAGAAGTAAGTATTGACGGGATAAAACTTTTTTTGGGTAATATAATAATCTATTTCATAGTAAAATGTAATAATATAATAAATCGACAATAACTCGATTTTGGTGTTAATTATAGTTAGGGCATTTTTTTTTTTTTACATAATTGAATGTAAAACCAGTGACTGTTTTTTTAAGAAGGAATAATTAAGTTTTCAAATAGTAACAAATACTTAGAAAAATGAATTAAATACTTAGAAACATAAATAAAAAAATGAAAAATGCAGAAAAAAAAGGTTTGGTATCAATCAAAAGGTCAGTTTATATATATATATATATATATAAACTGCTGTTTGTAGAAAATGCAACACCATGAAGGAATCATCAGAATCAAATGAAATTCGCAGCAAATGTCAATTATAGGATATTATGCAAATTAATAAAGTTTCAGAGCCATCGCGCGTGCGTGGCGCGCGCAGCGCCCTCTGAATTGATGCTGAAAGCGTATAAATAAAGTGCTGTAGCGGGACGTTGAAAATAGTCTATGATTATTTGTTAGTGGCAAACGTTTAGTGAGACCTGAGTATGCCTCCACGACGGAAGAATAAGAAATTCAAGCAACTTACGGAGTTTGAACGAGGGAGGATAACCGGCCTTCGAGAAGGAGGATTTTCCTATCGCGCAATAGCAGCTCGTATGCAGCGGAACAGTTCCACAGTGATGCGAGTTTGGAAGCAGTGGACCGACGAGCACCGAACAACTCGAAAAACAGGCACTGGACGACAGAAGGTGACGTCAGAGCGCGATGATCGACACCTGCTCCGCATGGCGGTGAATGATCGCACAGCTTCCTCCAGGCAGCTGGCAGCACATTGGCCTACTGCTACAGGTGTACAATTGTCGGCTTCGTCAATTCGTCGTCGTCTGCTGCGCCGTGGATTGCGTGCAAGGGTGCCATTATACAGGATTCCCCTCACGGCGGATCATCGACGGCTGCGTCGGCAGTGGGCTCTTGAGCACAGAGACTGGCGAGCTGATTGGCACCAAGTTGTCTTTTCAGATGAATCACGCTTCAATTTGTGGATCCATGATGGCCGTGTTCGTGTTAGACGTTATGCCGGTCAACGCTGCCTTCCTGAGTGTATTATTGAACGACATAGTGGTCGAACACCCGGAGTTATGGTCTGGGGTGCGATTTCGTATCATGGACGATCCAATTTGATACGAATTGAGGGTAATCTCAATAGCAACAGATACGTCCGTGAAGTGCTACAGCCCGAAGTCGTTCCTTTCCTTCAAGGCATCCCTGGAGCTATCTTTCAGCAGGATAATGCACGCCCACATGTTGCGCGGACTGTTAGAGACTTCTGTTCAGCACAACGCATGCAACTTCTTCCTTGGCCTGCTTTTTCGCCGGATATGTCGCCTATTGAGCACGTGTGGGATATGGTTGGTCGGCGTCTCACTCGTGATCCGCGTCCTGCAGTTTCCAAAGACGAACTTTGGTTGCGCATACAAGCGATATGGAATTCTCTTCCTCAAGCAGATATTCAACATCTGTTTGACTCCATGCCACGTCGTATAGCAGCACTTATTGCAGCGCGTGGTGGCTGCACCAAATACTGATTTCGGACGCTTAATTTGTTTCTTTTGTTTTGAAAATTTCATCATTTATTTGTATCAGTACAAGTCGTTTCTGCATTAAATTTCATTTGATTCTGATGATTCTTTCATGGTGTTGCATTTTCTACAAACAGCAGTTTATATATATATATATATATATATATATATATATATATATATATATATATATATATATATATATATATATATATATATATATATATATATATATATATATATAACATAAACTGCTCAGTGGAGGAAAAATAAAAAAGATGTTACTAAATTTGGGCAAATTCAAATCGGTTATTAAAACGAAGCTTTCATTGCGGCAATGACGCACCTTTGTCCCACTAAATGCGCTTGGAGCTCCCCTGCAGCATTAAAATTGAAACAAAATGCTAATTTCTTTAAAACTTGTTTATTTTACTTTAAAAAATAATAATCAATTGCAATCAATAACCATATTCACTAATGCAAAGATAGACAAGGTTGCCACTTTTCACAAAAATTTAAAAACTGGTAGTAAAATATCAAGAAAGCAAAATATTTTAACTAATTACCATCGATGAAAAATATTTGAAAATTAAATATTTGTGTTACAATTGATCAATTTCTAAAATTGATGTGAAATTAAAGGCAGCAAAATTTACGATAATCTAATGAAATCTTTGTCACCACTTTTTAAATTTTTGGCAACCCTGATAGATCATAGCCAATATTCCTGAGAGACGAACTATCTCGTCCGGTGCTATGAAAGAGTTAAAAAAGAAAATTTTGCTCTTTTTTTCTATTATTCGATGCGTCTAACACCAAGTAATTTGATAATCGGTGAAAGAAGGTAGCATAGAAATTAACCAACCGAAATCGGGATTTGTACTTTAAACCCGTTGAGCTATCCTAGCCCTTTGCTGTTAGCAATAAATAAAATACAGAGTAGTCAGCTCAATGTTTGTACGCCTTATAGTTATAATACTCCAATTAATTCAGCAATTTTTCTAACATGCTATTTCTGATTTTCCCAAATACTGCTTGCGAAAGGGAAAATAATTACATTATTAGTCAAGAAATATATACGTGTTTAAAATCGTGATGATCTGACAGCCTGGAAAAAAAATGATAATAATTCTTCCGCATTTGCTAATTTCCTAATTTGTGATCTTAAAGTAAACAATGGAAACAAATATAAATAATAGATCCACTATGAGCAGATGCGAAAACACACCTGCTCAATTCAATCCATCGTAAAACAGAGATGATGATGATGCCTATGATAAAAGATTAAAGTGATACATAGCTGATTCTTGCGAGATAACTTAGCACTATTTATCTACATGAGTTCTAAAAAGGGAGGTCACCAGAACTAGGGCCCCCGACTTTAATATTAATGACTCACAGGCTTAAAACAAAAACGCAGTGCTATTTGTAACTAATCATGTTCTTATTTGCTCTTTTTTAAATTTATTACAGTTATTTTTTTAAGATAATTTTTAAAAAAAATTTAAATTAAAGCATCGGTATGAAACTGAAGATGGAATTTGACATAAAATGTCCTCGGTAATTAGAAAAAAAAAAATTTTTTTTTCCAGGAGTACTGAGTAAAATTTACTTTGCTAAAAATGTTTTTGGGCTGTGAGCACATAGTTCAAGCCTTGACCAGGCTATTGAAAGAAAGTAAATTTACAAACAATAAGTAGCAAATTTTGATTGATTATTAATCTATGTGCAACGAAACTTTATCTACGTCATTTTATGCCAAAAAAGTAATAATTACTCCTAAATCTTTTTAAAATCATACTATCTTTGATTTTATATAATAGTTTCACACAGAAATTTTTTTAATGGAAATGTATGGGGAGATAGCGTTAATTGAATATATACCTCATTATTTTTCTTTTCTACATATAGAAATACTTCATACAGAAATGGCGTGGAACAAGTTTTTCCTTGTTTTTTCAAAAATAAATTAATTACTAAATAACAATATTGAAGTAACAATTACGAAAAAAAAATTTCTGTCTTATTTACATTAAAACATTGATTTCCAAAAGCACTATTTATCATTAAATGCCAGCGAAAACCATGCGGGAAAAGACAGTTAACAGAAAAGCAACATAGCCCTATTAATTACAAACTAAAGCTGATTTTAAAACTAAGAGGGAATTAAGGAGAATCTAAGCTGCGTGATCCGTGATGGCACGGGATAAAGCGTTTGCCTTCCAATGAGGTGAACCGGGTTCGAATCCCAGTGATAGCTGGTCGATTCGAATTCCGCATCCGCCTTCACCGACCACAGTGCTGACGTAAAATATCCTCAGTGGTAGACGGATCATGAGTTAGAGTCCCCTTGCCGCCAGGCTTACAGTGGGAGGTTTTCGTGGTTTTTCCTCTCCACGTAACGCAAATGCGTGTTAGTTCCATTAAAAAGTCCTCCACGAAGGCAAATTTCTCCCAATTCTTAATCCAAGAGTTCCCATGTCTTCTTGATGGAGTTCAATATTACTAGGCTACGGAGTTGAACATTAGAAGTCGTAAACCCAAAAAATTGGGTCGGCTGTTCAACGATGGTTATAAAATGAAGTAAAATATAAGCTGTGTTGCTTGTAAGAAACGCTTGGTGTGAAGTGTGAAAAAATTGCATCTCTTGAAATGAGGCTGCCTCATGAAACACCACTGCTGTTTTGCAACAAAACATCGCCCCAAACAAAATGTTGCTGTGATCTGATAATAGGTACAGTTATAAAACGTACTCTACTAACTACGATACCGTTTTGATTTTCAATTTTGTTTGCTGTTTTTTTCCTTCAATTTTTTTTCTTCTTCTGTTTGAGTTTTCCTAATTTTTTTTCCTTAAACAAGCATTTTACGACGCTTTTCATAGACCCAAGGTCTAAAAGTCATGTAGGTAACTACTTTTGTCTTAGCAAGCAATTCATCACAGTGCATGCAATAAATTAGCACTCGTTATAGTTGATTAAGCTTAGATGACTGGCAGCCAGCTAATGAGATATAATCTTTTTTGTCAAGACATCAAATCTTGGGGTGAGCAGCAAATGTAGGCATGATTCTTGTAAAAAAAAAACAGACGCGATGGGGAAAATTGGAAGGAATAGATGAAGGGGAGGGAAAATGGTTACAAAACAGATTGTTAAAAAAATAAGAAGATGAAAAAACGGTGGGAGGAAAAATTAAGGTTTTGGATTCTCATCCACAGCTTCTGTATACGAGGCACTTAAGAGGGAGCCAGTGAAAATTAGAGAAATCTGCTCTATTTATTAGCTTAAATTGTTCTCGAACATTCTCGAACCATTATTGGTATTTTTAATTGATTTATGTGAAATATATAACATACATAACATACTTTCATAAATGGTATATGTAATGCTCATTCTGTGTGGTACTTATCCTTTTCGGATGCAATACCATAAAAATTCACAGTACCCATTACTACAATACAAGTAGTATTTATTACTACCATTATTTAAGAGTAACTGGAATCAATAATATGGTTTTGCGATTTACTAATCCATCCTGCCAGAAAAATATTTTTTTGAAAAAAATAAATTAAAGAAATATATATTTCATCACATACATTACATTTCTAATTGTGTCTCATAATAAAAATTCTATGAATTAACCCCACAACTGAGTGTTAACCAGCTAAAGCTAATCGTTTAGAATCTTTACAGCCAACTTTACTTAAAAGTGAAGACAGATAAAAATATCTATTGTCAAATTATATATTTCGGTATGCACATTTTATTTTCTATTAAATGTAATAAATTACAAAATATTGTATGAAATGAACCTACAAAGATGATTTTACTTATATTTCCTTTTCAATATTATTCTTAGACGTTTAAAAATATGACTTTTATCTCCCATTAATTATTAAGAAAGAGCCAGAACATCATATTAAAACAAGAACAATCAAATAAATAAATAAATTATTTTCCAATTATCCTTATTCCTCATTGAATTATGTATTTTCCTATCAAATAAACCCACTCTAAAATAATAGGATAATTCCATCATCAATTTAAAAACATTAAAAATATAGTAAAATTAAGCGAAAATTGTATACCCTCGGTTAGTTCGACGTTAAGTTTTAAAGTTGTGTTTTCTTAATATTTTTGGGTGCTTCACAAAATTTTGATGATATAGTATTATTAGACTGCACAACACCTTTCAGGAAAAAAAATGGTAGAATATAATAAGGTCGCTTTAATAGATTAGGAGAAATTATGCTAAATAGTTATTATAACTACGAACCTTTCCTCAAAACTTTAAAGTAATAAAATGATACTATTTGTGATTTTGAATAAGTAATTTAAAACTAAACGTTTCTCTTTTAGATTTTTAAAAGGCTAATTTTATTCATAGTTTTAACAGATAAAAACCGATGGAAGACGCTTAGATGACGCAGAAAAATTCTTTTTACCCAAATTACATAAAAATAAAGGCACTTATCAAAAATATAGAAGCATGCAACTGTATACTATTTAAACTACCTATCAAATACTGATGATTACACAATTGTATTGGCATAATTTTGTCAGAAAAAATTAAAAGGGATTCTAAAATACGCACGCTTTATATCTCAAATTGTGATTGGACAACAACCTTGTATTTTACATGTAACGAAAGATACTGCTTCATAGAGTTAACATCCATCATCAGTTTAGTTGTGAAAATTAAATAAATAGAAATAAGAGCATATTTGAAATTTGGAAAAGCTGGGGGTTCGGTCAGGAGAGTAAGTGCATCTTAAATTTCATCATTAAATTACGATAATATCATATCTTCGTCTAATTTTCTTTAGAAACCACGAAGATAAGCTCTTACTTTAATTTTTCCTTTCAAAGCATTATTAGCAAATAATACATTGTGTTTTTCTTACGTTTAACTTAACACTATTATCTAACCAGTGTTTCCCAAACTTATAACTTTTGTGTACCCTTTCTAAATTTTTCGTAACGCTGTGTACCACTAATAAAAAAAATCAATGTATTTTTTACTATAAAAAAATTGCACTAAAGTTAAAAATCACAGCTGGCTGTTGACACCACTAATTATTAACTGTTAACTCTGCAAAAAATAGCCAATAGCAAAATAAGTAATTGTAAATTTTCATGTCTAGCTTTGTTTTTAAATAATAAAAAAATTGAAATTTTCGTTTCTTGCAAGATATTTCGCATAAGAACGCGAACCCCCGCTAAACTGTTCCCGTACCCCTGGGGGTACGCGTACCCACACTTTTGGAAACACTGATCTTAACGAACGCATGAACAGAATATGTATTTGAACGCTTGCTAGAATTTAAGAATCTCGAATACGCTCCCTTGGCGCCAGGAACGACGTTCATTCTACGCTGATTTATTTACCCCATCAAAAAGTTTCTTTCTTTAGCACTCTCAGTTCAGAAAGCGATGCATCTTTCCTCCTCAGCAGAGGAGACGAAATGTTCGAAGTCGCTTAAGAATTTGGCGACATATGACACCTTCAAACGATCATGCCCTCTTTAGCGACAATTTCTGCACTCAGAACAGCAACTCCTTTATTACATCCGCTTTGGCAGAGTTAAAAATCTCCTTTCAGCAAATTCATTATCGAAAATAAGCAACGCGTGTATCTAATTTGCGCATGTTGAGTGGGTGGACAGTATGGAAGATAGATTGGAATGGTCAGATATGAATGCATGGGCCAAAACCATAACAGACAAAAATCAATCATTCACGGGGATAAGGGGCTTAGAGATATAAGTTCCAGCTATTCTAAATATAAAATTACAAGCGCTAAAACGCCCATTTATCTCATGATTTCTTTTCAAAAACATCTTTCATTAAATTTAGATTATATGTTAATTCCAGTTTAAGATTGAATCGATATCGATAAATATTTTAAAGCAAGTTTTCTAGCCTTTAAACTAAATAACCATTAAAAATAAATAAACAAAATTTTCAAAAAAGAAAGAAAGAAAATACAGTAATTTTGAAGTAAACTGTAAAAAATATTTTTGAATCAACCAAGTTGCGTCACAAAAAAAAGACACTTTTGCTGTCTCAAATGAAACTTGTATGATTTCTTCCAAAATATATACCCCCAAAAAATAAATTTATTTCTAAAAAAATATAAAAATAGGGGAAAAAAAGATTTTTTAATTGAGGTTTTTATTAGTTAAAAAACCTTAAAAGGATTTGTTAAAAAAAAAAAAAAAATGAAGTTTTTTATAGTTTTTATCGAACAAAAGAAGAGTTGCTCTAAGACTTGGGCCAGTCAAAAATTTTATACTGTTTCAATGCTGAAAAGCTGGATTTTTTAAAAATAGATAAAGGTAAATTTCAAGTTAAAAAGATAATTTGGCCATATTTTCTTTACAAACAACTTTAAAAGTCTATTTAAAACTATTTATAAATATCTCCACATCCGAAAAAAAAGCATTAAAAAAATAAGTACAGCTTTAAAACTGTGAGTTCCATCTGATTATATTAATCAACGAATTTGCGTCGTTGTTATTGAAGTCGTTTTTACTAATGATATGTCAACAAGTCATAATACGTAGAACTAGGATAAGCTTAACCATTAAACCAGATGGCGATTATGAATCTTATAATTCAAACTTTATCAACACAGATAAGCATTATGTATTGAACACATGGCCGACGTAGATTTCAACACTATTAGAAGTCCAGATAGTATGTTAATCTATAGATAAAGTTATTAAATTATTCAGCTCTCATCGGCAATACAAATAATTCAATGTTAATTTACAGATAAAGTTATTACTTATCCAGCTCGAATCGGCAATACTCTGATGAGTAGTTCCAAATAATTCAATGTTAATTTACAGATAAAGTTATTACTTATCCAGGCTCTGATCGGCAATACTCTGATGAGTAGTTCCAAATAATTCAATGTTAATTTACAGATAAAGTTATTACTTATCCAGGCTCTGATCGGCAATACTCTGATGAGTAGTTCCAAATAATTCAATGCTAATTTACAGATAAAGTTATTACTTATCCAGGCTCTGATCGGCAATACTCTGATGAGTAGTTCCAAATAATTCAATGCTAATTTACAGATAAAGTTATTACTTATTCAGCTCTGATCGGCAATACTCTGATGTGAAGTTCTAAATAATTCAATGTTAATTTACAGATAAAGTTATTACTTATCCAGGCTCTGATCGGCAATACTCTGATGAGTAGTTCCAAATAATTCAATGTTAATTTACAGATAAAGTTATTACTTATCCAGGCTCTGATCGGCAATACTCTGATGAGTAGTTCCAAATAATTCAATGTTAATTTACAGATAAAGTTATTACTTATTCAGCTCTGATCGGCAATACTCTGATGTGAAGTTCTAAATAATTCAATCAGCACATTTGTAAAAATATTTTTTTAATAAACCGACCATTTTTATTTCGTTTCACAAGGAGCATCATTAAATATAATTATTTGCATGTTAGCTTGTAAAAAAAAGAGCATATGGAAGAAATGAAACCAATTTATAAACAATTTTAAAATTTGGGATATACTGTCATGCAATAAAACACTCCACCTTTCTCAAAAAAAAAAAAAAAAATCGAACTAATCTAACACAAAAAATTATGGAAAAAGTTCTTTTTTTTTACCATCTTAAATACGTAATATATATATATATATATATATCGCACCGTGACGATAAAATGATTCAAAAAAGCATCAGAAACTATCCGAATCACACTTCACCAGTCAACCGTATGACTTCACGACTACAAATTGAGACAAAAGTCGTACATTTGTAATAAAAAAAGAAGCAACATAAAAATAATTTCTTTCTTACCTTTGAAATCCCCACCCCTTTCCGGCATTTAATGATTTCTTTCAAAGGATACCGTCGCTCACTTCATCTGACGTGGATTTCTTACTAACTCGCCCCCTTTTCTTTTACGGATCAAAACGCACCATCCATTTTTTTTCTATAATTAATTTTTAATTGAATATAACGCTATGAACATGGCTACGATGTGAATCGATGTCACAAATGAGCGAATAAAAAATTTATTCTAAAAAGTACAATTGAATAAAGGCATTTGTGGTTGCTCGCTAATTTTTAATCATTATTTAAAATAATTAATTGTAAATAAATAAACAGAGTGTTCTTTAATGACCTAAATAACGATTTTCTAAAATCCTAATCGAAAGTAAAGACAATAAAGTATATATATTAATAATGTTATCCGAAACGTTATCGATATCTGTTGAATCACTAATGAAGAAAGCTGCATGTAAAACATAAATCCAGTTTGATTACCCGAGGAAGGTTGGAAGAGTTTCTAATAATCGATTTCTAATTCTTTTTTGTTTCTTTTGGCAATCAAACAGACTTTGATCTTTTCAGCCCCACCTTGCTTAATAGTGATATTATAGTTCAATATCGTTAATATTTTCTCCTCGTTCAATATCAATTTGCGAAACTTAATGTGTGAAACTTTTTTTAAAACTTCAGTTTTGATAAGGATTGTGGAAATATTTTTAAAGTAATTTATTATGATACGTCTTGCATATGTAAACATTCTATTATACAGAAAATAAAAGTATTATAGGAATAAAAGTATTAAATTTTATTTAAGAGCGCGCCATACCACGGGAGAAACATCTCGTCGCAAATTCTCTTTCACTTCCATTAACTAATTTAAAATAAAGAGAAAGTGAGTTCAGACAAGCCTAGAGTAAGGCATGAAGTATCAAATACTGAAAAAAAATTCTTCTAAATATCAAAATGAAAATAAATTATAAGAGGATAACTTAGAATTACGCAATGGAATAGTTATATTCCACTATTTGTTTGCATTTTGATGATATGAAGAAAAAAAATTTCAGTAATCGAACTCTAGGGTTCGCTTGAACTCACTTTTTCTTTATTTTAAATTTTAAGTTAGTAATGGAGGTGAAAGCGAATTTGCGAAGAAAAGTTTCGCCTGTACTATGGCTTCCTCTTAAGAAGTATAAGCTTTTAATTCACAAATCTTTTAAGAAAGTCTTTCCTTTGTATTACTTAAATGATTACGTTATTAATTACAAATATAATTAATTCGGGTTTCGAAGTATGAAAATTCTAAAGTTTTAGAAATTAATCGTTTGAGTTACAATTAATTCTAAAGTATTATTGTTGAGTTAAAATTAATTGCTTGATTGCATTGAAAATAGAAATGTAAATAATGTACAATAGTAAATATTTTGCAAATAAAATAAAAAGAAGAGGGAGGTTATCGAGCTTACAGAATAGATACCATAAAGAGTGAAAGAGGCCGGGATGACAGAACTTATCAGTCACTGAAGTGTTGTTTACCCATAGGCAAGATTATCATCAACAGAAAGTTTTGCTTTTGCATTTTGGTTTTTAATTACCTCCACTATAATTTAATACATGATTTACGACGAATCAAAGTTTAAATTCTTGAGACCAGATAACCTCCTCACGTCTGTTACTTATCAATAACAATTCAAGAAAACAGATGTTGAATATTGAAATGATGCGTTTGTTTATTGCAAAAATAAATTCTTTATGACAAAATGGAAAAGAACTTATACAAATTTTTTTAGTCAAATTTGTGCTTAAATTTAAAAAAGGAAACTTGCACTTGCAATTTTTTGAGATCAGAAAACATCATCACGTTTGTTACTTATATCAACCACAATTCAAAAAACAGATATTGAATTTGAAAACTTACGTCTGTTTACTTGTAATTTTAAAAAAAGTTATCACTTCCTGGTATAAGGCAAATTTAAAACATGTAATTTGAAGCTACTTAGCATATCATAAGAGCTAAGCTATCATATGAGCGATATTGAGCTTCTATATAAGCGATTCGATCACTTGATCGAATTAATTTTAGGTACTTAAAAACTCATTGTAAAAGTTTATTATAATTGTTTGATTTAATAAATGTATGAAATTAATTAGAAATTATCACCAAATAGGATACTTGAAAAATTTTAAATATTAGGACAAAAGGGATCTAATGAACAACGCAAATAACTTAAAATATTAGGGAAAAAAAGAAACTAATGAACAACGTTAATAACTTAAAATATTAGGACAAAAGGAAACTAATGAACAAAGTTATAAATAACTTAAAATATCGGGATGAAAGGGAATTAATGAACAACGTAAATAATTACTTGAAATATTAGGACAAAAGGAAACTCATGAACAACGTAAATAATAATTTAAAATATTAGAATAAAAGGAAATTAATGAACAATGTTAATAATTACTTAAAATATTAAGACAAAAGGAAACTAATGAGCAACGTAAATAAAAATCCCATTATCTTCCCTATCATGAGTATCATTGTACAGCTATACTGTTTGTAAAGCTGTTTTCACTCTTGTATAGAGATCACGTGATTCTTATTCTATCTTTTTTTTAAATTTTTTTTATTTTTATTTATAATCGTTAAGAATTCCGTAAACTTTACAACATATAGTAAGTTTTGTAATTCATATAAAGAGTTTACGTGTTTCTTAAATAGTATCATTTTTATCGCTATCTCAAATAATTATTTCTACTCTATATGAATGAAAATAACTATGCCCAGCTTACAACGTATTGCTATAAAATAATTCATTGCACAAAAGGCGTAATGATACGTCCAATTGACTAAGTAAAGTTTAAAATTGGAATTTTAATAATAGATTGCAAGTAGCGGAGAAGCTGAACGGAATTATTCTCTTAAAAAATAAACTCAGCGTTTTCCCGTATTTTAATAACTACTACGAGGTAACAGTATTTATGTTGTTCAGTATCAGTAGGAATAGATGGAATGGTGTGCTAATATTGTTTGAAAAAGCACAAATCTTTTAACGTAGTATAATTGAAGAGGGCTTCCAAAATTTAGAAAGAAATAATGACTTAGTTTCCTTGTTGTACCCCTAAGTGCATGTTCATCGGGGCAAAATGGGGGCAAAAACAGCATTGGGAGATAACGCAAATGAAGATGCTGAAAGGATATCAATTTGGCTCCAAAAATTAGATAAGTGGTCTGTGTTTTTTCCGTTTTCTCTCCCGTTATAAAAGTTTTTGACTTCAGACTAGAATCTGGTGCCTCTCTATCTTCAAACACTTGCATGCTGATGCTGC
The DNA here is from genome assembly GCF_982258835.1 of Parasteatoda tepidariorum. Classification (NCBI taxonomy): domain Eukaryota; kingdom Metazoa; phylum Arthropoda; class Arachnida; order Araneae; family Theridiidae; genus Parasteatoda; species Parasteatoda tepidariorum. The sequence continues at coordinate 78,145,159 of NC_141763.1, forward strand.
ACAATTTTATAAGTGCTTTTGACGCAAATATAAATTTCGTCATTAATCTTCTTTCAAATGACGGGGGAAATATAGAGATAAACAAGCAATAGCACTATAGAGATAAACAAGAAGTTGCTAATGGCGTAAGAGTTTGCAAGTAATCATGTAATTAAAATAGCTTGCAATTAAAAACAAGAAATACGTAAAGTCAGTTTAATAAAAATTATTTATGACTATTTATTATTTTTTAAAGAAAGAAAATTAGCTTATTACTTAAAATGGTTTAAGATTACACGTGAATATTATAGTGACAGTATTTCAAGCATCGACTTTTAAATATTTAAGCGTTTCTTTTTTTTTCTTTTTTTTTTTTTTCTAGCTTTAAATAAAAGCTTGATTTCTGATAAGGCAAACGGGGCCCCATGTTATTAAAAACTCGAAATACTGGTGTTATATTTTTTTTTTTTTTTTTTACATTACTCAAATGGTTTATAATGATGTAAAAAGTCCTCATCGTGTACTTTCTCCCTAATTATAGTTTAGCTATTCATCAAACAAAATACAAAAGCTATTCAATTAAAATAATATGAAAAGAAACTAAGAAATATCATTAAAACCTCATAAAATTCTATTTTATACAGCGCTAAGTGTAACTACAATATTTGCTCATGAGACTTTATTTAATATGTATAATAATTAGAAATATTTTTACCTATTTTATCATTAACCATATTTTAAAAATGTTGTTAAACTTTAAAAAGTGTTTTTAAGCTTGTGTAACATTGCTATAAAAGTAAATTATGAAAGAATAAAAGTATTCAAGATTTCAAGTTACATGACGGTAAACATTTATTGAAGTCAGAATTTTACTAATATAGTTTGCATTTAGATATTTAGTTAAGTTAAATAAAATACATCCTTATCTATTTAAACGATTCTCCTCTCTCCCATCTTCGTATTACCTTCAATTTTGCTAAATTTTATATGTAAGCGTTTTATAGATAATGGAATAAAAATAAATTTAGGAACAATGTTGAGGTTGACGGAACTTTTTAGTGGATAATTGTAATATTAAAGGTAATAAAATTTTTCAACGTAATTCTTCTCTCCTACGTTCGGAAATTCAGTTGAATAAAGAAAAGGCTTAAAAGGGGGGCTAATTCAAATGATGCACTATTTATAATCTCTTGCTGATGTATAATTTGTTACCAAAAAGTGTATTCGCTATCTACAATATTTATAAAATGAAACATTATATGAAGAATAAGTTAGGCTAACATAATCTTTGTTTAGGTCATAACTGAAAGAAAATATTTATCGATTTTAACCATTGCAAATGTGACTATTTATAAGTAACTTCAATTAATTTAAACATTTGCATTTCATGATCGTTGGTATTCTTTATATAACTATGCTTGTTAAATCAATAGAACGATAAACGTCCTTTTCAATAAACCTAGCTCGTAAAAAAGAAAAATATTCTCAAAGAAACAAAAATAACTTTATTTCTTTGAGGCTAGAACTCATGCCCATCTTTTTGCAGAACATTTCGAGTCCATTTATATTTTAAATAGGCCATCTAATAGCCGCTTTTTTAATCTTCAAAGAGGCCGAGAGAGATTAAACCAAAACCAATGTATTCATGGTGACATAAAATAAAGATTATGGCTAAGTTACTCACGAAAGTCTATGGGCAAAAAAATGAATAAGGAGCTAATGCAGAATACCACACAAAAGATTAGTGAAAAGAAGTTCTTTTGGACCATGAAAACCGTAGTATCATTTCAATGCTTGGAAAAGACACCCCACAAGTTTCCATTCTCCCCCATCTTCAGCTTCTTTTCAATTCGAGAGTCCCTTTTTTAGCCCCCGCGTAATCATGGCACTTCTGGGAAGGGGTCTGTCACTTATTTCGAAGTGTGGTGTCGAATTTCACCAACGTGTATTTGGATACAGAGAACACGTTGTTGGGAAAGATGTCTTATTTCGTTCTTTTTCTCAGAAGTAAAATGAAAACAGGATATCTTTTCAAGAAAATTAGTTCCTTGAATTGGTAATAAAGGAATCTTTCTTAGAAAATTTAGAAGAATCCAGCCAATTTTTATAATCTGTCATCATGACTTGAAAGTAATATCAAGTTATCATTTCTTAAACGAGAAATTAAAAAAAAAACAAAAAAAAACATATTTCACCAAGAATTTTTTAGTTAACATGTCAAAATTAATTGATTCTCAATGGATCATAATAGTGCATCATATACATTTAAATCGATTTAAGTATAGGAGCTTATAGAGTAATATCTTTTAATAAATTACCACATTACCACACAACTCTTATTATGCTTTTTCTCTGGATGCTAAATTATTATCATATTGGAAATATTATCGATATAATCTGTTAGCGAAAATTAAAATCAAATCTTAATAAAAAAGGCGTGTTTAATTAATGGGTAACTATTGAGATAAAATTTTTTGCTACAAATGCAAATATACTAAATAAAATAAACAATAATAATCGAAAAATTGGTTAAGCTTTTTAAATTGAAAAAGTGAACATAAATTATTTTTTCAAAGGCATTTCAAAGGAAAGAAGTTTACCCTCAAAGTTTTGATTTAAGAATTTAAAAAGAAATTAGAATTATAGGATTTAAAACAATAAATCAACAGAAAAGAAGTTATGATGGGTAATATATAAACAAATAATATTGTTTAGGTTATAATAAATAAAACACATATATATATCTAATAACCGTTTATGTTATGCAGCACTAAAAGTACTGCATGCGAAAAGTAATGATAATTACAATTTAATTTATCACTATTTCTACTTAGTGAAAAATTCCGGAAAAAATACAGACACTTTCGGTGCCGGTACTTTTTACCGTAAAATCAATTTATATTGTAAAATTTTATGGGTCGGAGAATCTGATAAACTGTAATTTTTATACAGCATTATTTACTATGAAATCACTTCAATCATGGATTTTACGGTAAAATGCCTTTTACATATGATGCACCTAACGTGCCAGTATTTTTTACCGGAAATTGTTCCGGAAATTTTTAAAGTGTAGTATTAGCCTTATTTTTTTAAACAAATACTACATCAGAATTTAGAAAAATTTAACATTAAATAATTCACAAGAAAAAGAGATAATTTTCCTACCTCAAGTAACACGTTGCTCTGATGTCCACCACCATGGCCACTGTTTGTCACAATCAAAAGTTCGTTTTAACTTTGTTATTGAGCAGGACGTTGCTTGAGAGAGGGGCACGCTATTTTCTAGGGAAGAACTTGTGTTTAGCTCTTCACCACTAGTCCTATGGTTCAGCATGAACACCATAAACACCAGAAAACAGTAACCAAGAATAGAGGAAGATAACCTGTTGCTGCAACTAGGCAATGTCTCTTCCGTTGTAACAGGATTATGTAGTTCGTTATTGACCCATTCTTGTCCGTAACACAGCAATTGAGTGTTCTGCTTGATACTGACACAGGGAAATTCTTCACTACCATCGCAATAGCAATCTCTCAATTTCCCGGCTTTCTCCTGCCTGTCTAATATAGCGAGGCTGTTGTTGCAGCGAGGAGTGCATTTGCGTCCGTGGAACATAGATCTGCAGAGTCTGTGGTAGTAGTCAAGAGCTGTAGAGCACAGCGGATCAGCAGCGCAAATCCATTTAGCTACAGAACAGGATACAACAGTATTATCAGCTGTCGCGTGGCTAACTTCCGGTCGGCACACTTCGATTCTTTCTTTGCTACGAAGACAGAACTCATTGCTGCCGCAATAGCAATTGGCGAGTGTTTGTCCAGCTTCAGAACTCGTCAGAGAGATGAGAGCTCGCTTGCAGGCATAAGTACATCGAGTTGTGCGACCGGCAAGGACATCCGCGCAATCCACCATGTAGCTATGCAAAGCATGGTAGCAATTCGCTCTGTAGGAACATTTAGTTTGTGCAATTTCACAATCTTCGCCGTGCTCTGGTATGGAATTAGCTCCAGCTGCTACAACGGAAGTTATGAAGATCGCGAGCCACCAGATCAAGAAAAAAAGTGGACCGGCCATGCAGAAATGAAGATCGGGCATCCTTAAAAATTCCACATCTTTCCAGCACTCCCAGATGTCATCTTCGTCCGCTCGGAGATTTCTTTCATTTGTTTCCTCAAGGTTTCCTTCCCTCACCCTGTTGATATAAAAGAAAGATTTTCCCCAGGGTTGCCGAAAACGCCCCTTTTCTTCTCAGACGCCAAGACAGGCGCCAAGATAATTTACCTGTTTGTTCCTTTTCCAGCATGAGGAGCATAAAATAAAAAAAGAGGCTTTAATTATAAGCATATGGTCGTGAAAACCTTGAACTAATTTATAAGTCGTTGCTCTTCAGAGGACTTTGAATACGATGATTTTTTTAAAAAAAATTTGTTGTGATTGATGTTTTTCCAAAACTTATTTTATATCTTTTTCTTAACTTATTGTTTTTTTTTTATTCAAATCTGATAATTGATTATTTGGGAAAATTAGTAAATTTGTAAAATAACTAAACTTTAAGTCGAACTTTGATGTTAATAAAATAGAGAGAGAGTTAATAAGATTCACTCAAAAATTCAGCTAAAAAAATTAATGCTTTTAAATACATTTTACATAAGTTTAATTTTAATTATTTAGTAGTGACTAGATAACCGTAATTCTAAGGTATTGAATATTCAATAATTCAAAATATACAATCGTTAAAATAAAAAGTGCTGAAAAAGAGGAGAAAAAAAGAAGCATCTAAGTTACAAATTTGATAACGTACAACACATACATTATTTTATTCAGAAATGTCTTTTATTTATTTATTTTTGTTTAATTTAGTACATTTTTTAATAAGGAATTATTATTATTATTTTTTTAATGAAATATCCATTAATGTGTATAAAGCTAAACAGCATAAAAAGAGCACGAAAAACAGACATACTTTCGGTTCTAAAAGGAGCCGAAACCTTAAGAACCAATCTGTTCTTTTAAAATCTTAACTAAAGTATGTTTATGTAACATCATTTTTTCTGTTTTTACGGTGTTTAGCTTTATACATAAGTAACACGAAGATTAGTCTTTTTTTTTCACTTGGATTTATAATTGTTTTTCATATTAAGTAAAATTACATTATTATATTAGTTATTTATAATCATTTAAATATTTCGAGCTAGACTTAAAAAAAGTTCCTTAAAATGTCATAAAACTAATAAGGCCAATAACGTAGCACTTTCTCACTTTGAAAACTTTTGCTAACAAGCTGGATAAATTCGTAAATTTCGTTTAAAGTTTCTAACTCTGATGATTGAAAAAACGCTGTTTTAAAAAAATACATATATAGTTAGGAAAAACCTATTTCATGCAAATTGTACGTCAATGCAAAATCACCCCATCTTACTCAGCCATAAGAGTAGCTTATGCTTTAAAAAAAATGTACAATATTGAGTTATATAAATCGGATTTTTAAAAAAGAAACACAACAAAAAGAACACATTTTTTTTTACAAATGAAATTTCTTGAACACGATTTTGCTTAATACATTTTAAAGGCAAATAATTATAATTTTTTTTTTACAGATTGCCCAAATATGGTTCTTAACATGAAATAAATTTTAATTTTACGTGATTGAAAGCAGTTTTCGTTTTTCGATTTAAACTTCTGTTGGTCTAAATGTTTCACATTAGCATCCAATGTAAGTTATCTTTTTATACGACTTATCACCAAATAGAAATTATGTTATCACTCTTGTTTGTTGTTGTCGTGTTATATATATATGCAAACTACCCTAAAATGGAAAAGACACTTTTTTTACATTGTTTTGAATTTCTCAAGAAATTCTGAAGGGATTATTTTGTATTTTTAGAGGTGTTTAGCTCATGAGATTTTTCAATAAGATTTAAAGCTTCAGAGGTTTGGAAAACCTACAATAAATTACAAAATAAAAAAGTATTTTCGACCACCCTATGCCAGAAAATCAAGCAAGAAGCTTGAAACTTGTATCTATTACTTTAATTGTTATTTTTAAAAAAGTTTCATGAATCTAGAGTAAATTTTTATGGAAATTTTTATAAAAAATTATATTTTTTTGCCTTGCTTTTTTTTTAATATAACTTCATAAATATTCAATGGAATTAAACAAAATTTTTGGAGAAATTTACGATTAATTACAAAATTGTTGATTTAAAATTTTAAAGAAATTCGTTAAAAACTGAGCAAGATATGAGCTTATTATAAGCTAGTTCTTTTATACTGTGCATGCGCAGAAGAAATTTAAAAATGTTTTTATATAATTTTGTAGGGAATCGTATTTGGCAACTAATGGTTGAAACTTTATTAATGGTAAAAACTTTATTAATCTTGAAAATTTGAAAAGTTTCAAGCAATTTTCGAAGTAGTTTTTGTACCTCAAAAAATGAAGAAAAAAAAAAGCTCAAAACGATAAGGGGTTATCTACAAATACCGTCCTGTACTATTAAATAAGATTTACTAAAAATGAGACCGACTTTGTGGGGGATCAACCCCCAAAAAAGTATGTTTTCTCCTGCATGTTTTCTTTCTCTGTATACCATTAAAGTCTAGTTTCCAGGTGATTAATGTAAATTATTATAATTTGTTATTAAATTTTGTTGTATGATACAAAATAAAATTTCTGAAAAACCCATGATCGTTCCTTGAGCTTTCTTTTGAAAAATACAAATACTACTTAGAAAATTGCTTGAAACTTTTTTATGATATTCAAATCAATTTTTTTATTAGTTGCCAAATATAATTCACTGCAAAGTTATGAAGAAAAAAAATTTTTTTTTTTAATTTTTGTTAATGCATGCGCATTTTTAATGAACTAGCTTAAATACTCAGAACTTGCGCAGTTTTTAACGATTTCTTTGTTTTTTTAAATTTAAAAGATCTACAATTTTGTAATTAATCTTAAATTGCCCTAAAAATGTTGTTTAATTCCATTGCATATCTATAAAGTTATAATGAAAAAAAGCAAAGCGAAAAAATTTACTTTCTATAAAAATGTCCATATTTCTATGAATATGGACTCTAGATTTACGAAACTTTATGCGGCTATTGAAAATAACAACTTAAGTAATCGATACAAGTTACAAGCTTATTGCTTGATTTTCTAGAATAGGGTGTTCAAAAATACTTATTTTCTTTCGTAATTTATTGTAGGTCTCTCTAACCTCTGAAAGCTTTAAATTTTATTGCTAAGTATGAAAAATCGCATGAACTAAACATTTCTGAAGTAACAAAATTATCCTTTAAGTATTTCTTGAGAAATTTTAAAAATGTCAAAAACTGAAAGGGTATTTTCCATTATTGTAGGGTATAGTGTATATAAGAGGAAAACAAAAGAAAAAAAATTCCTATTTCAGTTATTTATTTTTAACTTTTTCATACTGGAAGACTAAATCAATGGGGGAACATACACCAAAAAGAATTAAAGCCTGTTTAGGCCTATATATTCTAACCAGTAAGGTGATTATGTTAGCTTTATTATATATTTAATAAAATAGCAAAAATATAATATTAAATAAAAATAAATTATAGAGTAAAAAATATTGTTTTTGAATATCCTCAAATGTTTGATTAGAAAAAAAAAGCTTTTTTCGCAGTGTTTAAAAGAATTCTCATTAAAAAGTGCTTCAATTTACAGGAAATGTCGTACTTTTTTGAAAGATATCGCTTTGTAAATAAGGAATATTTATATCTAAAAAAAGGATAATATTCTTTATTTACAAAGTATATTTTTAGACCTTCAAAGACACAATGAAATTGTAAAAAATGACAAATTCGATTTATTTTAATATTGATACACGGAAAGGCTTACAATTTTACGGAATTCGTGAAAACGTCCCACGTTGTGAATAACCTTCTAAACAGAATAAAGATGCTATCGTTTTCAAAAAGTTTACTTGAAGCAACTTACTTCAATTTCCAAATACTATTTTTTACACTTGGTGGAATTTTTAAACGTTTTTTGTCAGCCAATTTCGCCTTATGATATATGCGCTGTGTGAAAGCTGCCAAAACTGTCTGAGGGAATATACAAAATTTGGCTTTCAAGTTCCAGTTTTCTTTTCTTTAACAGTCGAACCCTTTCACACCCCCTGCTGACAGTACCTAGAGATTTGTCATTCATGGCGTCCTCGATCAGTTACCATCAGAAGATTTCCTACAAAAGAACTAAATGGTGAAAACTATTCAAGAGCTTTTTGGCTACTCGACGATTAACGTGTTTATCTTGAAGATGGGGGTCTCGAGTCCTCGGGCGTTTTGGGGTTGCACGGATTTTAACACACCTGTGGGGCGTGGAATGCTTTCTTGCAAGGAAGTTTAAAATAAAGCAAGATACATTTCATGTTCTTCTCAACCTTTTGACTAACTGAATTGAGATCGGAGAAGGCGTGTTCACACGTCCAGTTCTAATATAATTTATTTAAAAATCTTTTGTATCTGCAAATGCATGGGGTTTTGTACAATTTTCCATGCTTTGCTGACCAGAAAAAATCGTTTTGTTGAAAGAAGTCGATGTTTTTGTAGTTTTTCTGACATTGTTTGATGCACTCCTCACAGAGGTTGAAAAGTAATACAGTAGCATCGGCATTTACTGCATTTTTTCTGAGAAAGTAAAGCCTGTGAGAAAATACTTTTAAATAATATTCAGTATAGGAAAATTATGATGAAATTTTGAAGGACTTAACTTTAAACTTTTGATAAAATTTAAAACTTCAGATTTTTAGCAAATCAATAATAAGTAGAGAATTTTAGAATCTAAGAAAACAGAATAGAATTCAACAAAAAGAAATAAATAGACTTAAGTAGAAAGAAAAAAAAACAGAAAAGATAATTATTATGAGCATGCGAAATTAAAATTAAAGATTTTAGAAGGAAACTAAAATACTTTTAAACTTTAGGTATGAAATTTATAACTACATTTATAATAAAAATAAATTTATAACTTTATAAACGATATGACGTTCAGTACTTAATAAGATTCAAAACTTTACATTTTTGGTTGAATAATAATTAGCTAGTATAAGAAAGAATTTTGAAGGAAGGCTAAAATAAACATAAATAATCGAAAATGGAAAGAAAGAAACGATCGAGATAATCATTATGAGCATGTAATTTCATAACACAAAGGGTTTAGATAGAAACTTTAATAATTTATAACTTTATGTATAAAGCTTATAACTACATTTGAATTTGTAGCTGTGTACATAAAGATACAAATTTAATTTTATAACAAAATTAGATTTGTATCTCTGTGTGTTTTGAATTTTATTACTTTATAACTTAAGGTAGAGAATTTGTAATTTAAGATTTTAGTTTAAACAATAATAGTTGTTTAGAAATTTTGAAAGATGAAATACGATACATGCGAAAAAAATATTTTTAAAAAATTGAGAATCATTATAATTATGTAAAACTTTTAACAAAAGAATAGCAAACTTGAAGAAAAGTGAGGAAAAAGAAAACTAGTAGTAATAGGTAACAAAAAGTCTTCGAAAAAAAAAAACGATAACAAAAAGTATTTACTGTTTTAAATTAGGGAAATCACGTTTTTTGACCTAAAATCACACATCTTATTTTTAATTCCTAATGAAGTTTTATTTAATTTAATTCATTCAAACTCATTTTAATTAATTTTTCATCGAGATTATTTGTGCTGTTCTACTTCTAAATAACGGTTTTAATTCTTTTTCTTGCCGTTTTAAAAGTAGTTTTATGATTTACATACAACTCGTGTCATAGCAAGTAGTCTATTTCTACGACTTTTTCCCAAAATATAAAATTCTAACATTACATTTTCTTCTATGGTTCCAACGATAAGCCCGAATTAGGGTATATTTTATTTTATAACTGTCGTTTAACATGCAACCCAATTTTTGGGTTTACGACTACCTATGTTCAACTCCGTAGCCTTGTAATTTTGAGCCTAATCCAGAAAATAAGGGAACTCCTGGATCCAGTATTAGGAGAAATTTGTCTTCGTGGAGAACTTTTTGAGGGAACTAACCCGCATTTTCTTTACACGGAGAAGAAGACCACGAGAAACTCCCACGGTTAGCCTGACGACAAAGGGACTCTAACCCATGATCCGTCTAGCACTGAAGATATTTTTACGTCAGTACTGTCGCCGGTGCGAGTAGGGGGCGGAATTCGTATCGACCAACCATCGCTGGGAATCGAACCCGGTTCACCTCATTGGAAGGCGAACGCTCTATCCCCTGAGTCATCCGCGGCTCTGAATTTGGGTTTATATATATTTATGTTACTTACATTAATATACATAGTACCTTTACCTAAATATTTATTGAAAAACATTTTATCAATATCTGAATTTGCTCACCAACCCCTAGGATTGCGATGCAACAATTTCTGTTTTGAACAATAAACTGATAGTTACATCAAAATTAAATATTATTCCATTACAAGATTCCAATTTTTTTTTAAACACAGATTTGGGTCAACAGATCTTGCTGATTCTTTCAGGATAAAGTTTAAGCCTGACTATTTTTTTTAAAATTTACCTTTGCAACTTCACCTACAATTTTTTTTTCCTTAAATTTGTATCAAAAAAGTAAATTTCCTAATGTTACTTTAAAATTTCACATAATTGTTTCACATTCTTTATTTTGATTGCATACTTTAACTGAACATAATTTTGCATAAAATTTATTTAAAAAAGTAAATATAACTTATTATTGTTTCTAACAGTTATTTCTGCAATTGCATCTATTATTTACTTGTTTATCCTAGAAATGTAAATATGAACTTGAAACTGAAAAACTAATCTTTGCTGGTCGAGCTTTTTATAGGATATACTCTTTATCGAAAATGTGTGGTATTGATTGTTCTGTATGATTACACAGGGAAACAAATTTTTTGATGCTTTTATACAAATTCTTGATCTTGCCTAATTCGCCTCTAAAGCTTTAGATTTCTTTTAAAATAATTTTTAGTCTAAATGTGTAAGATTAAAAACGTTATATATAACAGGGGGTCGGATAAATGTTGCAATAAACTTCCAGGTGACTTAGGGCACATCATTTGGATTAAAATTGCACATGAACCTATGCCTGAAAATGTTTTCATACGCCGCTGGGGGTTATTCTTTATTATCACCTGTTCGTGAAGAAACAGTTCATAATAAAGAAGAGCCTTTATTAGCGTATGATTACATTACCGGGCGTAGGTTCCTATATAGTTTTAATCTTCTAATAAACAAACTTTAGGAATAATAAAAAAATAATAATTTTATCGAAAGTACAAATATACATATTTAACTACTACGTACTACGAGCAGTGATTACGAAACACCCAGTCAGTATGATATTTCTCTAGAAGTTCGTAATCAATAACAGCTAACTAATAACAGTTCGTAATCAATAACAGCTATAATATTTTGATCATCTATAATAGCAAAAAAAATCTATTATAGATGATCAAAATGTTATACATTTAGGCAATCTAAAAGGAATTTAAAACAAATAATTCGTAAAGCGGAATGAATCTGAAATAATTTTTTTATGAATTCTGTTGAACTATAATTTGAAAAGGGGGACTCATTTTACTCTCAATTTTCTTCTTAATGATTTTTAAGTAACCGACCGGCCTGTGTAGGGGGCAGGGAACTGTCCTAGCATCAGGAAGGTTCTGAGTTCGAATCCCGGGAAAGGCATGGATGTTCTTTCCTTCTCTGTACTATCCGTCCTCACTGTGGAAGCGACGTTGGCCCACCTAATATGGTGCCCCTGAAAGAGTGGCTAACATGTAAACTATGTAAATGCCTGAATTGACGGATGGTAACGTAGGTGGGCATTGGGAAAAAAAAAAATTTTTTTTTTTAAGTAAAGCGCACCAGCGAAAATAAACTACTCTCAAATCACTTCCCAAAATAATATTTTTGAAACTTTTAAAAGTTAAATAAATATTTGAACAGCCCTTTTGCGGGTGAAAATCTACTCGCTTCTATAAAAAAACCTATTGAGTAAATTAAGAAAAAAAATACACGAAGCGATTACTACAGAATCGCATGATTGATTAGATAAATACATTTACCATCTTCTTTTATTTCGAAATTTATTTTGTTAAGTAAATATTAGAGTTGAATAAACCAATTTTCTTTTTTCTTAAAATATATATTTATAAAAACCACCAAGTGAAACGTATTTCACTGGAAAAAGTGCTAGAACTCGATTAAACTTCTTGTTATGTTGTACTTCTTGTTGTAAAACTTTTCAATTGGAAAATTTGTTTTATCATAATAATTTTAAAGACACGTTAATAAAAATCCAGTTTTCGGATATACACTTTCATATTTTTAGTTTTCACTAAAATTTTTTATAAATATTTATTTTATTCTGTTAGATTTTATTTTAATATTTATTGCGAAAACCAAAACAGAATTGTAAAAACTATAAAAGGTGTTAAATTACAATACTTGTGGATGTAGCTATGTTAATTTGCAATGTTAATTTGCAATTAAACCTCTTGTTATGTCGTACTTCTTGTTGAACAAATTTTCAAATGGAAAATGTGTTTCATCAAAGTAATTTTATAGACGTGTTCAAAAACATCTAGTTTTCGTATATAAACTTTCATATTTTTAGTTCTCATTTAAATTCGTTATAAATATTTATTTTATTCCTTTAAATTTTATTTTTATATTTTATGCGAAAACCAGAACAGAACTGTTGAAACAACAAAAGGTGCTAAATCACAAATTTTCAAATGGAAAATTTGTTTCATAATAATAATTTTATAGACGTGTTCATAAAAATCTAGTTTTCGGATATAAATTTTCGTATTTTTAGTTCTCATTTAAATTCTTTATAAATATTTATTTTATTCCTTTAAATTTTATTTTAATATTTTATGCGAAAACCAAAACAGAATTGTAAAAACCACAAAAGATGTTAGTTACAATGTTGCTTCAAAGAGCTAATTGCAAAATTGTATTGTTTTAAGAGACTCTACCCTCGCCATCTTGGTCTTGGATTTTATGTAAGTATTTTTTCTACTTTGCAAACTTTTGATGATTATTAGACAACATTAGACAACACAATAGCTTTGAAAAAAAGTAGGAAAAAAGGAGTTGCTTTAATAAATTAGGAAAAATAGAGCTTGATAAATTTTAAATCTTCTATGAAGTTTTCCTCAAAACTTCAAAGCAATAAAACGGAGCAATTAGTGGTTTTGAGTAAGTAATTTATAACTACACGTTTCTCAGTTTTTCGATTTTTTTTTTTAAAAAAATCGAATTTTATTACAGTTTAAACAGATGAAAACCGATTTGGATGACAATAAAATATTTCTTCGACGTTAATTGCATGAAAACAATGATACTTATCAAAAATTTAAAGACATACAACTGTATACTATTTAAACTACCTATCAAAAACTGATGATTACACAATTGTATTGGCATAGTTTTGACGGAAACACTTAGTAGATAATCTAAAATACCACATGTTTTATATATCAAATTGTGATGGCAACCTTGTATTTTATATGAATCAGAAGATACCGTCAAATGGAATAAATATTCTTCATCAGTTTATTTGTGAAAATTAAATAATGAGGATTAGAAGCATATTTAGAAAATTTCCACTCCGTCTTCACCCATTTAACAGTTGAGTTCAGTCGGGAGAGGAAGGACCTCTAAAAAGATTTAATTAAAAAATTTAAATTATATTGTTTTAAATTGCGGTTTAAAATTTTAATAAAATTAGAATTTCATATTAAAGGCTTGAAAGTCCTCTTATTTTCATTGAACAAAAACTAAATTTTAACATATTTAATGGAGCCTAAGTCAACTTCTCGAACCCCTAAATCGCAATTATATTTAGGGCGACTTAGATATTAAGACGCAAAAAAACTTTTTTTTTCGAAATATGACTCTAACAAAACAAATACAAGCATATTAAAAGTAACGTTATTATTAAAAAACAACTTAACAAAACTTATATTTATCTATAATAAAAGATTTTGTACAATAAACTTATTTTAAGTCATTACAAGGATTCCATTCTACAAATGATTCGACTTCCTATTCCAACAAAATGCCATTTTCGGAATCATCCAACGAATTGAAAGCACCAAATTATGACATTCCAAAAAAAATATTTCAATAAGGCGTTTGCAGCTACATTTTTTCATGAATTAAGAAAATTTCATTAATACATGTTTTTTCAAAAATATTTTTATCATAACGTCTATTTTTGGAAAACTTCTAATTGACCGAATATCAAAGATACCATCAGAATCAGAACAAGATCAAGACTTCATTAAAGGAGATTGAGAGAGCGAAATTCGGCACGCGCTCTGAAGAGCTCATATTAATTTATGTATAAATTATTTTCTTATAATAAAAGCTGGTAGAAATAATACTTCATTATTTATTTAAATCATTAAAAAAAATTTTTTTGCTGACTTTTGGATACCAGAGTTTTGTAGACCTTGAATTTATTTATATATTTCTTTAACAAATATAAATTCGAGGGTCGACTCAAACACCAAATACACATAATCCACCGTTTACACAAAATATCCACCGCTAAAAATGTGGGATCGTCTTGCACTCTTGAATATACGGTGTTCAATTCACACTTTATATTTTTGTGGAAAATTACAACAAAATTGCTGAATTTATATCTATGCCTATAATTTGATCAGCAATGGCTCAGAGGATAGAGCATTCACCGCTCAATGCCCTAGATTTGAATTTCAAAAGTGACTGTTTGATACGAATTTTAGTTTTCGCCTCTCACCAATCACAGCGCTGACGTAAAATCTCGTCATTGGTAGACGAATCATGAGTTAGAACCCCTTGCCATCGAGCTCACCTTGGGAGATTTTCGTCGTTTTCCTCTCCATCTAGCGCAAATGTGGGTAAATTCCATCAAAAGTCCTCCACCAGTCTAGTTTGTCTTCATTCTCCATCCAGGAGTTTCCTTTTTATTTCTGAATTAGGCTCAGAATTACTAGGCTACGGGTTTGAACCTTGATATATTAATAGTTGCTAACTCAGAATCAAGTCGGCTGCTTAACGCCGATTATGTGAAGTAAAATATATCTAAATTTCTAATGCTCTCACTTAACTGCAACTGCGTATTGTTTTAAATTATTGATAGAAATAATCATTTATATTACTTCTGCAACGTAATATAAATGACTAATTTTAAAATTTCATTGTTTGTAAAGTCCATGGGGGGAACAAATCTAATAAAACTAACAAAATTTTTATTTGAAATTTCTCTCATAATTGAACTTTTGAACCAGTTGCAAAAAAGGAATAATTAAAATAATTTGCTAAAAAGCATACAAAATGCCGGACGTATTACTGAGTAAAGAAAGACGCAAATGAAGTAAATATAAAATTATGCAAAATACGAAATACTATTTAGATAATTTACACCTTACAAAATATTTACGCATGTTAATAACAGAGAAAGGTGCATAATATGGAAGAGTTAAGGTGTAATGTGTAACACCTCTCTTAACACATCGTGAAGCTTGAGTGAAGATGACAGTGAAAAAAAAAAAAAAGAAGAAAAATAAACAGAAGCCTTCTGTAGGTTGTAATGGCTCATTGAAGAAAAAATGCCTTTGTTGAGCTTTTAAGTTCATCTTTGAAGCGTATCATTTTCGAATGAATACTTTGCCATGTTTTAAATATTTTTTTTGTCATAAAATAGTCTATACTCGTGGTTCAAGATTTTAACAATTAGATCTTACTTATTACTTTATTTATTTTTCTTTTAAGAAAATTTTGAATATAAGGGGATTTTAATCTCTTACGAAAGCACATAATATAATATAATGTAATATAATATAATATAATATAATATAATATAATATAATATAATATAATATAATATAATATAATATAATATAATATAATATAATATAATATAATATAATATAATATAATATAATATAATATAATATAATATAATATAATATAATATAATATAATATAATATAATATAATATAATGTAATATAATATAATATAATATAGTACAATAAAATACAATATAAATTAAGTGCATTAAATAAATAAACAAATTAAATAAATATATACGTGCAGTTTTGTCTTCCGGCTTTTCATTATATTTTTAAACATTTATGAAAAATTATTTTCTTTTTCTCTTTTCATTAATATTTATTATTTTCCATATTTCCTCGATATTTTTAACTTATTTTATGAGTTCTATGTACTTGTAGATTATGCGCAGTAAATATAACTTATTAATTTCGTATTTTATTAATCATCGTTTTTTCTTTTTTTTTTCTTTTCATCTGTTTTGTGTTTATTGTGCTATACACACACACACACACACATATATATATATATATATATATATATATATATATATATATATATATATATATATTATATAAATTGAAAATAATCTCGTTTTTATTCGCAAATCCAAAACTGATAAAATAATAAGAAGATAAAAAAGAATTAAATTTCATAGATTAAAAAAAAAAACTTCACTTAATTCCGATTATTATAGAAAATAAAAGGCGAAATATGCATAATTGTTTCTTGGACATTGCATAAGATTTCCTTTTTTGAAGATTGGTCGCCAAATTTGGCTTATTAAGTCTATCCAAAATTCTCCACCAATCATATCTATATTCCATAACCCCGCCCTAGATCGCTCTTTCTGATGAAGTTATAATCTGAATGTTAGAGTGGGGAGGGAGGAGAAGAATGAAGTAAAGCATTCTGTTGCAGGAAAATTTATTAGAAGTCCCCTGGCAATTAAGCAGCACCTATCAGAAAAGTTTTTGTAATCTGGAGGTTTTTTAAAGGCGAGCTACTGTATTTTTATGGAAAATAAATATTTATTTAAAATAACTTTCCTTTTTAAATTAAATCATTGTTTTATAACTGATAAATAATAACAAAAAAAAGGGAGGGATATTGTGATTTCCAAGAATTTTGATACAAATATTGGTCTTTCAATACATCAATTAAATTTACTTAGTTTAATCGTATACTACGTTAATGGTAATTATTATCAAGATTTTTGAAAACCTGTATAAAAGCATAGCAATAACTGTTGAAAAAAATATTTAGAAAAAAACCCTATTAGATTTGCGATGAAATCGGCGTAAATAAGGAGATGCACGATTCGATTATTGTGTTACAGCATATTAAAAATATAGGGATTTGCAAAATCGTATAGAAATGCCTATTGCCGAAAAAACGATGAAAAAATAGCTGAGATTTATATAAAATTGACGAATAAAATGAAGCTCGTCAGAAAGTGATTACTTTATCCCGATTCGAAATCTACGAATCGTTATAATATCGTATTAAAAAGATCGAGATATTAAGACACACTTGGAAATCCGATAATTTAGTCTTTTAAAGCACGGTCAAAATTCATTTGGATTAGCTATGAAATTTTCACAGATAAAGAGCAAAAATTCGAAAATCACGCATCATAATTTTGTCCTATTAAAAATATAGGGATTCTTATAACTATGGAAATTTGTATTGATTACCACCAAAAAAAGAGACCGAAAAACTACATTGATTTTGATTTGGCGGATGATTTAGGACTAAAGTGCTCAATTCAAAATTTCTTATTCTTTCTGGTTTTTCAAAAAAAATATTATGGTTTTTATTGCTATTATTTTATTTTATATAACTCTCGTTGAACAGCCGACCCAATTTTGGGCTTACGACTACTAATGTTCAACTCCGTAGTCTTGCAATTTTGAGCCCAATCCAGAAGACAAGGGAACTCTTGGATCAAGTATTTGGGAAACTTTGTCTTCGTGGACTTCTTTTCTGTTGATGGAACTAACCAGCATTTGCGTTACATAGATAGAAAAACCACCGAAACTAACCACGATTAGCCTGACAGCAAGGGGACTCTAACCTATATCTGTCCACCATTCAGAATATTTTACGTCAGCACTGATGTCGTTGCGAGCCGGGTGCGAAGTTCATATCAACCAGCTACGGCTGGGATTCAAACATGGCCCACATCATTGGAAGACGAACACTCTATCCCTTGAGCCATCTCGATTCTATTATAATACAGTGGAACATCGTTTATACGACGATCACTTATACGACGTTTACATTTATACGACGTTTTAGTGTGGTCCCAAATCATTCCTATTCATTTTAATGTAAAAGTATATCGTTTATACGACGCACAGAATCGGTTATACGTCCGGTTTTAAATTTTGTTCACGTTTATTTAATTTTTCTTGTGTATTTTAAAAAAGGGCAGAATTTGTCGACATGAATGATACAGAAAAGAGTGCCAACAAGAATGCTTGGATGACGTCCGTAATTTTTACTAGATGACTGAAAAAACTAGACAATGTTATGAAGAGGCAAAAACGAAAAATTTTGCTATTCACCGACCAATGTCCAGCGCACCCATCGATAATAATTATTTTGGAAAATGTAAAAGCTCTCTTTTTTCCTGCAAATTGCTCAAGTGCGCTTCAGTCATTAGATTTGACCGTGATTAGAAATCTAAAATTGCATCATAGAAAGCAGTAAGTTCAACTCGCTATTCAAAGCATTGTAGAGACTAATAGCAAGAAAATATAATTAAAGGTAACATTCATTCATATTGCTCACTGCAATTTTTCTTCTTTGGTTATTTGTTTGTTTTGCTTTGTCTAATTTAGAAATTTATGTAAATCAACACGTTAAACATTAAAATTAACTGAAAACAGAGTTAGTTTCAGTTTTAGAAGTAAATATCGATTATACGACGTTATCGTTTATACGACGTTTTTTGGTGGTCCCTTCGCCGTCGTATAAACGATGCTCCACTGTACATATAACCGTCGTTGAACACAGCCGACCCAATTTTATGGGTTTACGACTACTACTGTTCAACTTCGCAGCCTTGTAATTTTGAACCCAATTCAGAAGACAAGGGAGCTCCTGGATCAAGTATTGGGAAAAATTTGCCTTCGTGGAGAACTTTTTGATGGAGCTAATCCGCATTTGCGTTACATGGAGAGGAAGACCACGAGAACCTAACATGGTTAGCCTGACGGCAAGGGGACTCTAACCCACGATCCATCTACCACTGAGGATATTTTACGTCAGCACTGTGGTCGGTGCAGGCCGGATGCGGAATTCGTATCGACTGGGATTCGAACCCGGTTCGCCTCATTG
The DNA here is from genome assembly GCF_982258835.1 of Parasteatoda tepidariorum. NCBI lineage: Eukaryota > Metazoa > Arthropoda > Arachnida > Araneae > Theridiidae > Parasteatoda > Parasteatoda tepidariorum. Next base: position 78,164,342 of record NC_141763.1, read on the forward strand.
GAAGGCGAACGCTCTCTCCCTGAGCCATCGCGGCTCGCAGCTCTATTATTATTATTATTATTATTATTATTATTATTATTATTATTATTATTATTATTATTATTATTATTATTATTATTATTATTATTATTATTATTATTATTATGATGTCAGGCCGCACATCAGGAGCTTGTAGAGCTATCGGCTGCGCCCCCTATCATATAGTGTATTATATCTCGTTCACCTCTCCCCACGCCACTGGGATTGCGGGGTTGTTATTCACGCCTTTGAAAATGTTGTAAAAGAATACTAAAGCTAAAATTTAGGTCTGATTTCTTTCATATTCTTCTTAGCTTGTATTCTGCTACTTTTACTTTGATAATCAGATTAAAGAAATATATTATCCTTCCCCCTCCCTTTAGGCAAGTTACAAAATTTCAAATTTTATCTATGCTTTTTTTTAACTGCATATAAGCATTTAAAAATCTTATAATTAACTATCTCTGATTAATTATTACTGTTAAAAGTACTGAAAGAATTTTATCCAAGCATAAAAAATTATATTATTAATATTTATTCACATCCTGGTATATAAGTTATGAATAACATTTTCAATATGTTTTCTTACATTGGCTGAAACAAACTGGCGAAAATACAGTTACAGATTAGAAAACACATTTTTGAAGGCTATTGTTATTCTTTTAAGCAAAATGCGAAATGATTATTTCATTTCGAATATATAAATTGGAGATTTCTAAAAACGAATGCTGATTTATGCTACTGTATATTTGAACTGCGCAATAATATTTTTTATTAAAATTGCAATAAATTTGCTCATTTTAAAAAAAATATCGTCATTTCAAATTTGTCTCGATACATCGAATTAATTTATTAAGGGAAATATGAGGGAGAAAAATTAAGTAAATAAATAAAATGAAAATGAACACAGTTCTTTGACAAAACATTTAATAAAAATATCGTATTTTCAATTTTCTAGTAAACAATTTTTAACTTTTTTTTTCAGATTAAAATAAGGCATATGAAGAGCATCCTTTGGAATTATAATTTTTAGTAGGATAATAGCTTATAATTAATGCAAAAATTTAAAGTTAATTTTTTTTCTTCTTAAAAATCATAGATATTGTGAAAGCAGCATTTGAATCAGAAACAAAATTGAAAATAAAAAAAAACTGATTTGATTGTTTATAACTTTTTTTTGCTTTTCTCTTTTTCTTTCTTTTCCTTTTTTTCTTTTTTAGAAAAGATGTTTTTTTTTTAAAATAATTATTTTCTTTTTTTTTTGAAAAAAAAAATAAAGGTTAAGACACATATATTAATTTACACGTTTAAGAATACTTATTACATAGAAGCATTGCTTTAATTTCTCAACAAAAAACAAAAAAAAATCTAAAAAAATTTTGCAAAGTAATGCAAAGCATATTTTTGTATTCTATATACTCAGCAATTTGTAATTTAAACGTTTCGAAGATATTGACGAGTAGAATTTCTGTGGTAATAGATAATCTGTGATTATGAAAGTAAAATGATTAAAAGAGTCTATGAGGAAAAAAAAGTGTTACGATAACATTCATTTTTACTTGAATGTTTCGCTTCTTAATAATCTTTCTGCTTTACTCTTTTCACCATTAACTTTTTAACTATTGCTCTTTTATCTGTTTATTTGATTAAAAGCATACACACTTCTTGTTGTTGTCTTATGATTGAATGCCGGGTTCTTATGGACATAAGAAGACAGTAGGATTAAGAGGTCAGACCGAACTCAACAGTTCAAGAGATGGAGAAGGATTGGATAAATTCTAATTATGCTTTTAATGCTTTTTATTTAATTTTCACAAATAAATAGATAAATTCGTGATGGCCCAGAGGTTAGACCGTTCGCCCTCCAATGAGGTGAACCGATTTCAAATCCCAGCGATGGCTGATCGATACGAATCCGCATCCGGCTTGCACCGACCACAGTGCTTACGTGAAATATTCTCAGTGGTCGCCGCCAGGCTAACCTAGGGAACCTAATCAAAAAGTCCTCCACGAAAGCAAGTTTCTCCCAATGCTTGATCCAGGCGTTCCCTTGTCTTCTGGATTGGGTCTAAAATTACAAGGCTACGAAGTTGAACTTCAGTTTTCGTAAACCCAAAAATTGAGTCGGTTTTACATCGACGGTTACAAAATAAAATAAACTGATGATGGATAATTTACTCTATTTGGCTGTATCTACAAGGCCGCCTCCCATTTACAATTTTAGAGATAAAGTGTGCAGTATTATAGATTCTCAATTAATTTTTACTGACAAAATTATGCCAATAAAAAAATTTTAATCACCAATTTTTGATTGAAAGTTGCTTATACATTTTTAAGTTTTTGATACGTTTCTTTATTTCTACACGGTAAATGTTAATAGATTTTCTTCCAAATCGGTTTTCATTTGTTTAAACTGTTATAAAATTAGATTTTTAAAAAAAATCTGAAAACTTATACGCGCGTTGTTTTGAATTACTTATTTAAAACCTCAAACTGCATTATTTTATTGTTTTAAAATTTTGAGGAAAATTGAAAAATCAAATTAAAAATTATATCCAAAAATCGAAGATAGGGAGAGCAGAGCCATTTTAAATTACAATACCAAAAGCTTTGTCACGGACTGTTTTATTTTATCATGCATAAGAAAATACTCGAAAGTGCTTGGATTTAGAAAAACAAACCACGCCATGCCAATTTTTTCCTGGCGTATCCAGTGTGTTGAAAAGTCGTAAAAATTGGCCTCGTTTTCTTTTCTATGTTATTATTTTTTTTTTCCTTATCTTTTAGAAGACACGTTGCAGATACCAATAATTCCCAAGAGATTTGGAGTTTGTCTGTCTGTTTCTCTGACTTTTTCTCCCGGATTGAGTTACATAAAAATATAATAAAAACACAGCTGCGCCCGGAAGACTCCGTTGATGACATGTTAAATTCCTTTTTTTTTCTCATCCTTCTCTTCTGTGTTATGTGTTAATAATATTGTTGAGGGAAGGAAGTAAAAAAATGTCCGTTCCAGAAAACAACTGGCTACCGGGTTTTGCGGTAAGGAACGTGGAAATTCTTTTTTAATGATACGTCAAAAACATCTGTCAACTTAACAAGTTGGAATTGTTTTTCCTGGGGTAAGGAGCCACTAATGAGCCAAGATAAAGATAAAAGATTTGGAGTAATTTGTAATGGGATTTAGGGGTAGATATATATATATATTTTTTTTAAAAGAAAAACATAATTTTTATTTTAATTAATATTTTTAACTCTTTAATATGATTAATAGGGTATACCACGAAAAACTTTTTATCAAAATTAAAGATTTCCCGTCGACAAAAATTGACTAAGTAGTTATTAAGAAAATCGTAATCAAATTAATGAAATATTTAGATCTCTCGGATTCGTTTTTAAGGGACCGTCCAATTATTGCGTAAACATGTCTTTTTGGCTACGTTGGACTTCTCTTTGCTAACAAAAATAAGCTAATCATGAAACCTTATCTACTGCTAACGTTAGAAAGTCGCAACCCTAACCTCCTTGTTTACTGCTTAAACTTTTATTGCAGTAATCATCAAATTTTAAGAATTAAAGGTTTAAATTCAAATAAAAAATTTAACTTAGCATAAAACAGAATTTATGTTTATTTTAAGCCTTTAATGGTCTATTTATTTCCAGTAAAAGTAAATTATAATATTTTTGAAATTGAAATTGGGGTCAGAAAAAAAAAACTCATTAGATAAAATTAATTTAAATTTTTATGCCATTTTATTTATTGTGTGTTTACCATCGCTTATCAGGTATTATTAAAAAGTAGGAGACTTAACAACTTTTATTTCTTTTTATTGACTAAATGGATTTTACAAATGCTGCCCGCAGAAAAAGGAATTTATAACTCTTCTTTTACATCTTTTATAACTTATATATAATTAAATATTTTAAATACAACTTTTTAATAAAGGAATTATAACTTTTTAATCATTTCTAAAATTGGCATTTGGTCACCAGTATTATTTAAACTCTTTTCGTCAGAACTGAAGTTATTAACAAATTGAAGCCCAAATTAAAAGTGGTAAATAGTTAACAAGTACATCTAAAAATGATGTTAAGAAACACGGCCTTAGAAAATGTTAATTTATATTTAAAAATTTCGAAACTCCTTGATGAAATTTTTTTTCTTTCAATTTTTTCTTCTCTCAGGCTCTTCATTTTAAATTAATAATTTTTTAATTTGTTCTTAAGGGCACATTTTTGTGAGTAATTAAAATCTGTTTTTTAAAATTTTATTGCCTTATTAATTTTGCGTTAAAAATTAATTAATTTCTTAGGTACTGTAGGAGTGGTGAATTATTAAATTTCTTTTTTTTTATGTACAAAGAAAATAAGTAAAAATATCTATCCTTTTTTTTTTAGGGAGAAAATGGGAAAAAATTGCTTTTTTTCCCTCCCTAAAATTGGGAAAACTAAAATTTTTTCTTAAAACACTCTCTTTGAAAAAGGAATATCCATAAAAAATAACTTGAAATTATTCGGGAAAGGGAACTTGTGACAGATCAATTTAATAATTACGAAGTGGATCGAATGAAGAAACAGCACATAAAAACAAATTAATGCATAAATATTCATATAAATGTGCTGTAAACAAACAGTTCAAGCCAACTAAATTTCTTAATACCACGTTTATTTTGGTTTAATTTCACTCTTTAACACCTACTTCTAGTGGATCAAACAAAATGCTTTTTTTTTCTTTCACTTTTTAACGCAAGTTGAACAATTGATAAGTCTGGAACTAATAATCGAATCTTTAATATTTTTTTCCATCGAACCATTTGTACATTTTTTTTACATACTTCCATAATTTCAATTCTCTACGCCTCATAGTTTTCGCACAGCAAAACGAAAAAATAACGCGAAAAAAAGTACTTAAAATTACAATAATTTCCAAACAGATTGGAAAAAAGCGGTCGAAATTTCACCCTCTTTTTTTTCCCGCCCAGAATAGTATATATATTGAACAAAAAAATAAATCTTATTTTAAAATTTTTAATTCTCAAGAACTGTATGACCGACTAAGTTCAAATTTCGGAACTTATCCTTTCAAGATTGTTAATTAAAATCGATATAAATTTTTTTTTACTTTATAGTTCAAATTTCTTAATCATTGTTAAAATAAATAATAAAAATAATAAATAATGTTATTTATTTATTTTGTATTTAATAATTATATATTTTTTACGCGGAACTATTTTTTGAAAGAAGAGTTTTGTAATAGTGTATAAAAATTATTTAATCACCTTTAAAAATTCGACACATATTTTGTAATACTCAGAAAAAAAAAGAAACTTTAAAGGCCCCCAAATTTCGACCACTCTCCTGTCTAAACAGCATATTATCCAGTTTACATTTTTCAGATTGCAGTTTTTTAGACAAAAAGTCTAAATTTGTCAACAAAAAAGAAAAACATGTTTATTCCGAAGAAGTATATTTTCGCATCAGATTTCCTAATTTAAATATCGTCTGCATAAACATTTTAGCATCGTTTGCATTAACATTGTTTATTCCGAAGAAGTACATTTTTGCTTTAGATTTCCAAATTTAAATATAGTTTGCATAAACATTTCAGCATATTTAGGATTAGTTCTTCGAACTGTTGAAATCCTCTTTGATCAACATAACGTATACCTAACGTATTGTGTACGAGCTTTTGCACTTTTTATATAACTGCAGTTGAACATCAGACCCAATCTTGAGTTTACTACTACCTCCGTAAACTTGCAATTTTGAACCCAATCCAGAGGACAGGGGAGCTCCTGGATAAAGTATTGGGAGAAATTTGCCGTCGTGCATGACTTTGATGGAACTAACCGGCATTGCATTACATGCAGAGGAAAACAACGAAAACCTCCAACGGTTAGCCTGACGGCAAGAGGACTCGAACCCATGATTCGTATACCACTGAGTATATTTTTCGTCTGCTCTGTGATCGATGGCAGCCGAGTGCGGAATTCGTATCGATCAGTCGATGCTGGGATTCGAACCCGGGTCATCTTACTGAGAGGAGAGCGCTCTATCCCTTTACCATCTTTCTTTACCATTTTGTAATAAGTAAAAATATAAACAGAAAAATTACTCTCTGATTACAACAGGATTAACAAAAAAAATTCTCTATGATTACCATAACCAGTGCTCTATATAACGTATCCAATATTTTCAACCTTTGCAATACAAAAATTTATTGCTGAAACGTATGGACTACGTAATATAAACAAACTAGTTTTATTGATTTACTTTAAATATTTTCTTGTCTTAAAGACCAAGTAATTAATTATTACATTACAATCTAATAAGTTGATAAACTAAGCTTCATTTCTAGTTTTATTATTAAAATTTATCATGTCTTGTAGAATATGGATATTATTATTTGGCTATCAGTTATGATATGTGTCCATATTTTCTATATTTATTTTTAGAAAGATAATCATGTTAATAGCTTTAGTCTGCTGAATATACCATCCGGTAAAAGATAAAAACTCAAATAGGAGCTATATACTTCGAAAGAAAGATAACAAAACCCGTTCAGATTTTCCCAATTAAACTTAATCGACATAGCTGTGTTTATAAGATGTAATGCTTCGCTGTCATTGTTAGTCATAGTCATCCATTAAATTAATTGCTGTATTAAATCATCCATTAAAGTAAATTATAGCTGTGCTGTCTACGTCCCATTTAGGATAAATAATAATTCGAAAGTCTTATCACTACTGTCCATCCCTGTAACTTGATCGCTATCTCAATATCGCTTACAATGCAAAGAGTTATTTAAGTTAATTAACTTAACTAGAGTTTCCTTTTGTGAAAGAATTCAATGTTTATATGCTAATAAACTTGATGGGATTTTAATTTAAATAAACCTGCTCACGATTAGCCATAAATATCGTAGAGTAATTTTCTAAGTCTTAATGTTATGCCAATAATGTTGATAGTAATTACTTCTTCTTTTCCTTGATTGCGATATAAAAATAGTTAATAAATCGATAGTGCTTGGAAATGATAACACCGCAGCGTTACCCCTTAAAGTTTCAAGGTCTAGTACCAAAGAACTCAGTTTAATTTTATTTTATTTTATAACCGTCGTTGAACAGCCAACCTAATTTGGAATTTACGACTACTAATATTTCTTGTAATTTTGAAGCCAATGCAGAAGGCAAGGGAACTCCTAGATCAAGTATTGGCAGATATTTGCCTTCGTGGAGAGTTTTGATGGAACTAACCTGCATTTGTGTTACATAGAGAGGACAAAATCGAAAACTTCATAAGGTTAGCCTGACGGCAAGGGACTCTAACCCATGATCCGTCTACCACTGAAGGTAATTCACGCCAGCACTGTGTTCGATGCGAGTCAAGTGCAGAATTCGAATCGACCAGCCATCGCTAGGATTCAAATCCGGCACACCTCATTTGCAGTCGAGCGCTCTATCACCTGAGCCACCAATCAGTTTAATTGAATCATGTTTCAATTGAGGAGTATTTTAATAAATTTTTTAAGTGATTTAAAATTATTTTTTAAATGTCATTAATCTTTCGGCTTCTCCGATAAAATGTCTAAAATCCCTATTCAACGATCTCTTTCAACAGTAAAAAAAAAGAAGAAAAAAAAAGGCTATTAGTATGTATTAGAATAATATAAGATTACTTTTCAAATTCTTGCAGTAACCATTTTCTTAGGTACAGTGCGGAAAAAAAAGGTAAAAAGAAAGAAGAAAAAAAAAAAGACTGGACAATCCTGAATAACTTTTGATCTAACGATCGGATCTTCACGTTTTAGGACTCCGTCTTGAAGGATATCCTAAATACGCTAATTAATTACTGAAGACGATATTTTAAGTTATGAAATCCGACGCATCATCGTTCTTTCTCTAAATTAACATACTTTTTTTCGACGGATTCCGATTTCTGACCCCTTCGATCTAGGGGGGAACAGCAAGCGCCCCACCCCTTAATGTTAATTTTATATTTCGCTGTATCTCGACAACTTTGTAAACGAATTTAATTTTTTCTTTGCTTTTTTTTTGCACGCAATCCAAAGATAATTAAATGCAATCATTCTCATTTCTCAAATTCTATATTTTGATATGTAAAATTATATTCTTTAAAATGATGCAAAAAACTGTATTTTTTGCAATTCAGCATTTTTCCGACCATTATTAAATAAAATAATAAAAAATAATAAATATTTACTAAAAATTATTTTTTGCATTGAATTATCTTTGGATAAAAGCATTTTATAATTGAGTGAACATTTTTTTCAATTCGCTTAAAACGTTCTCGAGATATAGCGAGATACGCAAGAAGTAAAATTAACATTAAGTGGTCCAAACTTTGGAAAGCTGGCCAAATTATTAGGACCATATTTCCCAGATTGCAGATACCTCGTATATTTCGGGGGTCGGGAATCGGAACACATAGAAAAAAATTTGTGTATATTCAGGGAAAGTACGTTTTCATGCCGGATTTCGTAACTTAAAATATCGTCTGCACTTATTAAGTGGTATCTTTGAGGTCACCCCCTCGAGCCATCAAGATTGAGTCCTAAAACGTGAGGATTCGATCATTAGACAAAAAGTTATTCTCTCTCTCTCTCTCTTTTTTTTTTTTTTTTTTATGCGCATTGTACAGCATTCTCTCATACTTGTAAATTAAAAAGCGTGTAAATCGTACATTTCTTGGCATATTGTCAAGTGGATGGGCTTGAGTTTCCTCTTCAGTAGGTCGAGGAAAAAAAAAAAAAAAAAAGAGCATTTTCAATTTAAGAATTAAAGAGATTGTCAAATTTTACGTATTTAAAAAACCTTCCTCTTCCGATCGAATTCAACAGTGAAAGGGGTGGAGACGGGGAGAGAAAATTTTAAATATACTTTAATTCTCCTTATTTAATTTTTTAAAATAAACTGTCGATGGATATTTATTTTATCTGGCAGCAGTATTTTCCGTAAAATACAAGATCATTACTCAATCACAATTTCAAATGTAAGGCATACGGTATTTTAGATTTTCTTTTTTTTCTGTCGAAATTATATATATAAAAATTACATTATATTCTTATATTGTGAATACAATTCTGCAATGAACAGTTTTTGATATGTAGTTGCGTAGTATACAGTTACTTGCTTTTAAAATTTTAATAAGTATCTTTGTTTATATACTATAAACGTTAAAGGAATTTTTAAACGTCATCTAAATCGGTTTTCATTAGTTTAAACTATAATACAGTATGATTTAAAAAAAATCCAAAATCTGAGAAACGTGTAATTTTTTAATTACTTACTCAAACTCACAACGCATCACTTTATTAATTTAAAGTTTTGTGGAAAATGTTACAAAAATTCTAAAAACTAGTGGACTGCTCCCCCTGCTCGCTAACGCTCACCAACACCCGAAAATTGCTGCGCAATCTTATTTGTTTTGCTTCGCAATCCAAGCTCGCTTCGCTCGCTACTAACTTGGATACATTGCAAATACACAAAATTCTAAGAATTCAAAACAATCATTCAAATCCATATAAAAACATTTTTTTTTAAAAAAAATTGCATCTTTTAGGTAAATACTAAGTCATTAAAATAAATTTGAATTCAAATAAATGACATGTTATTCGTTAAACCTATTAGAAATGTGCTATAGTACAATTCGTGATATAAATCAGAAATCGTTAAATAAATTCGCAATACATAAATTCCTGAAAAAAAGCGCTTTTGACAAAATACTAAAATGGAGATCTATCGACAAAGACTACTCACTTCTGCCTAGCTTAATAGTATGAGATTGCCGCAGCTGATGCTCTCTAGTTATTTCAGTTTCCGTTTTTAAAAGCGCTATATGTTGAGCCACCTCAGCTAGATTTGGCATGTGACATTTTTAGCGGCGATCATTGGTCGATTCGCCGTGTAAGAGAAATAGTAACGTAAACAAAACAAAGCAAACGTTGTCACCGGCGGAAAAGAAATACAGCCAAAATTTGGGAACCACGTAAGAGACTTATATATATTAGATCATCAAACGCTATTTCTCTTCAGCTACTAAAGCGACCCCTTTATTTTGTTCTTCTTCATCTTCTTCTTCTTCTTTTTTTTTTTTTTTTTTTTTTTTTGAGGATATTTGCTGTCTAACAATAGTATATCATCAAAAGTTTGTTAAGTAGAATAGATATCGAGAAAACACAAATTAAGAGGATAGATTTCTCTAAAAATTTCAATTCAATTTAGTGCATAATTATTTTCTGCATTTTTAGCACTGAAAAAAAAAGGTGCACAATCATAAATATTTTCTTAGGGTAGTTAAATAAAGTAAATGCTGAGACAAAAAAAAAAAAAAAAAAAAAAATTCTGCTTTGCCCAGGCACTACGAATAACTCCCGATTCAACGAATGAAACTTTCGCTGAATTTTTAAATTGAGATACGACTTTTATTACGTGAATGTCAAATAAGACATTATATCAAAGTTGATCGTTTTTAAAAGGAAAAAAAACAAAAACGCGTTTTCTCTCAATGTTGTTGTGTAATATTTTTCTCACACTTAGGCATCGTCAGTCGGCTTGATGAAAAGCAAAAAGAATACTGGAACAAAGAACAGAATAATACCATTCCCAAACAACGGTATACAGCCGGGGGCAGGTACTAGAATTCAAATTATAGCATCTTTCTTCAGCAACCTTTGATTCCACCAAACCAAAACTATAATTTTCTCGCATGTTCATGCGCCATTTAAGAAAAAAAAGAAAGTCTATAAGGGGGTTTATTTTCAACCCCCCTAATAACTTCTTCAATAATAATCACGGCTGCTATCAGCCACATACGGCATAGTGATTTGGGGGTGGAATGGAAAAGGGGGTGGAATTCAAGGCGGGGTTAGGTTCGAAAATTGAGACATCAGAATTTCTGACAGGTTGGAGGGGTAGTAACCCCCCTTGCTTGGTAGGTTTGGCCCCTTCCCCTTATAATGCTTGGATGAAGGTTGAAAAAAAAATCTAACCTTTGCTTGAGGTTGTATTTATAAGCTCATTTTTTTTCATCTAAGTTCTTTGAAATGTTGAGTGAGAGCTATAAAAAATTTGCTAGGTGTGCAAAATCATTATAGTCTATTTATTTATTTATTTTTTTTTTGAAAGAAAAAAAAAAGATAAAGTAGTTTGAGGAAAATGGTAAGAGTAGTTACGTCTATATTTGAAATGTCTTGCTGCGAAACTTTGCACGATGTATGTTTGAAATGCGTGTAAATTGAAAAATGTGAAATCCAGTAACTTAAATATTTAAAAAAGAAATTTATGAATAAAACATTAAAAAATTGCTAATCTTTATGGACATTTAAAAAGAGAAAATGTTGATCTGTTTTAATTAAAAAAATAGTTTTATTTATTTAAAATTCCAATTCGTTACGAAATCGAAAAGCTTCTGTATAAAAATAAAATTATAATGACTGGCTTGATTTTTTAAAAAAAAAAATATTGTTGTAAACAATAATAATTTAGGGAACAAAACAAGCAATATTATAATTCGTAAGAAAATAAATAAATAAATAAATTTAAAAAAAAACCCGAAATGTTCCTGTATAAAGATGAAATTGTTTAAAACATAAATAAATTAATGAATACATTGTAATTTTATTGCAAGAAAATAATGTTGTGAAAATTAATAATTTAAGGAACAAAGACAAAGATTATTTAGAGAGCCGAGCAAATTAAAAAAAAAAGTTGGGAAAAATGTTGATGAATGATTAAAAGAAATCATTAGCAGATGATTATAATATTTAGGCTAACTCAGAATTGGGTCGGCTGTTCAACGCTGGCTATAAAATAAAATATTGAGGTTAATACTACGAAAGTGACAATGAGAAAGTTGATTAGATGATAAATAATGAACAGTGGTAAGGAAGCATGCCCTTAGAAATTTTAATTATTACGAAAAGCTCTATACTTAACGTTTGAAATCTTTATTATTTACTGACCGTGTTTGTACATTTTTGCCTTAAAAGTTAATATCGATTTCCGAAACATCCTAAGAATTTAAGAAGCGAACACTGAATGAAAAAAAAATATTTGATAACCATTTACTTTAAACTATTTACACTTTTAAAATTAATGTGAATTATACTTTTGCATAATTTTTTCACTTTCCACAACAACTCTATAATTAATTATATAATGTGTCAAAAAATATCAGAGATTTTGCATAAAGATCTAAAATACTCACATGGTGACTAAAATTACTCACTTGAATCAAATTAATCATTTTGAAAAGTACTTATAAGTATTCGTAATCTAAGACACGTGTATTAAGAAATTTGGAAAAGAAAGTAAGAATTACAATTTTGTAAGAATTATTTAAAAAGTCATTATTAATACTATTTTCATCAATATTAATTAATAACTAAAAGTAGTATAAATAAATAGGAATATATAATTGATTTATTGCATTGGAACTTATGCCTATGTTTTATTCAGAAAGCGGTGTTTCAAAATTTATACCTGTGAAAAAAACTTATTTGAATGAGGCAATTATTGCATTAAAGTACTGAAATAATTGTACAGTACATTAATAAAGTACTACAGTACCCTAATGTGCAATCGTTGAGCAAAGAAACAGTATCATCATGTTAGTAGTACTATTGAAAGTAAACTGTGTGCTATAGTACTCAAATTAAAAAAAAAAAACGAAATATTAAAGCATTCTTTTTTAAATTAAAAATTACTTTACTGTATTTGTGGTTCAAAATAAAAGCTTTGTAAGTGAAGAGTATTATCTATTAGTCATGTATGTATCCTTAAAATAATTGTGGCCTACACAATGTATCTGAACCTACAGAGAAATTGCATAAAATCGGTACTTGCATTAAAAAGGAATATAAAAAATTTTTAAAAAAAATTACAATCATATCAATAAAAAAAAAATTTTTTTTTTTCGGTGGAAAAAAAAAGTTTTGTTTTTAAAGAGAATAGTCTGTTATTAGGCATGCGTCTTTAAAAATTAATTCAATGGACAAAAAAAATTTTTTTTTGGTTCTAATAAAAGTTATTAACCTATCTCTATAGCAGACAAATAAAAAAATAAAAAAAAGCGAAATGTACAAATCAAAGAAACTTAAACTGCACGGAGAAAAATTTTGTAGGAAAAATTACCATAAGTGTGCTAATGACATTTCTAATTTTAAAAAAATAATAATAATTCTGATAATAAATAAAAAAAAATTAGATGATGTTCAAACCATTCACTAGGTAATTTTTCCGTTTATATTGTAACCGTTTACCGGAAATTCTGGTTTTTAAAATTATTATCACACATTTAGAAAGAAAAAAAAATTAAAACTGTATTCAACAGCATAAATGGTTTTCATGCCATGAAAAAATTTCCAAATTTTATCTCATTTACCAAATATTTTATCATATATTATAAAATTATATTTTATTAGCAATTTTACCAAAATCCTTACCAAAACGCTTCGGTAAAAATTATCGAGCTTTTTTGTTTTTCCAAAAAGGCAGAATTACGGTAAATTTTACCTTATTCTGGTAGTTTTGAATATACTTTTTTTTTTGTCAGTGCGGAATATTATTACGAAAGATAAAGGGGAAACAAACTCAAATTGGACAATCATTTTGATTTCAGAGAAGTATTTCGTATTGAATGAATGAAAGCACAGTTTCATTATTAGGAATTAGAAAACAACAGATTTCAATGGACTGAGCTGAATAATAACTTTTCTAAAAGCTACCTATCTCACATAAATCTTTTTAAACTTTACCAGTTGCAACAAGTGTCACTGACCTCTGCTCCAAGAAAAATCACACAAAACTGCCTCACCCAAAAGAAAAAATCGTTTTTTCCCAACATTTTTATTACAAAGGGCTTTCTTTTGTAGTTGTTGTTGAAATTTCACCCCTTGACCCAACCTTCTAGTAAGACATCTGTTTTGTCCAGTTTTTTGAATGGATTGGACAAGGGCTTAGTCCAGTATTCTTCATTATGCTGCAAAAGATTTAGACGCGATAGGTGTGGAAATTTATTGTAACCTTTTGGTTCCGGACAGTTTGTTCTCTAACTGACACAATCGTTGCTGGTGCCGGACATAGAAAAGTTGGTTTTTCGGCTCTTAAAAGAGGTGTCAGCAAGGGAAGAAATGAATGGATTATTTTAGATTTTAAATCCTTTGTGACCCCAACCTTTACTGGTCTTTATGGCTCACGGTCTTTCAACTCCAATGGAGGTTTACTAAAGCAATGAATAATAAAATGAGTTATAATACAGGCAAAGAAACGAATCAAGTCGGTGTTTCGTATTATTCCAAAAGCTTTACATTTTTAATCTATTCATGAGACCATTGGGAGAGAATTGCTTATATTACATATATTTTATAAAAGTCATTGAACAACAGACCCAATTTTGAGTTTACGACTACTAATGTTCATTTCCGTAGCCTTTTAATTTTGAACCCAATGCAGAAGGCAAGGAAACTCTTGGATTTGGAGAAATTTGATGGAACTAACCCTCATTTGCGTTACATGGAGAGAAAAACCACGTAAACTTCACCACGGTTAGTCTGATGGCAAAGGGACTCAAATCCATGATCCGTCTACCACTGAGGATATTTTACATCAGGTCGGTGCTAGTCGGGTAGGAATATGGAATTGTCAGATTCACTGGATTTTTTTATATTTATTATTCAGCCTATATTGGGCCAATATAAAAAAAAACTTGACCTTCCAATATTAGTCGTTCGGTGCATGTTCTTATGGTTGTTTCGTCGTATGGCTCTGTCGTAATATGAAATTATGCTTTTTTTACGAATAATATGCTATTTTTATAGCTGATGTGAATCTGTAACTGTTACTCATTACTGTTAGGTCAAGTTTTGCTTATTTAAATCCAGCGCTGTCTACGCTTATTTTCAAAATGGTGCAAAACGTCATTATGGAGAAAAGCCACAGTTTAGTAAAAATGAAAAGCGTTTTTGGTTCAATTTTTTAACATTTAAAAACTTAACTCCAATGCCTAGGCTCATAAAATTTGCAAAAACTAATACGGTAGTGATTTTGATAATTTTCAGCTAGAGGGAAAATTCGAAATTTGGGAAAACAGTTTATTAACTTTTAAAATATTTAAATTATTTGTCTGTTTTAAAGCCCAGATAATTCTTCACGTCAAGATTATATATATGTAGCTTAAAATCAGCGCATTGCTTCAAGTGTAAGGCATTTAAACTATGACTTTTTTCTTTTCCTTGATGGCAGAGCTTCGAATAACAGCATTATAGGAGCCGATTTTGTGTCCAACTGAGGCCAAGGTAAAATTGTTGGTAAGGCTGAGAGAGGCGAGACTGAAAACATAAAAAACCTGATTGATTTTTAGAGGAAATAGAGAGGAGTTCAAAGTTGATTGAGAAAGTATGCACTCAAAACTTCTGACTTCTGAAGCCCTTTAAGGATGTTGTATTTCTAGCTCCTTCTTTCCTCGAATTTAATTCCAACTTTGAAATATTTCCAAATGTAATTTTTTGTTACATTTCTTTAAAGAATTTTTTTCTTTTATATCTGAATTAAAGGACTTGATAAGCATTGCTCATACCCCATAGTTAGCCAAAATAAGTAAACCACTAACTCCCTCCTTCATTATCTGCTTACGTAATATTTGAAAGGTCCTGAATATATTGAACATGAAATGTAAAATATCATGAAAGCTTTTTTAAGATAAATAATGACACCGCTCATTGTTAATTTATATATTTCATTTTTAATTTTATTTATTTTTATATTTCATTTTTAATTTTATTTTTCATTCAATAATAAGTGCAACATATCATTGATAATAAATTTTTTTTTTTTAATAGCAAATTTAATAATGGAGTCATTCTGCATTAGCGTGAAATAGGTTTGAATATTCTATAGATTATTAAAAAATGAATTAACTACTGATTGAGTATTTTAGAACAAGTTCAAAATGTAATAATATCCAATGTTAATTATTTTAAAATAATCTTTGAGCCAAAATATCATTAATTTTAAATCAAGGTAAAAAAAAAAAAAATGGAAAAAAAAAGTAAAAAAAAAGATTTTTTATTTTTATTTAAAAAACAAAATTTGCTCAATATTACAATTCAACATGATTTGATTTTTCCATACTTTTAACAGCGTAGACAGTGCGATGCGAAATTTTCCACACCATTAAAAGTTTTGTGGTGTTCGCATAAATGTTTCATTTAATTTAAATATTTTATTAAAGACAAACGTTCTTTTTGAATGTTTCAACCTCTGTTCTAAGAACCGATGCAAGTAATCTATTTCAAAAAAATTATAAGAAACATCTGTTTCTGCATCAATAATTCTGAATCATTCGATAGACTGCATAAAATTTTCTCACACACGCATATATAGATATTTTGTATAACAGTTTTCAGCTGGACAACGTCAGGACATTGGTTTCCTTTCAACAATGATCCCACAGCAAACTGTCTAAATAGCCTTATTTTCCTTTTACAACTTTATTTGGGAACCTTACGTTTTCCCCATTCATATGTCGTATGCAAAAATTTTTCAATGGCTACACGTAGTTAGGTAGCTCACCGAACAACGACCCTTTTGAGAGTTTTTGCCGAAATTCAGCTGCCTGCATCCACTTTGCACAGAATAAGTGCTTTTTTTTCCCTTCTCTCTCACTCTTTCTATATGCTTTTGCTTTCCATGCTTTTCATCGCCAATAAAGGACAAGCTTTATTGTGGCGAGAACAGTGGCGGGTTTTGTACGAAAGCGGTACATTTTTGCCCTCCCACCACTCTTTATAGGCAATAAGCCGCTTACCAATGATTTTTCGGAGCTTATTTTTGATGTTTATTTAGGAATTTGAAACGGTTTCCTATATCATACAAGTTAAATATGGCTTATATTTTTTATTTGTGTTTTTTGACAGCTGCACCAAAGGAATACTCTTGTTAGTTATCAAAATACATACTTCAAACATTTTATTCATTTTTTTAAATTTGGTTTTTAACTATTGAAAGTGGTAAGTTTGATATGAAAATATAGCAACAAAATGAAAAGATACATTAATAAGTACATTTAAAAAAAATTATGAATATTAAATTATAACTAAAAGAAGCAAATGCAGCAAAAATGTTTTCAGCAAGCATTTTCTCACCCTCACCATCCTGAACTTTTAAAATGAATTTTCAATTTTAATTCTCTCGATGATTTTTTTCAAAAATCATAAACTTTAAATTAAATGATTGAGTATCACTCGATAGTACAATACTTGTACAGAAAAGAAAAGGGAATTTTAAAATAAATTTTCAATTTTAATCCTCCTGATGATTTTTTTTTAAATTTATAAACTTTAAATGATTGAGTATCAATTGATAGTACAATACTTGTACAGACAAAAAAGGAGAATTTTAAGATAAATTTTAAATTTTTTTTCTCGATGTTTTTATTTAAATTCATAAACTTTAAATTAAATGATTGAGTATCACTCGATAGTACAATATTTGTACAGAAAAGAAAGGAATTTTAAAATAAATTTTCAATTTTAATTCTCTCGATAATTTTTTTAAAATTTATAAACTTTAAATGATTGAGTATCAATCGATAGTACAATACTTGTACAGAAAAAAAGGGGAATTTTAAAATAAATTTTAAATTTTATTTCTCTTGATGATTTTTTTTTAAATTCATATAAACTTTCAATTAAATGATTGAGTATCACTCGATAGTACAATACTTGTACAGAAAAAAAGGGGAATTTTAAAATAAATTTTAAATTTTAATTCTCTTGATGAATTTTTTTTAAATTCATAAACTTTCAATTAAATGATAGAGTGTCACTCGATAGTACAATACTTGTACAGACAAAAAGGGGAATTTTAAAATAAATTTTAAATTTTAATTCTCTTGATGATTTTTTTTTTAATTCATAAACTTTAAATTAAATGATTGAGTATCACTCGATAGTACAATACTTGTACACACAAAAGAGGGAATTTTAAAATAAATTTTAAATTTTAATTCTCTCGAGGATTTTATTTAAATTTATAAACTTTAAGTAATTGAGTATCATTCGATAGTACAACACTTGTACAAAAAAAAAAAGAATTTTAAAATAAATTTTCAATTTTAATTCTCTCGATGGTTTTTTTTCTTTTTTTTTCTAAATTTATGAACTTTAAATGATTGAGTATCATTGGATAGCACAATACTTGTACAAAAAAAAAGGGGGAAACATAATTTTTGCTCTAGGAGAATCAGGACAGGGTACTTCATCGTGAGCACAATTCGCTGCAGTTACAATTCATTGTGAGTACAACTCGTCGCAAAAACAATTCATCACGGATTCATCTCATCGCAATAACAATTTGTCGTAAGTACAACTCTTAGCAACGACAATATGTCGTGGACAGAATTCATCACAACAGTTAATCGAGGACACAATTCATCGCGAGAACAATCTGTAAGCACAATTCGTCATCGTGGTGAATATAATTTCTTGCTGTTTCCATGAAATTAATCTTAGTACAGTTATTTACAGTTACTTTTTAAGCTTTATGTCTTTATAAAGTATACCTGAAAACTCCATAAAGTATACCTGAAAACTTTATTGAGGGAAATAAGTATGATTCAAAAAACGAATTTCTAATGCAAAATATATTTTACCAATTATAAAATATACCTGAAAACTCCATTATATGGTATATCCTCCATTATAAAGTATACCTGAAAACTTCCCCCTTTATTGCCTTTATTGAGGGGAATAAGTATGATTCAAAAAACGAATTTATAATGCAAAATATAGTATTTTGCCAAAAGCAAAACTATATTTTCGTATTTTTTAATTACAAAAAGAAGTCTAATACATAGTTACAAAAAAAAAAAAAAAAGAAAAGAAAAATCTGCTAGATTATCGGAATTATATTTGTATTAAAATATAAAATCGAAAGAAAAAATAAGTATGAAACAAAAAAAAATTTTCATCAACATTCAAATATTTATCAATAATTTATTTAATAACTTAAAGAAGTTTCTATCAGTTATAATTTTTTCTCCTTGATCTAAATAACTACAAATAACTAAAGTTATTGTTCGGATCAAAAGTAATCCGGATAGAAAAGACGCCAGTGTTTCATGCTGTATGTTATGACAGTAAATTATACAAATGCTAAACGTAATATTTTTCACTTATTTGATATAAACTAATACAAAATAATGAAAAAAGTGTGAAAAATATGTTTGAAAAAACTTTTGCTTCAAAAGGATGACATGATAACCAAAATTTCTCACTTTATCCAAAAATCGGTGAAAATTTTCATAATTCTTCTTTAATTATTTTATTTTTTTATGTGACATTGTGTCCGCTGGGCTTATGTTATTTAATAAATATTACGAAGTAGTTTATAAATAACAGTTAAAACGTTGTGTGAAATTTTGGAAACAAACAAAAAAAGTGTTAAGAACTTGTCAAGCTATTCATCATATCTGGCTAGACAGCCCAGGATGGGCCAGTGCCTTCCTTTGAATTCGAATCCACTTCTCTCTACTTCTGACACTTGTTCGCCAGTTTTTCTCCTTTAGAGTAAGGAAATCAGTCTCAACTAAATCCAACCATCTCAGCCTGGGTCTACCTCTTTTCCTGTTCGTTAGGGGTTTGTGTAACAGGATTTTTTTAAAATTTGAGTCATCATTCCTTCTGAAAATGTGAGCTGCCCAGTTCATTCGATGTATTTTAATGAATTTCACAATATCTGGCTCTCTGTAGATTTTATACAGTTCAGTATTATATCGTCTTCTCCAGGAATTATTTATTTTTATCCCACCAAGGATGGCCCTCAAAACTTTTCGCTCAAAAATGGCAATTTTATTTTCACCAGCTTGAGTTAGGTTCCAGGTCTCAGATCCATAGGTAAGTATTGGCCTAATTAATGTTTTATAGAGTAAAAGTTTTGTATTTTTTGATAAAAGAGAGGATTTGAAAAAACGTTTTAAACCATAAAAAGCTTTATTTGAACAAATTAGACGACTCCGAATCTCATTGTCTATGTTATTGTCGGCAGTAACTATTGAACCAAGGTAAGTAAAATTCTGAACAGTCTGAAACCTGTGGGAACCAATCTCCAGATAGGATTCAGTAAAATTTAATTTAGCAAGTACAGGCATGTATTTGGTCTTATCGGTATTGATGATTAGTCCCATATCCCTAGCAGCAAGCTCCAAAGAAAGGAAAGCTTCTTTTAATGCAGGAACAGTTCTTGCAATGATGTCTAAATCATCCGCATACGCCAATATTTGAATAGATTTTGAAAATATGTTGCCCCTGATATTGATTTCAGCATCTCTTATAACTTTCTCTAGAGCAACATTAAAAAGAAGACAGGATAAGGAGTCTCCCTGTCTGACTCCATTATTTACTTTAATTTCTTCAGATAAAGATCCCAAAAATTTGACTCTGCATACGATGTTTGACATGCTTGCTTCTACAAGTCTAATTAGTTTTGGTGGTACTTGAAACTCAACCAGGGCTTCATACAAGCGATTTCTATTAATACTGTCAAAGGCTTCTTTGAAATCAATAAAGAGATGATGTGTGGTAATACCAAATTCCCTGGTCTTCTCTAAAATTTGTCTAAGTGCAAATATTTGATCTTTAGTAGATTTTCCCTTGCGAAAACCACATTGGTAGTTTCCAATTTGAGGGTCTATATATTGTATAAGTCTCTGGAATAAAATGTTTGACAAGATTTTGTAGGTAGTAGATAGCAAACTTATACCTCTGTAGTTAGAACAAACCATGGTATCACCTTTTTTATATATTGGGCAAATAATGGCAGTGTTCCAGTCAGAAGGTAAAATTTCAGCATTCCAAATATCAGTAATAAGATTATAAATTAGTTTAAGAAATACTGGACCAAGACATTTTAACAGCTCAGCTGCTATCCTATCGTGCCCAGTTGCTTTGTTGTTTTTTAACTTTTTTATAGCAATATCAACCTCGCCCAGTTCAGGTGGAGGTATATCTTCATTATTCTTATTTTCAAAAACGCTCCCAGAGAAATAGGATTGATCATGTTTACTGAACATTTCTTGGAAATGTTCACTCCATCTGCTGAGTACAGACTGTTTGTCTGTCAGAATCAAACCATCTTTACTTTTGCAGAGGTTAGATGTCTGTTTAAAGTCCATTCGACTTCTATTAATTCGTCTGTAGAAAGCTCGGCTTTCATTTATTGTCTTCAGGGACTCAATATCTCTTAGGTTTTCCTCTTCAAAAGCTTTTTTCTTGCTCTTAAGTATTCGCTTTTCCTCTCTCCTTAATCGTCTATATTCATCAGCATTAAATCTCGTATTCTTTTGAATCATTTTCTTATAAGCAATGTTTTTAGTATTGGATGCTGCAGCACATTGATCGTCAAACCAATCTTTATTTGAATTCTTTTCCTTCTTACCAATAATGTTGTCAGCAGCATTGCAAATTTTTTCCTTCAACTGTAGCCATTTTGACTCAACAGAATCCTTATCCCAGTGCATGTTAGTGAGAGCAGTTTCAACATCATTGATATATTTCGTTTTTATATCCTTTATGTTAAGTTTATCACAGTTGAACTCTTTCAAAACTGTACCTTTTTTATTTTTTACCACGGATATTCTTTCTCGCACTTTTGCAATTACCAAAAAATGATCTGAATCAACATTGGCACCTCTGTAAGTTCGGTCTGTTTCAAGCTATTAGTGTTTGAAAAAGTAATTTTCAACAGCACCAAGTGTGGAAGTAATAACATTATCCCTACAAATTATGAAACAGTTCAATTTGAATATGGTAAAAATTTTAAATAGTATTTGCAATTAGTAAAATATTTTTTCTGGAATTTAATTAGAAAAGAGTCATCTTGCAATGCAAAACGCCTTGTAAAAATTGCGATGTGGAATTTGTTTTCCTTAAAAGTGAAAAATATTTCAATTTTAAATTAAATAATTATAAAAAATTACTGTTACATAAATGATTTTTTTGAAGTTCTGTTCTAATATTGTTTGATTTGGCACGGTAGTTAAAGATATATGGCAGTATATGCTAAGAGTAAAATTTATAGTTTATTTAACAGTTAGAGTGCTTTCCGAGTTAAAACTGTTTGGAGCAGATTTCTGTAGCTACTCCTTATAATTTGAGTCAAAAATATGAATCAGTCTTAAGAAATAAATGTGTTTCCCTGGAGAAAGTAGAGTATAGGTTTGTTATAACGAACTTCTTTTTCTTTTATTATAGACAACTATTTTGATTTAAAATACCTATCTAGAATAGACTCTTTTTGTTTGCAAATTGTAAATTGAATTACGTAGCTTCATTCTCAGCTGTAAAACTCTCATTTTTGATGGTTCAGCAATCCTTGAGCTTTATTTCGTTAATTTTGAGAATTATTTTGCCACGAAATCACGTGATTTGTGACGAAATGGGAACTCTCAAATGCATGACGAAAATGTTTCTTCAACTCAAAACTGTGGATTGCGGGAGATTGGGAACTAGAAGGACAAAACTAGGATGAAGACTAGGCGATTGGAAATAAAATGACGAAATAAGCTAGCTAGATGTATGGTGGTCAAGGAGTTGACCTCATACCAGGTTGATCCCGGGTTCGAATCCCGTTGCGGGTATGGATGTAATTAACCTCTCTGCTCTATCTGTCTTTTTTTATGATAATGAGGTGAAATTGACTCAGCTATATTGTTTTCGTGGTAAAGTTATTATTTGAAAAGTTAGATACATTGGGCTCAACGAGTTTCTCTATCTTTCTTTCTTTCTCTTTTTTTTCCTTCTTTTTTTTTTGATTAAAAAAGATAAATTAAAGAAGTATTTCCTTACAATTGGTGAAATGTGTTTCCTAAAAAAAGTGACGATATTGTCACTTTGACGAAATGTTCCCCCATAGCATATACCAGGGGATGGTTTGGTTTCGTCAAAAAACGACGAAAGTTTCGTGAAATTTGAGTATCCCTTTTTGTACTGTATAAAAGGAAGAAACTTCAAAAGCAAAAATGCTTTTAACAACAAATTTCTAAATCATAATAAGTTTTTGAAAGAATAAAATAAAATAAAGCGTTATACTTGCTAACGTCATTGATGACAGTGAATGTTAATTTAAATAGTAAGATGTAATTTAGGAAAATGAGAGAGCATGTTTAATAGGTTTTGGTATGTTTAATGGGGAAGGTTTTGTGGTTTTCCTCTCCATGTAACACAAATGCGGGTTATTCAATCAAAACGTCCTCTACGTAGGCAAATTTCTCCTAATACTTGATCCAGGAGTTCCCTTGTGTTCTGGATTGGGTTCAAAATTACAAGGCTACGGAGTTGCACATTAGTAGTCATAAACCCAGAATTGAGTAAGCTGTTCAACGATGGTTATAAAATAAAATAAAAAGTCACCTGGTGGTCTTGCGAGCATTGCTTTAAAAAAAAAAAAAAAAAAAAAAAAAAAAAAAAAAACCTTTGAATTGTAATAATGAAATTATGTTCGTTTTTCGCCCTTTTGTATTAATGCCAGAAATAAGTAAAAATATCTGTCATTTAGATTTTTTACGTATAATAGTGGTCACTATAGCTGAAGAAAAATGTATTTTCTTAATAAAAATCTTGACGTAATAGTAAAAGTCTAGAAATTTTCGTTGTAAACTTACATTTTTTACACTTTTAATAGTTCGATTTTGACGGTGATTTAGATATTAGTCGTTATATCGAACTGTTTTTAAATACAGTTCTTGTTATATCGACCTTTTACAGTATATTTATCGCCTGCATCATTTAATATGCTCTACTTTAAGTCCGCCTCTTGAATCACAGAGATAGAGCTGTAAAGCGTAAAAATCCGATCTTTAGATCAAAAGCTGTTTAAAATATTCTGTATTTTAATTTGTATCGAAATGATTTCGTTTGAAACTATTATTGGTCTTGCATCCTAAATTGCCCTATTTTCCGCAATGAAACGCCCCTAGTGTTCGTTGAAAAAAAAAATTTTTTTTTTCGTAAGTACATAATAGTTAAATTTAGCAACTTTTTTTTTTTTGAATTTGAAAAATATTGCAGCAAAAACTAAAACTAAATTAAGGAAGCAAAAATAAGATGCAAAATTCTAATTACTAAAAATTTTAACGGTCACAAGTTAAATATTTAGTTAGCTTTTGCAGACTATTACAGAATTTTTATCTTCGTAAATAGATGTATTTTATCGTAACCGCAAGAAATTGCGTCCGCGACGAATTGTCGCTACGACGAGTTTTGGCTGCGACGAATTGTGCCCACGACAAGTTATCGTATGGACGAATTGAGCGCGATGAATTGTTCACCGACGAGTCGTGCTTGATGAACTATCCACCAACGAATTGACTCGACACCGATATCAGAGATCGACAATGTATAGAATTTCGAAGGAGTTTTTCTAGAAACTATAAATCAATAAGTTATGTAATTAGTAATAACGTTGTGCTTATTCATTTTTACATTATATATCCTTTTTAGATTTTTTCTTAAAACTTAAATAAACAGATTTGGAGGATAACGAAAAATTCTCTTAACCCCTTATTTCCGAAGCGTCACGAAAAAACATCTACATGCAAACTCCGGATAGGTGTTGTTTCGTGACTCTCCAGGTGCATAAGGTGGGGAAGGTAGCTTCGCGGTTGTTGGGGTTCATTGGGGGAGGGGAGAAAATAGGATTGTCAGTTAACATCAATTAGTTCCCTCCCTATGCATTGTTGTAAAGTTTTCTCCTAAGGTTGCTATTCTTAACTTTAAAAATTGCAGGCATGTCTCTTAGAGAAAGCGCCAAACACCAAATTTTATCTTCTAATGCAAACTTCACGGAAAGACACTGTTTTAAATCAACAAATGGACGTATCCTGTGTTATAACGAAATGCTTCACAGCCCTTTTTTATAAGAAATAAATAAATAAATAAATGTTTTTCAGAATTGATGTTAAAGTATTTACAATTATTTAATCAATAAGAATTTATAATTGTGTCAAATTACAATTAAAACTAAAACATAGCGTTTTTTTATTCTTCGCGGGAATTCCTAAGAGCTGCTATACTTTAATAATTCTTTTCTCTTAGCCACAAGAGTTTGTAATAGTGCAACCGTTAAGCAAACTTCGAATAATTATGGAACATATATTAATTTCTTCGGTTTAATAATTTTTCTTTGCATTAACACTTTAAATTTCAAAACGAAATTATAATTTTTTTCATATCACATTATGAAATTTTATTTTTGAAGTAAAAAAAAAAAGAACCATTTAATCAACGGCTATGTTCATTTGTGGCAATTTGACTTGTTAAAATCGTGCTAAATATAAGTATATATGAATTTAAAATTTTTTCTTTCAACTGAAATGTAAAATAAACTGTTGCCATATTGGATTTCCATGTCGAGTTTACTGACAAAATAGCCTAAACTGACGAAACTGTACTTCACTCTAACCACATTAAATATTCGCTATTCATAGGAATAAGAAAGTTGTTTCATTAATTCTGTCAAACATTGGTTAACATTTCTTTTACGCTTGTTAAAATACATCCGTGGTTAAAAAAAATGAATAAATAAAAGAAAGAAGGAAAAAAAAAACACTTTTGTATTAGAAAAAAAAAGCGTTTGTAATTAGCGCATACAGAAATTTGTTTGATATTTCAACTTAATTACCTAATACAATTGTTATTCTCAAGTCTTTGGAGGTTATGATGCTTGAGCAATTACCTTATACTTAATTTTTCTTATTAAAAAGTGGAATCAAATTTTAATTACATAGTTTTTCGCGGAATTTTTTTTCAAAACAATATATCTAGTACACAGAGGAAATGTAGTGTTTTATACGTACATATACGAATTAATGTGCTTTTGAGCAGGTACACAAGGAAACCTCAGGAACACTTACATAAAACTTTCGAATAGTCTTCGAATGATAAAGATCAATGCTTTATTGTTAAATAATAATACACCGCATAAATCGATAAAGGAAAAAAAAAAAGATTGAAATTGAAAAAGGACTGATTTCTTGTTTTAGTTACTTTTTTAAATTTAAAAATGTATAACAACATTAAAACTTATATTTTTCATTATGATATGCGTCGTTATGTTACTCGATATTGATCGCGAATAAAGAAACTTAGACATTATCTTTTAATATTTTATGGTGCATAATAAATATTGAAAATACAATACATTAATGTCTACAAATTTATTTCAATGTAAGAAAAGATACGAATTTATTCTAAGGAATTTTCAGTATTTCTACTTTTTTCAATATCTTTTTCGTTTATTTTTGTTCAGAAAATGTTTAGAAATAAACGACCTAACGAATTTTCGAAAATGTTTGAAAGCCTTTCATTTGTCATACAAAAATCAAGTTTTTATCGATCAAAATACTACTTTAATTTCTCATTGATTCTCAACCTCATTGATATCAAACCGTTTTAATGTTATTCAAAATGCTAATGATTAGTGTTAATATTTTACTAACTTTAAATAATAAATATTTTCTTTTTTTTTTCTTTTTCTTAATTATGCGTAATCATTTTTTTTTCATAAAAATCATTCAGTATTCTATTTCAAATTTATTTTACTGTGGTAGTACTCCCTTAGGAATATTTCCTTTTTTCGCGGCAAGGGAAAGACTAATGTTTGTAAATATTCTGAGTAAGGATTTACACAATACGGTTGTCCACTATTTGCTTTACGTAGAAAAATTTCACAAAGCTTTTTGACTCCTCTTCACCACAGGGCATCTAAACTATCCTACTAACCCACAGTTACCAGAGGCAGAAATTCTTTCAATACTTGTCTATTCCTTCTTCATTGTTACTTGTGGAATTACAATAGCTGCGGAAAGGCATTGTAAGGTATTGCACACAGTAAACGTCACCAAAGAAAAATACACAAAATTCAAACACTTCATTTTCTGTGGTTTTTTTTTTTTTTAAATTCAAGAAAAAATTATACTATATTTTTTTTTTTCTGGGAGAGAGATTAACGATCATCTTAAAAAATAAGGAAAAAACACGGAACACCTTAAGAAAAAGATATAGATAAAACTGATATTGGAGGAAAAAAAAGTTAGAGAAATTCATATTCAAACATTGTCACACCAAAAGGTCGTGCAATTTTCATTAGATTTATAAATATAATATTAACTAAGTACTGTTGGTTTTTCTATGGTGATAAAATTAAAGATATCTAGCCTTTTTTCTATTACACTTTTTCTATTGTATTTAATTAGTCTCTTTTAGTAAATAATGTCTAATAATTCAACTGTTAGTCTCTCTCTCTTTAAACAATAACATGAGTTAATTAAATTTTAATTGTTTTAATTAGGGGAAAATAATATATACTTCAATTTATTAAGTGCAAATTTTTCATGCATTTTCAATTTCATATATACCTTCTCTGATCGACTACGTACCCTAGTTTATGGTGTTTCCCATAGATTTAAGAAAAAAAAGTAGAAAAAATTTTTATCCACACACAAAAAAAATATAATTAAGTAAGTAAATAATTAAGCAGAGACATATATTGTTACTAATGCAAAGTAGAAACAGAAAATTATAAGTAATAAACTTCCTCTACTTAGTTATTTTTCTCTCTTCTTAATTTTTTTTTTCAACATAAGAAATGTGATTTTTATTAGAAATAATGAAATTTAATGTCTAAAAACTAATACTTAAAAATTAAAAAATTTTAAATATTGTGGGCATTTTTTTTTTTTTTTTTTTTTTTTTTTTTGCTGGCAGCCAATCTTAAAACAGATTTAACAATATTTAGAATATTTAATAAAGATTTTGAAAACAGTACTTTTAAGGAATTTAAAATACTTGTTCAAAAAAATCTAATTGCGCAGAAATTATAATTTAAAACTTTAAAGATGTCAATGATATAAGAAATTACATTGTATAGTGATATTTAAATTTTAAATTACTTCACAAAATCAACCATTAAATAAATGTAAGCATATTCATAAAATAAATTTATTTCAATGGTACCATTCAATTGAAATTAATTCAAAACAATTTATTCAAAATCTGATGATTAATATTGGTAGACATAAGAAAACTCTATCATATTTTATGTAATCAAATCTTCATTTTTTTTCTTAAAGAAAATTCTTAAAAAGAAAACAATAGTTGTTTTGCTGTCTTTTCAGCTTTTTTTTCTCCTTTTTAAATTTTCTTTTTTTTTCTAATAACGCAATTGGAAACAGTTACCCAAGTTTTTTGTTCTGTTTCGATTTTAGCAATTTTAATAAATTTTAATAAATTTCAAATTTTGTCAATAAATTAATCATTTGAATACAATTTGAAAAAGACTTTAGTCCTAGTCAGTCATAATTTTCCTTTTATTTTCTTTTGAATAACCTCTTTGTCTATGCATGCTTAAATTAAAAAATAAATAAAAATCAACTGTTTCACGAGGGAGGAAACGAGGGAGGAAACGAGGGGGACTAAGTCTAGTAATTTTCGTTTTGAATGAATGTGGTCTGCCGTTTTTCTATGTGTTCTAATTTAGGAGAAAGTGCAATAATTTTTCTTCTTATATGAAGAATGGATAAAATTTCTAAAAAATCGTTTCTATTTCAAAAATATTTTGAAAGTTTGATTGTTCTAGACGACGTATGAAAGTATTTACTGTTAGCCTGCAAGAACGAGTGGGAATAATTTTATGACACCATGCATTCTATAAGTTCGTATTCCTGAAAAACTAGGAAAGAAACCTTTTCATCCCTTTCTTATTCGTAGCTTCCTCTATCTATCTTATTCTGCACTTATCTACCTTTTGTGAGTAATTAAAATGACATTTGGTCATTTTCCTTCATCACCAATAGACGTTTTATCATTTCCCCAAATATCTTCCAGTTTGTTCGACCAATTATTTTATTTTTTGGTGGTTGCTGAGTTCAGTGTATTATTTTTTGCTCCCAACTGAATTTTCTTGAATTTGTAAACAATGTTCACGAAAAGTTTTGCCGCAATACTTACAAGAACTGAGCTATCTAATAAAAATCCACAATTTGTACCTAAGACGCTACCTATCTGTGAATGAAAATCAAAAACCTTGCTATGTCATTGATTAGAATCACTAACTACGCGTTCAAATATTAAACGATTTTCGCCTGGAATCAACCAAAGTATAAAATAAAAACTTCTAGAAGTTTTTTAGACTAACGATTTGTGCCTTTTTTTTTCCGCCCCAAAACGTATGATTTCTGTCTGTAACTATTGTCTCCAATATAGCAAAATATATAAAAAAAAATATTATTATATACAAACATGTCTGCATTAAAACAATCATATCGAGTATAATATAATAATTTATATTCAAATTATCAGTGAAGTAAATATTATGCTTTAAATTTTATTGCGAAAAAAAAACAATGGTACACGTTTCAAATAATTTAGCAATAATTATTCAAAGTAAGTCTAAGACTGAAAGGTGATATATTTCTATAAAAAAAAAATTTTAATTTTTTTTGCAACGTATAAATGAAATTCATTTTGCGTCAATCAAATTTTGAATCGCACAATACTTTGGCTAGAGTTGAATAGAAAATATGGCTTAACTTGATGTTTCTTTGCGGTTGTAGCAAATTTAATCTTGCACTGATTTTTCTGACATTGCATGTATCTCTTCTTATTTTGTTTTAAGAAATTAGAAATGTTTTTACCTCATTAATTAAATTTAAAAAAAAATTATTCAGTGTGTTTATTTATTATTATTATTTTCTTTCAAGATTTAAGTTATTTTAATGCTATTAACCATGCAACATACTACTATTTCTACTTATTAAAATTATTCACGTTAATATTGAAAAAAGGAGCATAAATGAAACATTTTACTTTTAAAAAAACTCAAGTATCAACAGGCTTTATTTAAAATGTTAATATAACGGAATGGATATTATCACCTTCCCGCTTCCTGCTCCAATGTGCTGTTTACTTTATTCATTTATTTAATATTTTAAAAAACTGAGTGTAATAAAAAATACTTTTAAAATTTAGAAAAAGCCTTCCAAATTATTAAAATTAATCAGATAGTATCCTTAATTGTATTAATTTCTTTATCGTTTATACTTTTTTTCTATAGAGAAAATTTAAGAACAACTGAATTACTTTAGTTCTGTTTTATATAAACTTGTGTTTTTGCAACAATAAACAATGCTTTGCACCTATGTGACTTATTAAAGCTTTCTAAAGTAAGAAATAAATAAGAAAAAGATAATTAAATTGATAAATTAATAACATTTGTAAAATTACGACAGTAATTATTTTTTTTAAAAATTATTTAGGGCGAAATGTTTCTAAAAATATACGAGCAAGAAGGATTCAAATACAGTTTCCGTTTTATTTATTTATTTTTTTTTTCGGAGAAGGAGGCCAGCACACCTTGATCGAAGAATATAGTGGTGTCAATCGCTATACAAAAGGGAAAGAATTCCCGATGTGTGTTGTGAATGATTGAGCCGGTTGGAAAGGGTACTGAGTTGAGGCGTGTAAGACGAATACCTGCTGCGTAATGAGAATATAATAATATACTATACAAAACACTTCTTGACATAAGATAGTAAAAGCTAAAATTTATTTTACTTTGGCCATTTTTGCTGTAAAGGATTGCAACCAGCAAGAAACATTTTCTTAGAAAAATAACAGTTGGGCTTCCTTTAACCATGAAGAAATAACCACATTCTTTAATTTATTGTTGAACGTTTACGCAAACAAATTCCAATTCGACGTCAAAAGTGGTTATTGGGAGAAAAAAAAGAATCTGTAACTAGACTTGTATTTTAAAACTTAGACTAAATAATATACTTTCAAACTACAAAAGAAAATTCTTTTATTTTTATTAAAAAATGAATTTAAGGAATTCTAACAACTTTGAAATTCTCCATTATCAAATATTAATGTCAACAAATTGCTTAATATTACACTTATACCGTTAAAAGTAAATTATGCCTGATAATTATATACAAATTAGCTAAGATGATAGTATTCTATTTTTTCACAGATTTCTTTTCACTGAAAAAAAAAAAAGATACTAAACAGACTAATCCATCTTTCTGATTCTTCAATCATAAACTAACCATATATCTATAATAATACACACAAATAAAATGTGATAACTTGTGGCCACCAGATGCGGGAATAGTTTTTGTTATAATTTAAAGTTAATGAAGTCGATGACACTATCCGAATGTTCTTGCCTACAAGATAGCGAGCACGTTATGTAAAGGCTTAGTTCTTAAAGATGAAAACGCAGGTCTTGATATCATTCAGTTTTATTACTAATTTATTGAACAATATAAGATGTGCTCTGCAATAAAATGCTGCTCTAAATATTATCACTCAAAATTTAATAATTTTGAGTGATGATTCTATTTAATGAAAAGAAAAAATATTTTTGTCTTAAGAGGTCCACTTAGAATATGCATATTATTTCATATAACTATTGATTTCTATGAAAAATTCAATACACAGGTGATTCCTCAGAATGAAAATAAATATTTTTCAAAATATTGTTGTCAGAAAGGAAAAGATAATTTGGAATATATGGCCTTCATAGATCAGTAAAGAGAAAGATTGAAACTTATACCTTTAACTATTATGCCTTTCTATTACTCTCTCTGAATCTAATTATGGGGATCAAAAAGTATTACTCAAATAGTATAAAATTTGCTTACACTAAGATAATTTGGTTGAAAATAAGTGAAAAATATTATATTTAGCATTTTAATAATTTATGGTTATGAAATAGAGCGTGAAACACCCGTATCTTTTTCTGAGTTAGATAAAATATTCCAAACACAGATCACTTGCAAACATTATATAGATATTTTTTTAAAGTTTGCCTTTATTTTCACACATAGTTATTTTGATCTAAAAGAAACAATTTTCTTTAATTTTCAATTTTTACAATTTCTTTAATTTTGAAAATCAATTTCGGATAACTTTTTTACATGTATGAAAATAAAATTTTTGTTCAAATTATTATATTCATATTTCATATTTTAGTATAAATATAATTCTGATAATCTAACAGAGTTTTTTAGAAACTATCATACTGTTTTTTACAATTAAAAAATATTGAAATAAGTTATAGATGGTAATTTGAGTGCAAGAAAAAGTATATATAAAAGGAACACCGGTGTCTCATCTTCGTCAAACGGTTAAAAAATAAAATCTAATATTTTTTAGGGACTGTTCAACTGATCATTTCGAGCCATGGGTATTGTCATTTATAAAACTAAGATAGCTAAATCGTTCAGATTCAGCAAAATATTAATCTTTAAACTTTAATCTTTAAGATTGAGCAAAATTTTATAATTTATTCTTTAAGATTCTGAAAAATTTAATGCAATATACTATTAAAAAACTATTTAATAAAAATCTCCATTTAATAAAAAATAATAGATTATTCAAATTATTTTTAAGTTAAATAAACTTTGAGTAAAGAAGTCTCGAGATTCGATGTCGGAAGTGGTAAAACAGAGAAATTTGTGAGGTATGGTATACATATTATTTAAAGCTAAATTAATTATTCAAGAATTATTTGAAATAATGCAATGTAATAAAAAATTTATTGAAGAGCAATTTTTATCTAAACTTTTTACATTTCATGATTTTGTGAAAAAAATCGAGTAAAAAAAAACAATAGAAAAGATGTAAAAAGAAAACAAAAAAAAGAAGGAAGGAAACTTTTACAATTCTAGTTATTCGTCGCCAAAAAAGTGCTGAACTAACGTTTTGGTAAATGGGGTGTTTTAAACATATCCAACAATTTGTTGCTGCATGCATTTTTTCCCCACTTGACTGAGTTTCAATGAAGAGAAAGGAGAATCATTTACACCCCTTTTACTTATCTCACTGGGTGAGAACCGTGGTCGAGTTCAAGTGAAAAACCTTCCTTCTGAAAACTGCCGTAACAGGGGAACTCAAAATCTCAGACCCTACCGGAATGAAAGAGTTAATGCAATTTAGACGAAAACTAAGACGTTTTTGCATTTAGCTAAGATATTTTAAAATATAAAATTGCAAATTTTGTCAGCAGAAATTTTTTTTGTTGCAGATTCTATAATAACGCCCGCTACACCTATTTTAACTGAGTGATGGGCCGGGATAGCCTGGTCGGTAGGGCGCTGGGCCCATGTCCGAGGCTTCGTGGATTCGAACCCCGCCTGCCGAAGACTCCCCGTGCAGTTGGTGACTGATGTACGTTAAATTCTGTCGAGTCGCAAAGTCCTCCATGTTCCCATTACAAATCAATACCTCTGGGGGTACTGGATTGGAGATCGATCGTTCTCTGACTTAGGTCAAAATTACGATCTGTCAATGAATGAATGGGTCCGCCTTATAAACGGGTGTGACGTATGGTGTGGCAGAAGTCTAATTCTTGGCCGTAGATGGCGCCACTGAAAAACAAGAACAATCGAACCTCTGCCTAAGTCAACAACTGAGTGATGATATTGTAGTTTTTTTGCATATTTCGAAAGAGGCTGTCGAGAAGAATAAATAATAACCATTAACTTATTCGTTGAATAAAGAAAATAACGTTGATTAAAAGTCTATGCAACATTGCCTCAGTTCATAACTCTTTTGAAGATTGAGTTCCAATCGGGAGAGATGAGGTCTATCGAAATATTCAAGATTAAAAATGATTTTGAGTGTTTTTTTTTTCCCTCATACAAAAGTAGAAATGTTTGCTGAAATACTTTTCTGACTCATACAAAAAGGCTTGAGAAGATATCATTAATAAGGGAATGATATCAGTACCACAGAACACTTTCACCTGATTAAAATTTATTCTGCCCCAATATGCCGTTTTCAGCCACCGTCGTTTTTCTCAGCTACCGGGGTTTTTCTTGTTAGGTTTTTACCTTTCTTTTCTTTTTTTCAATTTTCAAATTTGTCTTGCATCCCTCTTTCTTTTGAGGTGGGTGTTGAGAAAGAATGTTTTGCTTTGAGTGCTTGAAAAGCGACACTTTTTTTTTACACCTTACGCATTATTAAAGCAAAGACCTTCATTTTCCCTTCAAGGCACCATTTTCGCTGAAAGTACCTTACCATTTCAGCTTCTTTGAAATATTCACTTCCATTACTGACAGTTTAGTTGCTTTTACACACAGAACTAACTAACAAAGCTATTTTTTACTATTCATTTTTTTCTATTTTTTTTCGAGTAACAAAATAATCTACTATGTGATCAATTGACTTAACAAAATTCATTGAATACAAGGGATTTTAGAAAAACAAAATGTAAATAATCATTTGAGAATTCTTTCAATCCCTACGAAAAGTCACATTCCATGTTTCATGTATTTTTCACTAATGGTATATTGTCAGTACTCAAGCGGTCAAAACGTTCCGGGTATCAGACAGATTCATGTAATATCGCTTTAATCCAAACGCCTCTCGAACGTTAAAGCGTAATGAATATCTTTATACCTTTCGAAATTACCGCATCTGAACTACTTGGAGATCTTGCAACTAAGTAAAAGGATAAATAAAGTTAAAAAAAATAATAATAAATAAATAAAATAATAAAAATAACCATGGCACAGTATCTCTTCAACCCTTGCTTCATAAAAAAATAAGCCACCCATCTTGTGAACGGGAACTTCCTTGGAGGTAGAAATGGAGAAGGAAATTGCTGCTGGCATCTGGCGTGACATCTTTTGGGCGAATGATGAACTTCGTCGTATAATTATCAATCTAATGTGAAAGCTCTATTGTCCTGGTGGGCGGATCTCTGGTAATGTGCGCTCTCTTTGCCACACAGAAATATCCTGCAAAAAAGTTTCGAAGAGACAAAGATGGCGCGTGTCGTTTTCTTCAGGGTGGGTCCCGCACAGCCTCATCAAGAAAGGAATGCTTATCTTATGCTCATTAGAAGGTAAGAGCATACTTCGCAAGCATCGCTTGCAGAGATAATCAGTGATGACAGAAATAAAAAAGAACACCCCTTTTTCGTTTTTTTTCTTTCCTGGAATGCATCGTGAGACTCCAAACCTACTCTGATAATTAAAACGAAGATGAATTAACTCTTTCATTACTTATTTATGATATCATCATTCTTAAAAATCTCTTTCAGATGATGCGCTTTCATTCTAAAATCTTTCCTTATTTTTAAACTCAGTCGTTTGAAATGCTTCGAAAAGCAAAACGGAGCGTGCAGTCAGCGCAAGGTTCAAACGATAGTGTAAGGTTTATGATTTCAAGGATGTACCCCTGCTTAAGACCTGCTGAGTGAAGTAGTAGAAAGATAAATAGGAGAAAATTGTTTAAAATGCATTTTTGGTTTGTCTATGTCAGCGAAAGAACGGAAATAATTAATTACCAAATTTACATTTGTGGATACATTTTTTAACTAGATGCCATTAGCCTAAATATTTGGTAAAAAGTATCTAAGATCAGAATATAGTAGGAGAAGAGTAAATAGATAATTGGAAAAGGAAATGTATGTCCTTTTGTTTGACTATATTATCGAAAGTCAGAATGAATTAATTGCAAGTTTACATTCATTTTCTGGATATCATTTGTAACAGGATTGCACTTCACGCAACCAAACAGTAAAAAGTGGTGATGATTTCAAAAAAATACGTTACATCAAACTGTAGTTGGAGAAAATTAAATAGAAAAAATTCCTTTAAACAATTAATGCAGTTTTTATTTTTCTGTGTTAGCGAAAGTCAAAAAGAATTAATTGCAAAATTTACGTCGGGCGTTTATAATTTATAACTGAGTTGCATTTCCTGTAACCAAATGGTAAAAAGACATAGTGATGCCATTTTCAAAAAGTATATAAAATAAAAATGTGGTAGGAGGAAGGTAAATGTGAAAAAATTGCTTAAAGTAATTAATGCAGTTTGAAAATTTTCTGAAGGTAATTCACGTTTACGAAACGTTAATGTTAGCTTAAGTCGAACACAACTTATAACGGAAGTTACATTGGTTTCATTTATGAATCCAAAGAGTAAAAAAATACATAATGCAAAAAAGTTTCTGACGGAAATAATTCCATACATATAATTTTCGTATTTATCGACACTACAACCGTATACTAATTACAGTTGTTATTATGATTTATTAAGCCAAATCCCCAGCAGTGTTTCAAATAAATAAATTTTCCAATCGATTTAACCTTGATAATGCTAGAGGCTAGAAATTTTGCAGAGAAAATGTGTGTCATCAAAGGTAAGAATGCTGCATTTTATATATATTTTTTAGCTAGTTATTTGTTTTTGATTAAAGCAAATTAAAAATAACACCAAAGGTATAGACAATTCAT
Source organism: Parasteatoda tepidariorum (assembly GCF_982258835.1). Lineage (NCBI taxonomy): Eukaryota > Metazoa > Arthropoda > Arachnida > Araneae > Theridiidae > Parasteatoda > Parasteatoda tepidariorum. Next base: position 78,200,683 of record NC_141763.1, read on the forward strand.
GTTTGATCATTCAATTTTGGTAGGGTTGGAATTAAAAATTGACGAAGAAAATTTTCCAGTTTAAAGCGTGCCTATAGGATTCCGTCTTATTTCCACTCCCTTCCCTTTATATATTAACCAAAGCTAAATAATTTTTTTTCTTCCTTTTTTATTTATCTATGCTTTTTTTCTCAACTTAAATCTTAATCTGAGGAAAAACGAACACTTTTCTATTCCCTTTCCGTGGGCCCTAACCGGATACATCACCTAATAAAGATGGAATAATACTGCAAGTCCAGTGCCACGGTTGAAAAGTGAGTCGACTTAACCTGTGTTGAGCAACGCCTACCCAGCGTACTTTATTATATCGTTTATATTCCACCTCAACTGGCAAATGGAGGAAGAACAGCATGCAATCAAGTGTACAAATGAATTAGGCGAATCAAAGTAATGAGATTTGAGAGGTCATAAAATGTTTTAGAGACCGGTACTGTGCAGTCGTAAAGCCTCATCTCGTTCTACATTTTCTTTCTCTCTTTCTTTCCAAAAAGAGATAAATGTCTTCATCTTTCATACTTCGTTTTAAGTTGCTGCTCACGTAGACAATCACTCATTCATTTTAACTGCTCGGGAGGATATATTAAAAGCTGGATACAAATCCCCCCCCCCTGAAGCATTTCTAAAGAGGGAATAAATGTTTTTAAAAAAAATCACTCTTAGAAAAATTGAAGTTACCATAATATCGGCACTGTGAACCATCATGACGTGCTAATTCGATGCAATTTTGTACTAATTTGAACCATATTCATTTATATCGTGAATAGTGGTTAGAATAAGGAACTACGAACAAGATTAGATTTCGCAAATTTAGAAACTAACATACCTTTTATTTATGTTTTAAAGTATTCATTAGAAATATGAAGATATACACTATCTAGCAATAAGTACTTGGGCACGTGTGATTGAAAAGAAAAACAAACTTTACTCATAATCAATAGTTGGTAGAGCCTCCACGAGAGGCAATTGCAGCGTCAACCCTCCGGGGCATACTTCCTGCAAGTCCTTGTGTGACGGCTAGTGGTATTTTCTTCCATTTGGCTTGGAGAAGACACGTAAGTTCCTTCACTAATTTTGGACGGGTAGTACACCCCTTAATTCGGGTATCCAACTCGTCCCAGAGGTTTTCGATGGGGTTCAGATCTGGGCTCTGGGCAGGCCAGTCCATTCGATTAACCCCATTGGCACCATACCAAGCCTTGGTGACCCTCGCAACATGACAGCTGGCATTGTTGTCCTGGAAGTAACAGGGGTCCACCCGGTAAAACTGCCACAACGTGGGAAGCACATTGTCATCCAAAATAGTGCAGTAGGCATGGGACTAATGACGATGTTGTTCCCTATACGATATATACCGGCGGAGGGCGTGACATATCTCAGGACCGCAGGTGTAGTCATTTGCATAGGTGTCCAAATACTTATTGGTAGATAGTGTATAAAGTTCAAAGTACACCAAATGAATTATAATTCTTAAATAAATAACAGACATAGAGGTAGAGTAATAAAGAATGTGAAAAGGTCACAATTTCATCTTACGTTCTTATCATGTTAAAAATACATTTTTACCACCTTAATCCACTTCACTATCTAGATTTTCAGTCAATTGTCTTTCTTAGCCTCCAACCTTTTCTACTTTCATATTTCACCAACTTAACTATCTTTCAACTCTCCTTCAACTTCTGTTTCACACTCGGAATCTTTTTTTACTGTCCTTCAAAAACCTGCTTTCTAAAATATTAAAACCCAATCATCGTAGATTAAGAATATAAACCAATCTAAACTAAAATATCTTTAACCAATCCTGAATTAAAAAGTGGAGCTCAATGATCCATTCACATTAAACCCCGCTGGTCGCAGATTATCCTCAACCCATTAATTGGGTTTTTTCGGATAGTTTAACCGGAAACATAAATATCTTCCCAAACAAATGTTTCAGAAACAGGATAGGACCGGAAATACATCTATTCTTAAATCTCTACTTTAAGAAAACGGCAATCAAATAAACAGTTGAATTAAAATAATTATCAAATTAAATATAAGTTAAAATATAAATCAAGTTACGATACAATTAAAGATATCGTAAAAGTAGTTACGTGAATATTTCACGCTAAAATGTACGGAATCTGGATAAAGTCGCGAATCAAAATATTATGTTTTCGAACTGCAAAGTTTGTTATTCACTTTTTCCTTGGTGCGGGGCATTCTAATAATTTTAAGCCCTGATGAATTTCGAATAATTATGAAACAGATTATATAATTTTGTCTCCTATTATTTTCACATTTCATACTATCGATTAATTTCTGTCAAAGACATGGCGTCCTTACAAGTGTAGATCTCACTTGAATATATAGTATTTCTTATTTTATATTTCCATGATTGGGATTTCTACGAAAAACATTTTTGTGTGCAAAGTTTCCATGGATGTGGAAACATCTACATCTATACCTACACGCTGGAAGCCCATTGTATCATTTATTTTCTTCATGTAGGAGTTATATAGCTTATGTGCCTCATTAATATACAAGACACCTCAAAAATGAAGGGTACACTCTAAAAACTGTACCTCTTAAATAAAAGACACAAGCTAAATGTACCCTTCATTTTCTCGTGTTAGAGGCACATAACTAATGTGCCTTTAAAAATGAGAGGCACCACAAGAAATGAAAGGCACCAAAGCAAACGCGAGTCAATGCGCGGTACGAAAGGATTTTACCGGTTCCCTGTGCCTCTCAAATGGGCTTCCCTTCTTTTTCTTCGGTACGATGTAACGGAGAAGAAGCGCATGCGCACATCAAGGAAATATTTTATGACGAAATACAAATAATAAAAGCAGACAATAAAATTAGAACACCAGAAAGTTGTTGATTTTTTAGAATTAGTTTTCTGCGGAATTTGAGTTTTCATATTACCCGTTACGGGTTTATCTAGAGTGCCTTGATATTTTATCTATCCCGTTACGGATGAGTTTTCATATATCCCGCTACGGGCACTTTTTCGAGTTTCCTTTATGAGATTTAACTATCCCGTTACGGATACTTTATATTTGCTTTTGTATTTGTTGTGGTGTGAAATAAATGTTTTTATAAAAAAACTCAACAGTTCTTTAATATAGCTTGATACGCTACAGCTATGTATTTAATTGGTGGCAGCGTTGGGATCCGTTCCAGAAATGTTTTATTAAGTTTTTGAGAGAATTGGTGACAAATATTATTGTTATTATGGATTTCCTACTTAAGAAAAAATTAGTGAATGAGATGTTTAAAATTGATGCCAAGAAGTGTGGAATTCGACGGTACTTCGAACTCTTTGAACAGAAAGCGAAGAGATTAGTGTGAATTTCGATCTTTGGTTTTCGTGTGCTTTACAGCTTATTCCTGCTGAAAGGTCAGAAATTTATGATTATAATTATTATTACTTTAAAGAAAATCTCATTGCCAATTTTCAGTATGATTCACAAGATATTCCGTGTAATAACGATCGTCAGAAAGAACATTTTAATGAGAAATGGAATTCGCCAAGTATAGTGAAGAAATTTAGATCTGAAAGTGAATGTTTCTATTGTAGTGAAATAGGACATTTTAAGAAATACTGTAGACATCGAAATTCGGATTATAGAAAGGAGAATTAAGATAGAAGTTTGAAGTTTATTAATCCTCAATCCGACTATAATCCGATTGTTGTAATTAAGTTGAAGCATGAAAGTAAATCTTATTTTAATAATATTTATAAAATAAATGCATGTTTAATGATTGGGACAAAAATGCAGAATTTCAAGTTTTTTAAAATACAATAAAAAAAAAATTCTGAAACAAGCTTTCCAAAAAAATTGCAGAAGGCTTTTCATATATTTTGAGCACAAATAAAATCATCGAATAAATAATATTAAGTACAGTTAGTTCTAAAAAAATTGAAAGCTAATGTTCCCAAAAGGGAAGTGATGGCGCCTAACGGGTTAATATGCTTCGCCAAAATCTGGATTTTAAAAAAATTCATATCAATGGAAAGAAATCTTTCATTTTACACTTGTTAAGTCATTTGATTAAACATATTTTATGTTATAAAATATCCAAGTTGTCAAAATCTACATCTATCATTTTAAAATATTCTATGTAAGTTCTATGTTTTTCCATATTTGTGCAACTGTATACATCATATTGCAACTGTTACTAAATTATGTAAAATTGTTCTTTATGTGTGAAAATAAAAGATATTAGATTTCATGATATTTAGTGTTTAATTTTGATCCTTATAAAACTATTTTATTAAATCTCTAAATATTTAAAAAATATCTAAATTTATAAGGAATTTCCATTTTGAGGATGCTTTTTGAAAAAAAAATCCATGAATTATTATTGACTTGGCTTAACAGAGATAAATATTATCTTTTTGTACCTATATCTGATTAAAAAAGCACCATTTTAGTTGTTGAAGTATCATTAAACGCTACATAATTAAAGAAATGGTATAAATTTACATATTTTATAATTGTCTATGAAAAAGCCTTAGATGGAATCCCTTGAAATGATCACTTTCAAGTGGCCAATATTCAAAGAATTGAGAAATATTTTTCATTAAGAATTATTATAATTAATATCTTGGTAATAGTGGAAACCAAATAGAAAGTCCCTTTTTATATGAAGTGCTAGCAAATTACAAATAGGTATAAAAAAATGTGTTCAAATCTGGTAAATAACAGGTTTTGGAACCACTAAATGCTTGTTTCAATGAGCGGTACACCAAAGCAAAATCTAAGGTACAGTATACCTTTCAAGTTAAGAGGTACATCTGATTTTGCCTCTGAAATCAGAGGTACATTGTGCCTTTCATTTTTAAAGGTACGTTGTGCCCTTAAAATTCAGAGGCACAAGCGATCCAAATGTGCCTCTGAAATCAGAGGTACAGTTTTTAGAGTGTATAAAAAGGTTTTTATCCATTAAAAGGCACAAAAATAATTTGTCTCACTTTTGTACCTTTGAAAAGCGTTGCTCTTATTTTGCGGTACACAAATAGTACGCATGTGCCGGAAGTTTTTGATACATGTGCATCGTTTCCATTCGATACAGGCACATCATTTCCGGCATCCGCTTCCAACAATACTTTTCAATGCAAGAAGAATCATGGCGCTAAATATCAATATGTAAATGAGTCAGAAACAGGAAAACTCTTAAATATTTGTATCATTGAAAAGTACGCAACTAAAAAAATAAGAGGGGCATAAATATTGTACACTCTCAGAAATATAACTAATTCTTGACGATTCAGTAATCCTTGACTTTATTTCGTCAATTTTGAGAATCATTTCGTCACAAAATCAAGTGATTTGTGTTGCGACGCGAACTCTCAAATATGTGACAAAAATGTTTCCTTAACTCAAAAGCTTATCGTAGTGCATTGTGGGAGATTGTCAACTAGAATGACGAAACCAGATGAAAGACTAGACAATTAAAAATAAATTGACTAAATAAGTTGACCGGTTTGCATGTTTGTCTAGCCGATGGCCTCGTGCTAGGAAGATCCTGGATTCGAATCCCGCTTCGGAAATGGATGTAATTTATCTATTTGTTCTATCTGTCGTGCCCACAATAAAGTTATTATTAGAAAAATTGGTACATTAGCCACTTTGATTTTTTTTTTGGGGGGGGGGGATAGAATGACGAAATACTTTTTTAGTTATGACAAATTCGTTTCCTCGAAGAAGTGACAATAGCTATTTCATCACACTTTGACGACATTTTTGCTCTGAGTATACAGCAGGAAACGGTTTGTCAAAAACAAAGAAAGTTTCTTGATATTTGAGTATTTATTTTTTTTACAGTAGCCTTTGAAATATGTGCTTTAATAACCGTTACAGGAGTGTAAAATGAGAGTCACATTGTACCTTTAAATTTTAGAAGTACCTTTTAAATTCAGAGGCAGGAATTTTTCGTTTATATGTTTCGTTTTCGGCAGGAATTATAATTTTTCGTGAGTCAGAGGTACGGTTGTTTGGGTGTAGATTGTCTGTAAGAAATATAGAAATTATTATTTCTAAAAATTTAATTTTATTAATTAATTTTTATTAATAAAATATCCGGTAAAGAGTGAAATCACTTTTGGGCCCCACTTAATTAATTCCCTAAAAATGTTTAAATATACCTAATTGTCTAATTCTATGATTGTGATCTTCATTAACGAGTTTCTGTATATACAGATTTCAAAGAAGCTTGGATGCGTCTAACTTCCGGAGTTATGCCTGGATCTTATGTTATCTATAAGAAGTATAGAAAAAATTAATCGATTTTAAAATTTCATGCCATTAATTGATTCTTTTCAATAACATATCCGGTAAGGAATCTTTAGAAGAGGGAAATCGCTTACGAGTTTTACTTTATCTTATTTTCTAATTTAATGATTGTGATTTCTTATGTACAGAGTTCCTATTGCAAATATGATAAGACCTCTACCCGCAGAAATTATGCCTGAATCATAGGCTATCATGGATATAATACATAAAATTGATATAAAATATACAAAAAAAATATTTATTATCATTATTGTTTTCATACCACTTTTGCCTATTCCTTCAGTGTCTAAGAAATGCAAGAACCTTGGAAAATGCCCTGCTTACCCCAACCTAACAATGGCTTAGCTTTGAAATTTTAACGAAGGATTAACTTTGCACAATAATACCGTTCGATTTAATTAAGTCTTTTTTGATTCAGCTCATTTTTTAATTCAGCTAAGTCTTTTTCAATTCCGCTATGTCTTTTTTAATTAAGTCTTTTTTAAGTCAAATTTACACCAAATTATAGTTGTATGTAGGACTGGGCTATAAATCGATATATCGCGACATATCGATTTAACGCCTATATCGGCAAACCGATACAGCGACTTTCATTCCAAGCGATGCATCAGAAATCTGATTTAAGCCGTCGAGTGAAGAAGACGATATAACGATATAGCGATACACGCAAGGACTTTCTCTTACGTTCCGATGCCAACTCGCGCTGTGGAAGACGATATTGTTTCGTTATGTTGAGACGGCCTTGACTGATGAGCGGTAGAATCAGAACCACTTTTGAGACCTTATATCGTTATATCACATGTTCGTTTTCGCACCTTCGCGATTTGAAATCGTTTCTTGTAGATTATTTTCAATGGGATTAACTTCGTGATCGCCGTCGTAACCTTGTTCTGAACGCAATCTATTATTGAAAAGAATTTATAAAGAAAAGTTTCTTCATTAATTAGGTTAGTTTTTTATTTATTTTCTGACAAAACTTTTTTATATTTTTAAATGTGAAAATTATCGGAAATCTAATTTAAGGCACCCATAAGGAATTAAATTACGAAGTAAATAAATTTTTTAGGTTATTTTTTTACTTTCTTTTAATTTATTAAAAACCTTTCGGATAAAACTTCTAATAATTTAATGGGCTTCTATTACTGATTTTAAATTTATAAATCTTGAGTTGTTTTTATTTTTAGAAATAAAGTTAAAACAAAACTTATTTTTTGGACATAAGTCAGTAAACTTTATTTGTTCAAAAGAATTTGAAAAGTTTGCGAATTTTATTCATTTCTTTTTTTTTTTTTATCAATTACTACTTCGTTTTATTAGAGAGTAAAATCATTATTTTTTTTTAATTTTCGTTTTATATTATTAGTTAATTAGCTAAATATATTACCGAATATCACAATTCTTTTGTTTTTATTTTTAAGAATTTAATTAAGAAACTTTGCCTTACTTTGTTTTTCGTTCGTTCATTATTTAATTTAATTTAATTATTTATATGAAATAATAATAAAAATAGTGTTTAAGAAGCATTTTTTTTCTAAAATTTATTTAGCTCTTTGTTTTAAGCATACAAATAATTTTTTAACGAACTTATTTTTTAAATTTTGTTCCTATGCTGTTAGGTAAATATATTGATAAATTTCACTTTTATTTATTTTTTTATTTTTAAACTAAGAAATCTTTTGTTATTTGCGTGATCATTTTTAGAAAATATAACAAAACTTGTGTTTACTTCTTCATTAAGAATTTGAACATTACGATCGAACTTAATAATTCTGTAATTATTTACGCATAATAGTACAAGCAAATATTGATTTGTTAAAAAAAGTTTCTTTTTTAAAAAAAAAAAAAAAAAATTTTAACACTTTGTTTTAAGTGTATAATGAATTTCTTAACAAACTTTTTTTTTTAATTTTTTAAATTTTCCTTCAATAATTTCAGCTAGATATCTTTATAAAATTCCCTTTTTATTTTTAAACTGAGAAATCTTTCAGAGAACGAAAATTTTAAGAAATTATTACAATTCTTATGTTTACTTTTTAGTTTAAAATTCGAACATTTTTAATTTTAAACTTCGGCTTTTAGTCAATCTAACTTTTATTTTAATTAAAATATATTTTGAAATTTTAAAATCAGCTTTTGTTTAATAACAATATTTTTTTTCATTAAGGGTATTTTAGGGGTTAACTTAAATTACGACTGCTTATACCTTATAAACGATAAAGAAGTGCAAATATTTCATTCTGTATCTACACACATTTTTTCAATAAATATTTTAAGTAAGATTTGTACATCTTAGTCAATTTATTTAATATCTTTCTTTAGCAAAACATATATATTTTCAAATTTATAAATTGATTTAAATCAATATGCGTATGATGTCTTGATAGAAATCTGACTTTCTGTGCCTTAAAGTAAATGAAATTCAAAAATACTATATCGCGATACATCGCTATATCGCGATGCAAAACTGACGATATATCACGATATATAATTTCTAATATCACCCAGTCCTAGTTGTATGTGTCTTGTATGTTATATATATATATTTCTCTTACTATTATTTTCATTTTTAATAATTTAAATATTTATTCTGAGAGAGAAAAGTGTATACACTTCGTGAAATGATTAATGTGATTTGTAATCATTTCATTTAAGCATTAAATGGTGTAAGCGTTATTCGTTTATATGGTTAGCTTTTAAATTGCGCCAGATTTTCAGTACAGAGCTTAAAATAATGAACGGTAAAAATTCTATCTTCTAAGTCGGGGCTCAATTTGAAAAGTAATCTCTAAGTGAAAAGATTTTATAATAGGAGAACACAGTTTAAGTAATGGAAATAAGTGATTATTACAAATCAGTTTTTATGCCAATTTATGTTAAAATACTATTTCTTGATAAATCGTTATTAAAAAGATTCCAAATAAAGGAATGGAGCATTATAAGAATTGAACATTTTTCCTCCGATAGAGGTACGATTCACAAGTAACCTATGTCTTTAGGCAGATTTCTATAATTGCTGTAATCATGGTCTATTAGTTTTTTTCTACATGTATTCATTCATTCTCTACATGCATAAGTATACGCTGTATTCATTTAGGTAGGTATAAATAATAAAAGGTTTAAATAATAAAATTAGTGGTATAAATAATCAAATTAAGGTTTGTAATAACAATGTTAAGGTTTTCCTCCGTAATAATACACTGGTGATATAAATAAAGAGAATTTGCCTATTTTATCGAATTTCATGGAAAGAACTGAACTAAACGTAAAACCACTGATTCTAGACAAAAATGCAAATCTTGTACACCAATCACGTAAGCATAGACGCGCGTCAAAATATTTATCTTCTTCATTCTATGGTCTCCTCTTACAGATATACAGACCTTGCAACGGGATTTCATACTGGAAATAAGGCAGTTTATCATTTCCTGTGGCAATTGGCCTGAGTTGTCCTGCGGCAATTTCATACTTCCCGACTGCAACGAGTGTTACACACGATTATGAGTGTGCATTGCAATTCTGAATGTGCATATCAATGTATATACATATCAAATTTCGTTAAAATCAGTCCAGTTGTTCTAGAGATGATCGACCAAGTCTGCAAATTCTCTCAACTTCTTACACCAGTTTATATAAATTATGTAATAATGCAAGCAAAAAGGAACAGCAATAAGCATTTTTGATCCTTTGAAACATCAAGTAAGAAAAAAAAAAACTCGCACTGTCAACTGGAACAGGCAACTTCATTAGACTTGTCATTCCTCGCCATTTTCGGTAACAGGGTGGGGAAGCAGATTTTACCTGGACACTAAGGTGGGGCTGCCATGTATTGAACTCTACTACTGGGGCAACAGACAGGCACCTTTCTGACAACCGAAGACCGCCCTCTATCTAATTTATAGGCCATCCCATACCTGCAGAGAAAAGGTGAAGTAAAAAAAAAGAACGCCATTATTCTGAAAACGGCAGGTTACGGGGAACGCCATAAATTCGTTCTGAAACGCCAATTCTTTATATACCTGTCAGTGGAAGGTCACCATTTCAGCGAAATGTTTTTATTTTATTTTATTTATTCCTAAATGTTTTGGTAATGGAAGCGTTTTTCCAGAGAACAGGTAAATCTAGAGGAGCCTGTCAATAAGTGGTTCGCACCTATTATGAGTGTCATAAAATGCGGTTCTCGGGGTTTTCTTCTTGATAATAAGGAGCGATAAGTAGATCTTAACGAACTGAAAACAGGATGACGGAGTTAAATGATCTGGAAAAAATGCCAAAAACCACAAACAAAAGCGTTAGGAAAAACATGTTTATTATGCTAAACCCAACATATCATAAAACCCAGTAAATTGGAAGTGTCTTAATTCTTTTAGTGCTTCTGTGAGAAAGTTAACAACGACCATCACTAAAAAAAATATGCAAAATCTTATAAATCTAATTTATTATCTTTTTGCCGAGGTCAAGAATCGAAGATTGTGAAAATAAATAATAAAAATTCCACAAATTATAGATCCTATTGATCAGTTTGCTGTTGCTCTTAATAATTGCAATAATAAACAAGAATATCAATACTAAATTTTAAAATTACATCTTAATATTTTCTATCGTTTTTAATATTTTCTGTCAACGGTAACGAAGCGTGGATTGGATTATTAAGTCGCCTGAATTAGATCTTTTGAAATGATAACTTCTGCCATCTTAACGTGACCAGATTTATTTAAATGAGTTCTTTTTTGTTTTTATTTATCTCTCTCTTTAATCTTTTCTTTTTAAATCCATATTTCAGCTGACTTAATTCATTTTGATTTACGTATATGCCAAAAACTACTAGACAAAAAAGCAGTTGCAAATCTTTGAATTCATATGCCTCATATAAAACCTGATTTTAAGATTTTTATTGATAACACGGTTAATAAATTTCTTTCTTCACTATAAATATTTCAAAAAAGTTTTTTTCCAGCATATTCCTCTCTGCTAACGAACTTTTTTATAAAGTCAGAGTTCTTCAAAAAAAAAAAAAAAAAAAAAAAAAAAAAAAAAAAGAAGGAAAAAAAAAAGAAAAGAAAGGTGTATGCTAAGGGTTCCGTAACCGAAAGAAATTGGAAACTGATCTAAAATTCTGGTGCACACCAGTAGAGCGTTCAATTAGACCCCATCTACCGTCTTGAACTTCAAACTTGGTGAATTAACTTGATGAAATCTTCTCCTCATAAAACCTGTAAAAGAATTAGTTTAACACTTTCCTTACTAATAATAATAAAAAAGGAAGCTAAATAAAGACTCAAGTTTATGACTCATTCTAATTGTGTTAAAAAATTTAATTTGATCATGTATATTTTTTCTAAAAGACAACAGGAAAGTGAAATAAGATCCTGAGGTTGGGATAAATACATTTAACTTAAAAAAAAGATAAGCTTTTGCTGATAAATTGAAAAATTTTCTTTACAAATGATATTTTTTAAAATCTGACAGCATTTTCCTCATGCAAATATTTTTCACATAGTTATATCATCAATAATCATAGTAATATCATCAACAATCATCAATAAAATTTTTTAACACTATTTACATCTGTTTTTAACAGTAATCGACATAATACAATTGAATCGATGAGTTCGAAAATTAGTCATTTCCACTTCTTCTTAAAATTAAAATTCTTGCATATTTAAGCTTAGCTGACGTAAATATATAGTTAGGATATAAGAAATTCATGTCCACGTACTTGGTACAGTATATTTTGGGCAGTAAAAAATGCTCTGTATATATCAAGATGATACCTTACTACATAAGTTTTTTGTCTCTCGATCCTGCAAAATTAGTTATGTTGGAGCTGACCGGTTACCGGTTACGAACTCATTAATTCATTTATACTTCTGTTTAAACATCATACACTTGGTACATGAATCTGCAATTTGAATACATTGCTTTTTAATTTTTTATATTTTTTATGAACTCGCTTTCTTGTCTGTAAAGGTGGGAACTTGCAATAGAAATTTCGGCAATTTTCCTACTTTTAAATCTTCACTGGGCTTCCGTTCCTGATAATAATGTTTCTACAGCTTCAAGCAGCCTTTATCACCATTGAATCATAATTTTGACCAGTTTTCGACTGACTAGAGTACTCAGATTTCAGCTTGAGCTCAGTGTCTGATGCCAACCCATGTCACAACTGTGCTGGCAAAATTTTTTGCCTAGTGAAATTTTATCTGCTTTCCAACATTAACAAACAGACACGAAATTACAAAAAAGAAAAGTATAAAATAATTTTTTTTTAAATTACGTTTCTCAAGTAAATTTAAAAATAAATAAATCTTCTTTGCTTTTATAAATTTTACAATATCAATAATTTATAATTAAAAAATATAATTAATGAAGGAGAAAATAAGTTTTAGTCACAGATATAAAATGAGAAACGTATCGCCTATTTTAATAAACTTCACCTCTGAAAATTGGCCCTTCATATTTCGATTTTTTTTTTCTCCAATGCCCACTCGATTGACATTCGTCATTTTGGTATCAGTAGAACATACTTGTTGGCCACTCTTTCAGGGGCACCATATTAGGTGGGCCAACGTTGCTCCCACAGTAAGGACAGATGGTACAAAGAAGGAAAGAACTTCCATGCCTTGTCGGAGATTTGAATCCAGGACCTATCTGATGTGAGGTCAGTTCCCTGACCACTATACAGTCCGGTCAGCATATTTCGAAAGTGATGCACTCTAATTTTTCGTTTTAGATCTGTAAACGAAAAAAAAATATTTTCATCTTTCCTTTATAGTTCTGACTGCAAGATTCACTCCTTACAAACGTAAAAGCTAATCAATAAAGATTTACAGAGCAAATATAAATTGCAAATTGATGTACCAATGGTCTTTTGTTTTAGAATTTGACACAAATATAATTATTATTGCATTTTTAATCTTCTCGAAAGATATAACATTTAAAATTTTTGTTTTATTTTATTTTATAGCTAATACTTTTTACAATGTTTTATTTTATTTTATCGTTAATATTTTTTTAAACACTTTTACAGAACAAATAAGAATTGTAGATTCATGTGTAAGAGATTTGACTCGGAGACAATTTTTTGGATGTTGGTAGGAGCTTACTATGTACCAAAGATATAACTCGGAGACAATTTTTTGGATGTTCATAGAAACTTAGTATGTACCAAAGATATAACTCGTAGACAATTTTTTGAATGTTGATAGGAACTTAGTATGTACCAAAGATATAACTCGGAGACAATTTCTTGAATGTTGGTAGGAACTTGGTATGTACCAAAGATATATAACTCGGAGACAATTTTTTGGATGTTGGTAGGAGCTTACTATGTACCAAAGATATAACTCGGAGACAATTTTTTGGATGTTCATAGAAACTTAGTATGTACCAAAGATATAACTCGTAGACAATTTTTTGAATGTTGATAGGAACTTAGTATGTACCAAAGATATAACTCGGAGACAATTTCTTGAATGTTGGTAGGAACTTGGTATGTACCAAAGATATATAACTCGGAGACAATTTTTTGGATGTTCATAGAAACTTAGTATGTACCAAAGATATAACTCGTAGACAATTTTTTGAATGTTGATAGGAACTTAGTATGTACCAAAGATATAACTCGGAGACAATTTCTTGAATGTTGGTAGGAACTTGGTATGTACCAAAGATATATAACTCGGAGACAATTTTTTGGATGTTGGTAGGAGCTTACTATGTACCAAAGATATAACTCGGAGACAATTTTTTGGATGTTCATAGAAACTTAGTATGTACCAAAGATATAACTCGTAGACAATTTTTTGAATGTTGATAGGAACTTAGTATGTACCAAAGATATAACTCGGAGACAATTTCTTGAATGTTGGTAGGAACTTGGTATGTACCAAAGATATATAACTCGGAGACAATTTTTTGAATGTTGATAGGAACTTGGTATGTACCAAAGATATATAACTCGGAGACAATTTTTTGAATGTTGATAGGAACTTAGTATGTACCAAAGATATAACTAGGAGACAATTCTTTGGAAGTTGATAAGAAATAATGTTCCAAAGATATAACTCAGAGATCATTTTATGAACGGTGATAGGAGTGATACACCCTTCGTTTTATGTTTTAAAACTTGACACAAATAAAAATATTTATTCTTTTCTAGTACGTTTGAAAGATGTAGTATTTTATTTTATTTTATTTTATTTTATTTTATTTTATAGCTAACACTTGGTAAGATGCAAACTTTAATGTGAAAACTTAGCGTAGAATGAACTATTCTTGCATTTTTTATCATAAACATGAATTCTTTTAAGTTTATTTTTATCCCCACCACTTACAGCCAATCTGGTTAGAAAATTATTTAGTTTATCTCCAAAACAACCAGATTAGCAGAATCTTCATTAGGTCAGAGGCGGCTGTCTTACTTTACGAGATGAGGGCGGCTTTCAAAGACTATTTTTTTTTTACCGACGAGAAATAAATTTTGTCTTTCAGGAATATAAGTGTTTTTTATATACTTCTTTTTAGCTTCTTATCATTAACCTCTCGGCATATTTTATCATTTACGAAAAGACACGGAACTATTCCATCTTCTTAGAGAACTTGGAATTCTCTTATCTGTAGGGGAAAAAAGAAATGGCCAATAAGAGACGCCGCCGCCATTATTATACAAATGCCTTTAATAGAAAAATGTCTTTTTAAATATAATTACGGCCGCAAATCATTTAAGTGTTTAAGCTTTCTTTTCTTTGATGTTCATTTCTAAGAAGAAGAAAAAAACGATAATATTTAAAAAGAAAACAAAAACTTTTCATAAGTGTGATTAAAGAAGGCTTAGTTTGGGAACAATGAAATTATTTTATTAATAGTTTTGCTCTGAGCAAAGAACATCAAAAACACTCATAAAAGAAGCATAAAAAAGTATGAATGAAGTGTTTAAACACCTGAGTACCATTTTGTTGAAAACCACTTTTGTAGCGTCACTACTTTTAAAGCCAGAGTTAAAAGTCTAAGAAGAACCAAATTTTTAATGAATAAATTTTAAAAAAATAATAATAAAAATAACAAAACATAAACACACCATGGTTTTATTTAATAAAACTTCACCTAGGTTGTAATTACGATTTAATAGGAAGAGAGTTCAAAGTTCAGTACATATTTTTAAGTTACGAAATCGGACACAAAAACGTACGTTCTCTGAATAAACGCACTTTTTTTCGCCGGATTCAGATTTTTGACTCTCAAAATATGGAGGGTAACTACAATCTGGAAAATATGATCTCAATAGTGTAAACGAGAAGGAGATTGAATGTTTGGACACTTTTAAGACGATTTTATTTTTTTTTTCAGTTTTTTTGCCATATCTCGGGAACTTCTAAGTGAATCGAAAAGCCTTTGCACATGATTATAAAACTCGATACATCAAGGTAGTTTAATGCAAACAATAAATTTTAATAATTTTTATTTTTTATTTGATGACTGTGAATTAAATTTTAATGTATTCAAATTTTTACACCATTTTTAGTAATGAAATTTTAAATAGCAAAATACAATTCGATGAAATCGGCCAAATAGTTTCTGAGTTATGAAATTTTAAAGGAGCCTTATATTTAAACTTTAATTTCTCATAACTTAAAGGTCCCGCAGTGGACTGATCGTTAAGACACGGTTCCCAGCAGATCACCGAAGTCAAGCATCACTGGCTGCGGTCAGTGTGCGGGTGGGTGACCACTTGGATCAGTTTGCGTAGGGACCGAGGGTGTGCGGTATTGGTCCTCGTTAAACTGTGCTACCGTAAAGTGCTCGACTTCGCGCGCAGGTCGTCGGGCTACCGAAGCGGGAGTGCCATCCCCTCCGCAGAGGATCAAAATTGCGATGGCATGTCTTCGGATCATCCTCCGGGATGTTTCCCAGACCGTCGCCAATAGCCCATTGTGCAGCTCTAGTGCGACGTAAATTAACAACAACAACAACATAACTTAAAGTATCGTCTGTTCTAATTATGAAGCATAAGTTAAGCCCTCAAACCATTAAGATTGAAAAACCATCATTAATTAAACAATCAGTTTAAATATGTGAAAGGCCGATCATTAGACCAAAAGCTATTAAATTTTTGATTTCTCCTTTTTTAATGCGATGCTGTACTTCTGCACTTTTATGTAAAAGTTTCAGAAACAGCTTTTAAGTTCCTCGCTCAGAATAGTACTTGAAATTATCTGGTTACTTTTAAAATTCAGAAAACGTTTAATTGCTTTTGAAGTTTAAAAATTTTTTACTTCATTCTAACTACTAGTATTCTTAAAATTCAGAATAATTTACATTTAATTATGTAGTTTCATTTAAAATTAAAAATTATTTTTTTCGGGATTGATCTAATAACTCCTGAAAAAATAATATGTGAACTACATAGCCATTTAATGCCATTTAATAACCTTCACTTTCCGTAAATACACTTATATTTTTGTATACAAAAGTTACAGAAACTCTTAAATTTCGTAATGCTCTCTTTCAGAATGTCCTTTAATTGTAACGTTGAGGAGTTCTTAGTCACTTAGACATTCTTAAATCTTTGTCCTTTTAACAAAATTTTTGGCTTCAGAGGTTAAGTAGATGGAGCGTATAATTCTTCGGAGTTTTTCACATTGTTTTAACGTTAATTATATACAGCACAAAGTTAACCCTTCTTTATTTGAGTATAATTAGGTAGTTTGTGAATAAACTTCGTTAAAGGGTAAACACGCAGCAAAAGAAAGAAAAAAAAATATATTTATTATTGCAATGATCCGTATGATTTGTATTTTTCGCGATGCTTTAACGTTATTTATATGTAACACATAATTAACCCCTCTTTATTTAAATACAATAGATGGTTATTCCGTAAACGATGTTTAAGGGAAAAACAAAGGAAAATACATTCTGGGCTACCTTGATGAGCCGTATGATAAAACCAATATTATTTGCGCTTTTGTCACGTTGTTTTATCGTCAATTATATGCAGCACAAAGTTAACCCTTCATTATTTGGATATATTTCAGTAGATTGGAGAATAAGCGACCTTTAAAGGTAAACACAAAGAAAAATACATACACCGGTTCAAAGAGTTAACTCGTTGAACCGATGGTACTGCAAATGTGCTTGTCTCAATAGTTTTTATATTTGTTGTGAAGCAATTTATAAAGGAGACAGTGTGGTAGACATTAAAAGTATGCCGTCACAAAAAGCCACGAAATTTAATATTTCGCTTTCAAATACGTCTTTAATCAACGAACAGTTAAAGGGCTATGCAAAAAACACTAATGTGTTTCTTGGGGATTCAATACCTCTGGGGGTACCGATCCAGGAGTTTCCTTGTCTTCTGGATTGGTTCAAAATTGCAAGGCTACGGCGTTGAACTTTAGTAGTCGTAAACCCAAAAATTGGGTCGGCTGTTCAACGGTGGACATAAAATAAAATAAAATGTGTTTCTTGGGTGCTGACGTGAATTATCCTCAGTGGTAGACGGATAATGGGTTAGAGTCCCCTTGCCATCAGGCTAGCCGTGGGAGGTCCTCGTGGTCTTCCACTCTATGCAACGCAAATACGGGTTAGTTACACCAGAAAGTAATCCACGAAGGCAAATTTCCCCCAATACTTGATCCAGGAGTTCCCTTGTGTTCTAGATTGGATTCAAAATCACCAGGCTACGGAGTTAAGCATTAGTAGTCGTAAACCCAAACTTTGGGTCGACTGTTCAACGATGGTTATAAAATAAAATATAAAATGTGTTTCTTGGAGCCGCGATGGCTCAGGGGTTAGAGCGTTTGCCTTCCAATGAGGTGAACCGGGTTCGAATCCCAGCGATGGTTGGTCGATACAAATACGCATCCAGCTCTCACAGATCACAGTGCTGACGTGAAATATCCTCAGTGGTAGACGGATCATGGGTTAGAGTCCCCTTGCCGACTGCAGGGCCGGCTTATGTATGTCGCGGCCCCTAGGCAATGCTCGTCTCGCCCCCCCCTACCGTCTTCTAACTTCCTAATATATTTCTTCGCTAACACAACACTTTATTATAATTACGCTGTTTTTTACTACATAGGTATATTATCACATTATTCAATAAAAATATTGAATCAAACGAAAATAATATAAGTAATAAATATATGCATTTAAAAAAATCATACAATAAGCTTAAATATTAACTCTTCTAACTTTTTTTGTTACAAAATCGTTCAAGACATACCATCGTTCGAGACCTTTTCCAATACATCATTTTCAATTGTCATTATGGCCAATGAATTTAAACGGTTTTGAGACATAGTTGAACGAAGACAGTTTTTAATTAATTTCAATTTGAAAAGTTTCGTTTTTCAAGCATGTTGTGTTAAAAAAGCTGCTCTTGCTGTATAGTCATCTGATTAGTCGGCGTTAAAATTACAGCGATAAAATTGCTTGCGATTATGTTACTGCGTTATATATGAACTAACTACCAAAATATTAATATCTAATTTGGAATGCGTTCAGAAATGTACTAAAATAGCGTCGATGTAATGTACAGAGCAAGACAATCGTCATTGAAATTTCGAATTAAATTTTTACTGTTTAAGAAACATTGTCAATTTTTTCCTCTGTAGCACAGGGTCCCTGAACGTGGCGGAGCCCCTAGGCAGTTGCCTACAGTGCCTAATGGATAAAACGGCCCTGGCCGACTGGCTAACCTTGGAAGGTTCTCGTGGTCTTCCTCTCCATGTAATGCAAACGCGGGCTATTTCCATTAAAAAGTCCTCCACGAAAGCAAAATTTATCCCTATACTTGATCCAGGCGTTCCCTTGTTTTCTGGATTGGGTTCAAAATTACAAGGCTGCGTAGTTGAACATAAATAGTCGTAAACTCGAAAATTGGATGGGCTCCTTCAACGACGGTTATAAAATGTGTTTCTTATATTTTAATACTTAACTTTCACTTTTTTAACTTAACTGAAACATCATTTTAAAAATGTTATCATGGATTTATCCCTTCCAAACCTGAATTTTTGTGATAAAAAGGAAAAAATGTTCTTTTTTTTTTCCCTTTCCTCTTCTTCTCTTTCTCCCCCCCCCCTTTTTTTTTTGAGTTAAAAAAAAGCATTGTAAAAAAAATATTTTTCTTAATATTTTTTGAAATTCTGCTGCATTGTAAATCCATTACATTTTAAATATATTTCAACAAAAATACAAATCAATCCTTCACAGTGTGGACTATAATTCCATTACATTAAACAAAATTCTATTGCATTTTAAAGGAAAGAAGTTTTTGGAAAAATATACCGAAGAACACAGTAATAAAAATAATATGCACCAGTTTATTTAATTTAGTTGAAAAACACGAAATTTTTAAAAATATATTCTTGAGTAAAATTATTAGAAAAACATTTATTTCAATATCAATATTTAGAACATATAATTATACAATTTTCTTTTTTAAAAAAGGCACGTAACTTTTCTTTATTAAGTGATAAAAAAAAGCCCGTTATCATTATTGGAACGAAATTCGCAATTAATTGGATCCAAATAAAAATTTGGAAACTCATTTTTCATTGAAAAGAACATTAAATAAACAAGAAAAAATTACATTGAAGCTGCAATCACGGGTAATTACAACAAAAACACTCAAATTCTTCCTTTTCGTCTTACATCAAATGCCTTAGCGAACAATCAGGATTGGATAAAAAGCCATTGGCCTCTTTGAAGTTTATGACAGCTTATTCTCAATCAATATATGGATTGAAATTATTGGGGGATTAGCTTTGGGGGATTCACCACAAATTGGGGGATTAGCTTTGGTAGTTGACAGTTATTGTATTTTTTCTTTATTGAAAAGCAATGTCTTAAAAAGAAAAACTTAATTATCGGATTAAGATGTTCAATTTGAAGAGATATGAAAAAAAATAAGAAATAAAATAGAAAAAATAGTATTTCTTGAAGACAAATCCCAATTTAGATTTTTAGAGTGAAGCATTCTATATGAGAGTAAAGCTGCAAGATTGTAACACGTTGGCGAACGGAAATGATGCTCAAATAATTAAAAAAAAAATTTCATTTAAAATTCCGCAATCTGTTTCAAATTTCAAGCTTCATAATTCAAAAAAATTTTCGACCGTTATTGAATAAAATGATAGAGAATTTTTAAACCTTATATTTTGCATTGAATTATGATTAGATCAACGAGTTTCATGATTGTTTTCAAAATTCTTTTGATTTCGCTTTAAGGCTACATTTTGAAAGCTTCGTCGTAATATGAAATTATACTTTTTTTGCGAATAATACGCTATTTTTATAACTGCTGTGAATTTGCAACTGTTACTCATGATTTAAATTTAAAATATCTAAAGCCAGCACTGTCTATGTTTATTTTGAAAATTGCGCAAAACATCTTATTATGGAGAAAAGCCACAGTTATGTGAAAATGGAAAGCGTTTGTGGTCTAACTTTTTAATATTTAAAAACTCACCCCAGTGCTATATTACCTAACCTTATAAAAATTTGCAAAAACTGAGAATAAGGCAGTGATTTTGATAATTTTCATCTAGGTTTAAAAATCTCGCCAAATTGACGAAAAAAGTTTAATAACTTTTAAAATATTTAAGTTATTTGTTTGTTCTAAAGCCCAAATAATTCTTTTTTTTTTTAATGGCAGGCACTTAGCCAAATAATTCTTCATGGCAAGATTATTTACATTGTTTAAAACCATTGCATTGCATCAAGTGTATGGCACTTAAACTATGGCAGTTTTTTTAATTTATTTTCCTTGGCGACAGAGCTTTGAAAAACAGCATTAAGAAGTCTCTATCCTCGCCATCTTGGATTCTAGGCTAAATTATTATATAGATGATATATAGTACTATTAGGCAGTACTTTTGATAGTACTTTTTGATATAGTACTTTAGATAATACAATACCTTTTTAAAAAAGTAGAAAATAAAGGTGTTTTTTTTAAGAAAAAAAAAAAAAAAGATTAGGAGAAATAGCGTTTCATAAGTTTTAGAACTTCATGACTTTTTCCTCTAAACTTTGATAAAATGATGCTAATGAGTGAGTAAGTTATTGAAACTACATATTTCTCATGATTTATTTAAAATCTAATCTTATTGCAGTGTAAAACTGATGAAAAGCGATTTGGATGACGCTAAAAAGTATTAACATTAACTGCATAAAAATAAAGATTCTTATCCTAAAATGTAAACACTAACGACTGTTAAATATTTAAGTACCTTTCAAAGATTGTTAATAGCAGAATTGTATTGGCATAATTTTGTGCGGGGAAAAAAATGAACAGAGAATTTAAAATACCGCACGCTTTATATCTCAAATTCTGATTAAACGGCGACCTTACATGTATCGAAAGACAGTGCAAAATAGAGTAAATGACCATCATTAGTTTATTTTTGAAAAATTAAATGAAAAGTATTTAAAGCATATTTAAAATTTTTTTAAAAAAATTGCTTAATGCCTACTACGCAATTTCCTCTCTAAAAAAAGTACATTTTAATTCTGACATTAGTTGTAACCCTTGTCATTTAAAATGACACTTAAAAAACAAATTAAATATTACCGCTTACAAATCAAACATGTTAATAACGAAGTC
Organism: Parasteatoda tepidariorum; assembly: GCF_982258835.1. Lineage (NCBI taxonomy): Eukaryota > Metazoa > Arthropoda > Arachnida > Araneae > Theridiidae > Parasteatoda > Parasteatoda tepidariorum. The sequence continues at coordinate 78,222,601 of NC_141763.1, forward strand.
TGAAATAACGAGTTTATTTAATTGGATATCTTATATTTCTTCTGTTATTTAGATCGATAATTATCATTGCTGTTGAGTACGGCAAGAAATATACCCTATTTCTTCCACTCCTATATTTTATTAAACAAAAATTCTTAAAAGAAAATACAAAATTGCAACATATTTCTAAAACATAAACTCGAATTCCATTGTATAAGTCAAAAGTTATTTGGAGACAAATAAAAACGCTTTCACCTAACTCTCCATTATACAAAATCTATCCAATTCTTATTTCAAAACGTAACAATCCTCCCACCGTTTTGATTGGAGGTTTACTTTACTAATCAAAACTAATTATATTTCTATGAGTAAAATGAATGAAAATTATAATGTTAAAAATACTGTTCCGAAAGTCCAAGTTTTTCAGCTCAAAAATTTAATTGGCACTTCAATAAGTCTTCCACTTCTCGTTCTTACTGTTTTTCCAACTACCTGCAAGTCCTTCTCCGGTTTATTCTTGCATGCTTCATTATTTATTAGATTAGGTTCAGTGGGTGAGGAAATTTCGAGTGGGAAAATCTTCTGCGCAGGCCTGACGAGCTCACAGGATGAAGTTTTAAGGCGAACCACTCGTACTTGCCCATCTTTACCAGGAAAAACATCTATTATTTTAGCCATTGGCCATAAAGTTCTTTTTTTACCGTCAGTTTCGATTAAAACAATATCTCCTACTTTCAAAGGTTCAGTCGGTTTACTCTTTGATGGTCGTTGTAATAATTGCCCAAGGTATTCACTTCTAAATCTTTCTCTTAAAGCATTGCGCAAATTTTGCTGGTACCTTAATCTTTTATTCAAATTTACTTGATCAAGTTGATCTAAATCTGGCACTCCGACATCATCTATTTCTTTCAAGAACATAGCTGGCGTCAATGGAATGAGTTCATCCCCTTGTTCTGAGACATAAGTGAGAGGTCTAGAATTTATTGTTGTCTCACAATCACAAAGGACGCTCGTCATTTCTTCATAATTTAAAGCTGATTGACCTAAAACCTTACGAAGAAGTTTTTTAACCATCTGCACCATTCTTTCCCAAAATCCTCCCCACCATGGGGAAGCAGGAGGATTAAAGTTCCATTGAATCCTATTCACAGATGCTTCAATTTCGATCATTTTCCAATCCAACGATTTAAATAGGTTGTTAGCTCCTGTAAAATTGGTGCCATTATCATTATAAATAGTTTTTGGTCTTCCTCGTCTGGCTATAAATCGTCGTAAACCAAGCAAAAAACTTTGTGTTGATTGAGAAGTTATCAATTCCAAATGGATGGCTCTGTAGACAGCACATGTAAATATAATTATCCATGCTTTGCATTTTTCTCTAAGCATCAAAGGTCCCGCCAAATCTATTCCTGTTATTTCAAACACCAATGCATCTTTGACTCTGTTTTCAGGTAACACTCCTGGATTGCATTCGATCCTCGTAGTTTGGTGTCTTTTACATCTCACGCAACGAGCTAAAACTTTGCGAATCGTCTTGCGAGATCTTATAATCCAGAATCGTTCTCTTAATTTAGACATCAATATCTGAATTCCCGCATGGCACATACTTTTGTGCATGTAAAAAATCATTAATTCCACAAGTTTATGTGTGCTTGGCAGCAGTATAGGACTGATAAAGCTTTCAAGGTCTTTTCTTTCAGTTAACTTGGTGCTTACTCTTAAGATACCTTCTTCGTCTTTAAAGACGCATAAAGATTTTAACCTGGCGATATCTTCGTCATTAAATGACTTTTGCTGAATCTGCTTCATTAATACTTTTTCAGCCTCATTCAATTCGTACAATTTCAGCTCGCCAATCTCTCGTTCAGTTCTTGTTTTCTGAGCATTTTTGAGGAATCTTAGAATCCATGCCGTCATTCTTAAAATTTTTAAGTAACTCGAAAAATATGCTAGCATCCATGAATTTTCAGTGTTCTCGCAGGCAAGAGTTGCCACAACGGTTTTTCTCTGCTCTAAGTATATTTCCTCTTCATTTTCGATTGGGGTTGAATTAGGCCACTCTTCTTTAGGCTTGGACAACCAAAGTGGGCCCTCCCACCATTTAGTTTCCAGAAGCTTAGAAACAGTGCATCCTCTAGATGGTAAGTCAGCAGGATTACTAATACCAGGAACATGTCTCCAATCCTTGGGATCACTACATTCACGTATTTTCTTCACTCTGTTACAAACGAATGTTCCCCAGGGTAGGTCATTCTTCTTAATCCAGAACAAGGCAGTTGTTGAATCCGTCCAATAATATGTTTCACTTATTTCCAGAGTTAAACTTTTCGTGACGAATTCAGATAACTTAGCGCCAATATAACAAGCTAATAATTCAAGTCTTGGAATCGTAATTTTTCGCAGTGGAGAAACTCTTGACTTTGCCTGTAAAAGTTGCACTTTTATTTCATCTTGCGATTCATTTCTAAGAAAAATGGCAGTTGCGTACGAATATTTTGAAGCGTCAGCAAAAACATGCAAACTACACGAAATTCTATTAACTGCTGTTGCTTGGCGAGGAATTCTTACTGATGATAATAAAGGTAAATCCTCAAGCCAAGCTAAGAATTCCTTTTTCAAATCTTCTGTTAATTCGGTATCCCAACTTAGTTTTTCTTGCCAACTTTTTTGCAGAATCAATTTTGGTATCAATGTGACTGGACAACTAAATCCAATTGGATCAAATATTCTTTGAGCCACAGATAACACTGTACGCCGTGTGATTGGCATATCTTTCATCTTCATTTTTGGTACATCACAAAACAAGGAATCTTCTCGTTTGTTCCACAGTAATCCAAGTACTTTAGTTACTTCCTCTTTTTCTTCATCTTCATCATTATGTATTTTCGTATGCTCCCAGCATCTTAAATCAAATTTTCCTTTGCCCATTATTTCGGTCGATTTATTGATGAAGTTCCGCAATTCCTCTTCAGTATTCACAGAAGTGACACAATTATCCACATAAAAGGAATATAATAACTTCTCGGCAATTTCAGAGTCAAACTGTCTCAAATGAAATTTGATAACTGCTCCAAGCAGAAACGGACTGCAGTTTACCCCGAACACTACACGACAATGTCTGAAAAGTTTTATTTCTGTTTTATTATCATCCTTCCACCACAAGAAACGTGAGTAGTCACGATCTTTATCATTTACTGAAATTTGAAGAAAGGCACCTTTTATATCGGAAATTACCCCAATGCTGTTTTCTCTAAATTTTAGAATTATCACGGGTATCAGTTCCAGCAAATTTGGCCCCTTGGCTAAGCAATCATTTAATGAAAAAGATCCCTTCTGTTTGGCAGATGCATCAAAAACGGGTCTCACCGGAGTTGTCAAGCTGTTTTTAAAAACTGCTCGGTGAGGAAGGTAATGTGCACTATTGCCTTTAAGTTGTTCAGGGACTTCTTCTATAACACCTTCCTTACACCAATTTTCAAAAATTGCATTGTAGTCGAAAAACTTATTAGCTTCGTTAAGTTTTGTTGTAGCAGATAGTAATCTTTTTTCGGCTACTTTTCTATTGTCAGGCAAGATGTTCGCTTCTTTGATCCATGGCAAATAAATTTCATACCGTCCTTCAGAATTCAATTTAACTGTTCTTTCGAAGTGCACTTGGACTGCGTCCTCTATTTCCTTTTGATCTTTTATTTCACATGCATCTGTTATACCTATTGCTTCAAGCTTCCAAAGGTTTTCTATGTCAGTGGTCTGAGTTAATAGAGAAATCAAAACATTCGAAAGATTGGCGTCAATTACTGAGGGTTTCATTTTCCCCATAATGACCCAACCTAAATAAGTCTCTACTGCAGTTAAACCACACGCCAAATTGCACACTTTCCCAGTGTAAAGTTTTCCTGCTTCATCGGCTCCAATTAATAACTCAATAGGCTGTCGATGATTCCCAATATCACTAAGCGAGATGCCCTTCAGTACCATTTCCTGTATCCAAGGTCCATCATGAAGTCGTGGAACAAAACTGCAAATTTTATGTTGATCCAAAACATGCATATTACAACTATAACTATTTTTCAAATCGGTAACTTTAATAGAAAAAAGATTATGAATTTCGCTGCTTGATTTTGACCCTCCAAATAAGCTATGAATCAATGTTTGAGTATCAATTTGGCGAAATTTCAGTTCCTCAACAGTGCTCTTCAGAATATATGAGCGTTGAGAGCCAGTGTCAATTAATGCTCTTATAGCACGTTTCCCTTCTTTACACTCAATATTTACCATTAAAGTTTGAAGGAATATCTCTCCAGAACAGCAAGAATTCGCAAGTATTACATTTTGGCATTCACTCGAATCAATTACTTTTTCATCTTTTACTTCATGTCAGTCATGTGTCAGAATTATCGCTTGTCGTGACAGTCATGTGTGCAGAATTATCGCTTGTTTGGCGATAATTCTGCACACATGATCGACCAATGTCTCTTGGCACAAATTAGACATTTAACACTTGATTTGCAATATTTTGCTTTATGTCCAAACTTAAGACATATAAAGCAAGCTTTCTTATTCTTAATTAGTTCTTGCTTCTGATGGTAAGCCAATTTGGCTGCCGTAAAACAATCTTTACTCTTGTGGTTTTTGTCGCAAAATACACACCTTCTATCTACCACAGTCCTCGAGCTTTTACTTCCAGAAAATAACTCATTTGCTGTTGGTATCAATATATCAGCTTCAGTCTTCTTTTCTTTCTTAGTACCAGCAGCAATAAATTTGAATCCAGTTCTCACTAAAGAAATTCGTTGTTCTCCTTCCCCTTCGTTTCTCAGAAACAATAGCAGTTGCTTCAATTTTTCACAATACGTATTTTCTTGAACCTTTGTTGTTGAATAACTCCTTAACCAAACTCTTAAAATCTCTTCAGGAATGCACGATTCAACCAAAGGGAATAACATTGCTGCGTATTTGTCACTGGTCACACCTATTGACTCTAAAGAACGAAGGTAGGATTCCAATTTATCGTATAAATGAGTTACATTTATTCTTCTCGGTTGTTCTGTGGCATTTTTAATAACTAGACTTAATAATTCTCTGACATAAAATTCAATTAATAATTCTTCACCACCAAATCTATTTTTTAAGCATTCAATAACCTTATCATAATTGACAGCAGTGGCGGGGAAACTCTCCACGATTTCTCTAGCTCTGGAACCAACTACGGTTGCTTGATATAAATAATGGAATTTATCTTCTTTTTCCATTTCTAGGTCATCGTGGATACGCTTAAACTGATTCCAGAATGTAAGCCAATCCTTAACGTCACCTCCGAATTGTTTCAATTCAATCTTGGGTAACTTTAATTTTCGTCTGCTTAGCTTTGGCGACGAACTAAAGGAAGCCAAGGAAGGTTCAACTTTCTTATTGAAATAGTCTGCAATTTCTACACGAGCGAGATCCATTTTTTCATTATACTCTTCGGTACTTGCATGTTCTATTTCAAATTCTTCCTCAGTATCAAACTTTTTTTCTAGTATTCTTGAGTCGAATTCATTTAATATTCCATAGAGTCGTTCTAACGTGGCACTTTTAGTTTTTAATACTTTATCATCTGGTAACTCTTTACTTAATTCTTCAAATAAAGTATTAAACGTTTTGGTAAAGGAAGCTCTAGTAGCTCCGCGTTTTCTTAATATTGCATCCATTCTTAACTATGATATCAAGTTTAACCTTTAATTTTGATCAATGAAATAAATCGCATAACAAATGCATTTACAGTAACTAACCTGTTACTATTGCCTCTTATCACGTCCGGGTCACCACAATGTTGAGTACGGCAAGAAATATACCCTATTTCTTCCACTCCTATATTTTATTAAACAAAAATTCTTAAAAGAAAATACAAAATTGCAACATATTTCTAAAACATAAACTCGAATTCCATTGTATAAGTCAAAAGTTATTTGGAGACAAATAAAAACGCTTTCACCTAACTCTCCATTATACAAAATCTATCCAATTCTTATTTCAAAACGTAACAATCGCCAAGCAAAATCTCCTCATAATTAAATGGTGGTACTAGGACGAATTATGTTTTAATCCAACCACATTTACTAATTATATGACAACTCGAATTGATATTCTATACAATTATGCTAGTTAAATTAAGTTAAACAACACAAGCCTATTTTATTTAAACGTTGCAGTAGGTTTGTCGATAAGTTTTTCAATTTTTAATTGCCGTTGACTTTAAACATTATAAGTTTCGAAAGATATTACCGTAATGAGTAAATAACAATTGTTAGTTATTTGTGGAAGTTTAAAAAAATGCGAAATGAAGAAATTAAGTTCAAATTCGCAGTATTCCCGTGGTGTTGGGTGCTGTAGCGTAGCTTATTAACCCCTTGGAAAGTTGTTTCCCTACAAGGATAACAACTGTTCAGTGAAAACGCATTTAAAATAAATTGAAGAGCTTCTTAATCGAAGCATCCCATAAATATGATATAAATCAGTGGTTACCAACTGGTGGTCCGCGAACTAAAATATATTAATTGTCATTTTTTTGCGGACAATTTTCGTAAAAAATCTATATGGGTATCAAATACTTTTCTTTCGTTAAAAAAAAAAACCTAATTTCTTCGTTTCTGTGAAATTTAACATACCAACGTGCAAAAAAAATTTTTTCTCAGGTTCTGCATCCAAGAAAATATTTATTCAACTACAAAAATAATCGTGTATGTTGCTCTTTTTTTTTCTTTTTTGTATTTTGTGATTATAACTTAGCATGTGCGTATCAGAAATTTTCCCGAAGAAATTCTCCGATTTAACTTTTAGAAACCACTCGTTTTGGATGAAATTATTTACATTTGTAAATTTTGTGGCCAGAATTTTTTAATATGCAATTAAATATTTTTAAAAATCTACTTCTTATTTTAATTTGTAATTCAATACTTTTGTTTTGTGCAACTTGATAAATATCTGACAGTAATATTTAATGTTCCCTCAAACATAAAGGAGTCCTATATAAAGTTGCGTCCCGCCATTTGAGTGGTGCTTTAAATTGCGGCCCCCGGCTTCATGTAAGTGGAAGCCTCTGATATATACCGGAAAAACTTTTTTTTAATAATAAAAATGAATGAATAAATAAAAAAGTGCACAAAACCGATAAGAGCGTTATTAAAACTGAAATAATTCTCGTATAAGTTTGAAAACTGTTTTAAATTTTTGAGGTCAAAGTACCCCGAAGAAGTTAGCATTTTATTCTCTCAAAATTCATGAAAGTAAAAAATACAAATTAATTTATATAGATGATATATTTTTAATATACAACAATACACACTAAAATTTACAAATTATCGTGTCTTAATGAAAAAAAAAGTGATATATTGGTAAAATGTCATATAAAAGATTTAATATTCATATCAAATGTTAAAAGAATATTTAGATATAAGAACGCTGAACTTAATTTTTTAATTGAAAATAAATACAGGGCGTCAGAAATACAAATTTGATCAAAAGTCTAGAAACACAAAGATGAGATATTATCAAAAGATACATTCGACTTCAAAATTTTAAATAGGAATCCCTATTTTTTATTGCAGATTAGTATTTTTCAGAAAATACTACGATTTGACTTGCAGATTGTAGCATTTTGGTTTAAAGGTCCAATTTCTTAAACTTTAAGAATCTGCAATTATTAGCAGGAGTAAGCTTATCCATTTTTTTTAAAAAATTTTTTTAATGTCAACTTATCTAGTTTTTATTTATTCATTGAAATTAGTTTTATTAAATCAAGTCGGGGTTTTCTACAAATTATATAACGATCGAAGGGGGGGGGGCTTCATGAAATTGTAACAACACATCAATTTTCCAATGAAATGAATAAACAATTTTAAAATCCAAACAAAAATTTAATCACAAATCTGAGTGAAGTTACGACCCTTGTTTTCCTTCATTTTGTTGTTTTATTGAAAGTCTTAATTCCGTTTTAAGCAGATTATAATGTATACGAATTCACGTAATTCAGGTTTTCTGTTGAATACAAAATTCCGCCTTATTTATATACTCGGAATTTCATTAGCTTTTTTTGCTTCACTTCTTTTACAAGTACTTTAAAAAAATGATACAGTAAGACTGCGTTATAATGTATCAGAATGATTTCAGAAGAGCACATCACGAACTTTCAGTTTAAAATATGAAATCAATGACCACTTCCCCTTCTTCTACCTTATACATACATGCACAAAAAAAAAGAAAAGGAAAAGACTATATGAAGCAGACGTAACATTTTATGAGAAAAAAGATAATAGCAATCTACATTTGTAGCCCAGGGCGGTGTACCAAAATTGAGACATCAAGCCGCCGTGACGGTTCTTGATGACTAGATAGCCATCCACATCGTAGCCCCAGGTTACCGCCAATTCATGAAGTTCACGCCCCTCTCCTTCAAGGTCATCAGGTTGTTCGGGAAGGAAAAGAAGAAAAAAAAATATATGATGCAAAAGTTGGTGTTTTTTAATTTTAGCCCAGTATTATCTGCAAATCGTTTTTGGCGCAGTGAAAAACCGCCAGAAGAGGTTGGAAAAAAAAAAAAAGAAGATACCATTCTATAATGTTTACCCCTCTTTTCTCTCTCTATTTTTGAAATCATGTAATAAAAAATATGATTGTTTTTCTGAAACAAAAAACAAAAAAAAACACCCTGTTACTACACGGTGTAAAAAAATTCTGTATGGAAATAACATTTTTGCTAAAGAAAAATCATAATTCTGGTATATAAAACCTGAATATACGGTATTTAAACCCTTCATTTGGTAATTTTTCCGTTCATGTGATAACGGTTAACCGGAAATTCTGTTTTTCAAAATTAAAGCTCTTATTACCACACATTGAGTGAAAAATACAAAACTGAAAAGTAAATTTAACCGAACATATGAGTTTTATGCCATGCTCTAAAGTATCATAATTAAATTACCAAATTTCATCACATATTATAAACCATTGCTAATTTGGTCAAAATCATTGCCAAAGCGTTACGGCAAAAAATTACTGAGTTTTTGGAATTCCTATAGATTTAAGAAACATGATAAATTTTACAATATTCTGGTAGCGTGGTTGCAATTAAATTATTCCGAAAAAAAAAAAAAGAAATTTAACCGAATTCGTATGCCATGCTCTAAGGCAGGGGTGGCGAACCTTTATACATCAACGTGCCATTTTTCTAAAAAAAAATTTTAATGAGGTCATAGACGTGCCGTCAAATAATTTTGACTTCGTGATTATAGGGAAAATAATAATACTAAACACTATCAACTCAAAACTCTTTATTTACATTGAAATAAAATACATTTTGCAATGTCTCAGTTATACGCATAATTCAACTTAAAGAAACATCAGTGTGACTTCTGTTGTTGCAGATTAGATGACAAATAACTTATATGAGGTTGTAAGATGTTAGTTTAAGCAGGACTCTTAAATTATTTTTGCCAGTTATTTATTGTTAGCTTGTTTTTTATGATTATTAATTGTTTTTTTAATATTAATTGTTAAATTTTTTATTAATAATTGCTTATTATTTTGCTTGTTTTTCGTGAATTTTAATTTAATTGTTACATATGCTTCAATTGTGATAGGTGGCGTGCCCAAAATATTGTGTCGAGTGCCATAAATGGCACGCGTGCCATTGGTTCGCCATCCCTGCTCTAAGGTATCATAATGAAATTACCAAATTTTATCACATATTAAAAAAAAAAAAAACACATTTTATTGTTAATTCGCCCAAAATCATTGTCAAAGCGTTAAGGCAAAAATTACTGAGCTTTTTGGAGTTCCCATAGATCCAAGAAACATGACAAATTTTACAATACTAGTGGGCTGCGCCCCCTGCTCGCTAACGGTCGCCAACCCCGAAAATTGCTACACAATCTTATATGGTTTGCTTCGCAAACCAAGCTCGCTTCGCTTGCTACTAACTTATGTTCATTGCAAATACACAAAATTCTAAGAATTCAAAACAATCATTCAAATACATATAAAAAAAATTTTTTAAGAAAAATCACATCTTTTTAGTAAATACTAAGTCATTAAAATAAATTTGAATTCAAATAAATGACATGTAATTCGTTAAACCTATTAGAAATGTACTATAGTATAAAATCTTAAGATAAAATTTCTAAAACTGATATCTCCTTAAAAAAGTTAAAATTTTGGCTATAATTAAGTCTATTAAAAATTGAAATAAGTGAATTGCAATGGAAAAACCTGCATAAACAAAACATTATGTTTTTAAAAAATAATAACCGTGAACTATTCACAACTTTGTTAAAAACATAAGTATAAGTCTTAGAATAAATTCGTGATAAAACAAACAAATTCGTGATATAAATCAAAAATCGTCAAATAAATTCGTAATATGTAAATTCGTGATAAAAAGCGCTTTCTACAAAATACTAAAATAGAGATCTATCGTCAAAGACTACTCACTTCTGCCTAGCTTAATTGTATGAGATTGCTGCAGCTGATAGGGTGAATTTCGGAAGAGATCACATTTGATGAGGATGCTCTCTCTGGTTATTTCAGTTACCGTTTTTAAAAGCGCTATATGTTGAGCCACTTCAGCTAGATTTAGCATGTGACATTTTTAGCTGCAATCATTGGTCGATTTTCTAGCGTTACCATTCGGGGAGTTGTAATGAGGCTTTTTTTTGTCGCCGTGTAAGAGAAATATATATTCGCGATCGCAACGAACTATAGGGGGCGTTGTTTTATGAGACTAATACCTGCGATTTCTATATGAACAGTCATTCAGTTACTCTGGAGATGTCTTTAATGCTGCGTGTAACATTGTAACGTTCCTTCTTTATCGTGGCTTATTAAATTTAAAAAAGAAAAATGTTTGCTATCCTTTCTTGTGCAACCGAAAACAAGATGGTATCTCTTTTTTTTAAAGAAGGAACATCCAAAACACATCTGAAAAATATTTGTAAATAAACAGAAAAAAATATGTATCTTCTTATTCGAGTTAAAACCTAATGCCTGAGAAATAGTTTCATTAAATTTAATGATATAACCTGAAAGGCTTATTTAAATTTTACATTCCATAGTTTTAAGAATCATACTACTTCAAACATTAAAATAAGCAAAAAGTATACATAAGCTTCATAATTTTATATAATTTAATTTTGTAAAAAAAATTCTTTGACAACAATTTTTATCAAAATATTTTAAGTTTTAATAAAAATCATTATTTAGAAACTAAAAGAAAAAACCAATTCTAAAAATTCCTTACATTAAAATAAACAACTTTCATGTTTTTTTTTTTTTTTTTTTTTTTGATTCCTAAATCGGAAGCAGAAAACCATTCTATAGAAAGCTATCATCAAATAAGAAAAAAATTACTTAAAAGTAAAACTTTTTATTTTATAAAAATTAACACTTACCTTTACCACTTTGTTCTTCGATTTTTGTTACCATTTTTTAGTGCTGCGAAAATGCGCCTTTGGAATTTGCCAAAAATAGAACAAGAAGCAATTTTATTTTTTCAGGAGCGAAATATTTTGCCCATTGTCCACCGAAATCCGATAAACTACTTCAATTTTAAATAAAGTGTTTTATTTTATGATTTGTCGCAAAAATTTTGGTGTAGATTGGTGGCGCTTAAAAACCGCCAAATCTGTAGCTGCGGTGGCGTTATTACGTAAGTACCGAATTTTCATTCCATACTTTTTTGAATCATATTACTTCAAACCTTAGAATATGTAAGAAGTATACATTAACACATAATGTTATACCATTTAATTTTTCGAAAAAAATTATAAACTAAAAAACGTATAATAAAGAATTCTTAGGATAAAAAAACGATTTTAAAAATTCCTCATATTGAAATAAAAAACTTCCATATAGTTTCTCTTTTTATTCTTATAGTTCTTAATCAGACGTAAAAAAGCATTCTGTAGAGAACTATCATCAAATGAGAAAAAAAAATTTTACAAGCAAATTTTTTATTGTAAAAATCATTACACTTATCTGATTTATAATTTCGGAGAATTCCAAAATATGTTCTTTGTTTGAAAACTTTATTCTCAAATAATCGATAGATAGTTTATCCCTTCATTATTTTTAGATAACATACTACACAGCAAAATTTTATAATTGTAAGATCTTGATATGAATTTGAATATGTAGCTAAAAACAGAATAGCTGATTTCTAGTTGAAATTATTCTTTCAAAACTAAAAAATACTTACCAAGAAAACGATAAAAATTAGTTAAGAATCAGCACAAATGGCACTATTTCATGTAATTTGGATTATTTTTTATTGTTGTTTTCAGAATTATATGGATACAGAAATATACAGGGTGATTCTAAAAAGATGGGAAAAATTTTAGGAATGATAGTACACACCCAGACAAACAATTTTTATCCAAGAATGCATAGTCGAATACAAAACCCAAAACCGCTAGAGGGCGTCAAAGTTTATGTTCTTATATGAGGCAAAAACACACAAAGAACGATGAAGTTAAGTTATAAAAGCCAATTTAATGGCATGTGATTACAATAAGTGTTCAAAACAGTGGCTGGCAGCGGCTATGCTGGTACAACGGTGAAGAAAAGATAGGCGAACTTTCCCTGCAGCGGCCGTAAGCTTGGCGACAAATAACGTAGCGCAGTAACTCGTAATAGGAATGGAGATTTCTCGTTTGCATGAAAAAACTTTCCAAGTGCGCCAGCACCTTTGCGTTTTGTTTTCGGCCATGCATTCTTTGATAAAAATTGTTTGTCTGGGTGTGTACTATCACTTTCTAAAATTTTTCCCATCTTTTTAGAATCACCCTGTATACTATTCTATAACGAAGAAGAATATTCTATAACTATTACAGTCCTGTACGTTCTGAATTCACATTTATTTATTGGATTGACGAAAGCAATGTTGACTTCACTCTAATTTGTAATGAATTGAAGACAGAAGAAATGCATTTTACCTTAATATACACACATCTGTAACAGTATGCGATAGCGAAATCGGAAGTTAGCAGTTGCAAGTTCGTTGACAATACAAGTTAAAAATTATTGAGAAATTTTTCTTCAAATATTTGGCGTGTTCTGGGCCTAAAAGATATCTCAATATTTTGGAGAGTTTTTCAAGTTCTTGGGCTTTTCCTTAGGGAAATTTTTATTTTTATTTGCTGCTAAGAAAATGGCGTCTGATTCTGCCAATGATTTTGATGGAACTAAATGAAAACGTGATAAATTAATGTCTGATATTTATAGGCTCCCACTAGAGGGCGTACTCGAGCGTTGCGATCGCCAATATAGATTCTGGTAGCGTGGTTGTAATTAAATTATTCTGAAAAAAAAAAAGAAATTTAACCGAATGAAAGGTTATTTTGCCATGCTCTAAGGTATCATAATGAAATTACGAAATTTTATCACATATTATAAAACTATACTTTATTGTTAATTTGCCCAAAATCATTGCCAAAGCGTTACGGCAAAAATTACTGAGCTTTTTGGAGTTCCCATAGATCCAAGAAACATGATAAATTTTACAATATTCTGTTAGTGTGGTTATAATTAAATTAGTAGACAATAGAGCATTTGGTGCAATGATCTAGTAAAATCTGGGATGGAAGAAATTACTTAATTTTTTTACAATGAAACTATTTGCCTCGCGTTTTCTAACAAAGTATCAATTGGATTAAAAAAATTTTCCTCTGTTTAGTCAAATTTCTAAACAACGCTAAAAATTTTGGAACACGTCGAACCATATTTTTTAAATTTTCTGTAAATTATGGCGTTAAATTGAACCAAATTATCGTACTTTTTGAAGTTGATTACATGATAATGGATACATTGAACGGAAACCTGGTGTAATTTAATTTTAATAAAATGGCTGTAATTAATAGCCTCGTAATTTTGAACATAACTCAGAAGACAATGGAATTCTTGGATTAACCTTATCGGGACCTTATTGGGGGGGGGGGGATTGGTTGGCATTTATATAACATGGAGAGGAAAGCTATAAAATTTCCCATTGCTTGCTCTACTAGCGAAAATGCCCTGTTGTTGTTGTTATCATCCCCATGACCAGCAGAGATGGATCAGGTCCATGAGCTCATTCACTCTGAGAAAGTCTAGCACCAACAGAGGAGCTTGAACCAGGTCCTGCCTGGTAAGTCCCAGACAAGATAAAATGTGGTCAGGGGAGGCCTGGGCAGCAGAACACTTAGGCGCAGATTTCGATGTGTTTATTACCATATTTATAAGTCATTGATGACAGATGTCCACTTAGGAAACGAGTAATGGCAGTTTGTTCTCGTCTACTGCTGCCCCGAGCCCCTACTTTGATACCATGAGTGAACTGGTGGGACCGTCCAAATGGCCATATTCTTTGCCTTACATTTAGAAAAATGCACCAAGTAAGTAAAAGGTGCGACAGTCGTAATGGCCTCTTCAGCACCTGCTTTGGCCAAACTGTCAGCAATCTCATTTCCAGCTATATCGACATGTGACGGAATCCACTGAAAGTGGATCCAACGAGAAAGATGTTTTAGTTTCCTGAGAATATCAGCACCAACGCTATCCCTGACATTGTGCCAATCGGCCAGGTGCTGGATAACACTTTTACTATCCGAAAAGATCGAGATATCAATAAACCGTGAAAGCGACGGAGTCCAGACCCTCAAGAATTGCAATAAGTTCGCATCGGAATACTGAGCAAAAGTCCGGATTTCTTCTCTTGATTTTTATTTCCTGATCCCGAAGTTTAATATAAATGCCACTGCCTGATCTGTCACCATCAAGTCTACTGCCATCTGTATACAACTGGACAGCGTCCATGGGGACATAGTTAATTCTTTTAAGTGCTGTTTCATACAGCACGGCAAATCAATTTGTTTGTTAACCCGGAAAGGAAGGTCAACATGAAAGAGAACCCCTTCAAGACCCTCAGAAGGGTCGACTGAGCTCAATTGTCGAAAGAGTGAAGACTACGCCAAAATTCCAAATATGCTTTTCATTCAATTTTCCCAAATAAACTGATAGTGAATACTTGCTTTATTGCTCAGTATCTTTAAATACACGTAAAATACAAGGCCGTCATCAAATCAGGACTTGAGATATAAGGCATGTGGTTTATTTAGATTCTCTTTTAATTTTATCTGACAAAATTATACCAATACAGTTTTACAATCAGTACTTTTCTAAAGACGGTTAAATATTAACATTTGCTTATTTTTAAATTTCGATAATTATCTTTGGTGCAATTTACGTTATAAGAATCCTTAAAATCGGTTTTCATTAATTTAAACTGCAATGAAGTTAAATTAAAAAAAAACATAAAAACTGACAAATGTGTGGTTCTATATTACTAATTAAAAACTAACTTTTTTTTTTAACTTTTAGAACTTCATAGAAGTTCTAAAAATTATCAAGCTCTATTTCTCTTAATCAACTGAAGCGGTTTCTTTATTTCCCACCTTTTTTGAAAGATATTGTGCTGCTTAATAATACTATATATCATCAAAAGTTCGAAAAAAAAACATCAAGAATATGAAAATCAAAGAGTTAATCTAAAATCCAAGATGGCGCTCGTATTTAATTTACAATCCAGCGAACTTTTAACAACACGCTCTCTTTTTTTTTCCCCGGAGATTTTCCTCTTGAGTGTAGTTGATTCCATTTATTTCTTTAAAAATTTGTTTCCAAAATTATAAGAAGAAGTTAAAAAGCAAGGTTTTTTTAAAAATTTATTTAAGAAAATATCAAACACGGTGATCGGTAAAGGCCTCTTAAGATATGATCTGAATACCACTAGAATACTTTTAATCACAACACTTGTTGGAACCAGTAGAGCAATCTGGGAATTTACCAAATCCTTGTTATATGTTTTGTTTATCTATATCATTACATTGATGACGTGTGTAACTTTTATGGTTGTTTTTCGAGGGCTCCTTTGTCATATGAAATGATGCCTTTTTGAGAATATGCTATTTTTATAACTGATGTCAGCTTGCAATAGTTAGTCATAACTATTAGATCGAATTTAGCGTATCAACAGTGAGTGGCCCCGATCCTTATTCAGAAAATCGCGCCAAAACGTCAATAGGGAGAAAAGGCACAGTTTTATGAAAATAAAAAGCGTTAGTGGTCTAATTTTTTAATACTTAAAAACTTACGCCAATGCCTCATTATCTGGGCTCATAAAAATTTGTAGAAACTAAGAATAAGGCAGTGAACTTGATTATGTTCATCTAGAGGGGAAAATGTAGCCAAATAGGCGATTTTTAGAAAAGTTTGATAACTTTTAAAATATTTGTCCGTTCTAGCACACAAAAATTCTTCACGGCAAATATAATTTAAAATTATAGCTTTGCTCCTGAAGAAGCTTCCAAAAACTGTACTATTCTATAACATTATCTATAAATAAATAACAAGAAAAATTATTTTGGTTTAATAGTGCTTATTACCAAATTCAATTAGCGTTTAAATATTTTTCTTGGTGACTTTCTAGGATTTTAACTGTTATAGTGAGGGGTTCCAAGCTGTTAACAACGACGTTAGACAGAGGTAAGGTGTTCTCATGCCTTCAGTCTGATTCATTATATCAAGTTCTATTTTGTTCATAATTACAAGAATGAAACAATGCGCAATTAAACGTGTTCTAAATTTTTCAATACGCCTTTTTATATCAAGTTCTATTTTGTTCATAATTACAAGAATGAAACAATGCGCAATTAAACGTGTTCTAACTTTTTCAATCAAGTTCTATTTTGTTCATAATTACAAGAATGAAACAATGTGCAATTAAACGTGTTCTAAATTTTTCGATACGCCTTTTTATATCAAGTTCTATTTTGTTCCTAATTACAAGAATGAAACAATGCGCAATTAAACGTGTTTCGAAATTTTTCAATACGCCTTTTTATTTGAATGGATACAATTAATCGAATACTTTTATTAAACTTGAATATTTTTATTTTGTGCACACCCCTCTCTCCTCAATCGTCACATCCATTTATTCAAGCAAAGTGTTTTTTTTGTTTTTGTTAAGCAATTACTCTTGAATTAGTTACCAAATTTGTCTAATGTGTCAAATTAGTAAACTCTTGATTTAAATTTCACAAACAACTAAAAACATAATTTCCAAATAAATAAAATATACAAATTATTTCTAACAGAATTTAATAAGATATTTGCGCTGTGACGAATATTCAGCTACTCTTCGGCAATTTTTTTTTTTTTAATTATACATTATTAGAAATAGTTTTTACACACATTTTGTTAAGTTCACTAACTTGCCTGAGAGGCAAATGGAAAAACGAAATTTGAATTGAAACCAGATTACTTTATACCGAACCACAAGTTTTGTACTTCTGATTTTTTTAAAAATTATATTCAAGCAAATCAATTTTGACACTTTGTTTTAAGAATCGAGAACATATTTCTTTTCGTTTTTATAGATTTCTTTTACTCCATACCAATACATCAGTTTTGATTTTTTTCCCTCAATAATGACTAAACTTATGTACATATAAAAAAAAAATTTATGAATTTTTTTTTTTAAAATTTGCTATTTGTTACACAGGATTCAAATGAACCCAAATACTCTTAAGTCTTTAACTCGAAGCAATACTATCAAACCATAACGGACAAATAAGTTAAAATATTTAAAAATTTATTTAACTTTTTCTTTTCCAAAAATTAACCTTCCTTGCTCAAGATTAATTTTCTTAACGGAGATTTAAACTAAGTTCAAATTTCAATATCTTTCTTTGGAAAATATTATGGGAAAAACTGTCTTTTTAAAGAATATCCTATTTTTTTTAAAAAAGTATTACATACCGGGCAGAGAGGATTTTTTAAAACATAATAGCAACATAGGCATTATTTTTTAATTTTAATTGGGTATTTGCAATTAATCAAATGGTTGAGTATGGCGTGTTAACGTTAGTTTTAAAGCTCGAGCTTATAAATTTTCGGATCAGATAGATTTAATTCCTGCAAGCGATATCACACATGTACACCGAACCAGATTGGCTGACCACGCATGAGAGTATCCCATAACGATCTTAACCAATGGAGAACATCACACATTAATAGACATTAGACAGTCAATCGATATCAATATTAACATTTTGGGATTGGTACAATGGTGTTTGAAGGAGATTATAAGCTACATCATACACCCGTTTCAGTTTCACAAGTTCATACATGAAATATGACTTGAAAGCTAGGCTTTTTTTTCCAATTATACATGAATAGTGAATGAATAATTTATATTGTGTGGAAGACAGTCTACGGTCTTGTGTAAGTCATTGGGTACGTTGACAATGGATCTTTTTATCCCTAATTGGTGATTAACACCCAGTTCTCGTATTTGCACGAAGGGGGTTTGGAGAGCCACAATTCGCTCTTCGGTAGGCTTCAATATCTCAACCACGAAATTATTTACATTTGTTAATTTTGTAGGTACTTTTGTGAGGGACGGGTACAATCTAGGTACTTTTGTGAGGGACAGGCTTCATTCTTGCGTTTGAGAACAGAATTCTTTCGTTTTTCAGTTTGTGTGTAATGCTTAAGGTATTCCCCTCTGCGTTCGTTGGCTTTTTCACCTCGGCCTTCTGGCTTGAACTCATAACTTTTGAAACTGTGTCAATCAGTTTGGATCCTATTTATTTGTGATATTCACCTGAATTAGTATTGAAAACAATCAAGTTTGAACTGTAGGTTAGAATTTCTGCGATTCTTAATTAAAACAAAAATAACTTTCAAATGAGGAAATTCGGTTCCATATCAAAAAAATAAACTCACTAACTTAATGCATAACAAAATTAAAAGTGAAAAAAAGGAATTGTAAAAAAATAATCAAACAGCAGTGGTCGCCATGGCAACACATGCACACTGTTTACTATTACTCTTGATTATTGTAGTTGGAAAAGTGTGATGACGCCATCAAATCCAAACAAAGACCAATTTAGCCAATGGGTAAAAAGCTTTGAATTGGATACGAGCAAAAAAGTGACTGCATTAGAGTTTGAATTAGATACGAGCAAAAAAGTGACTGCATTAGAGTTTGAATTGGATACGAGCAAAAAAGTGACTGCATTAGAGGTAAATCATGGTATTTGGCGATTCTGAAGTCAATCGTTTAGACATATACGCGCGACGTTACTTATAGGTCCCATTTAAATCTAATCCAAATTAAATATGGTTAAGATCAGGTAAAAATAGTTGTTTTTAAAATCTATTTTTATTTTCTGAATAAGAATTTACAAAACTATTCAACAAAAACGATTTTTGGAAAAAGTAGCATTAATATCTACGATTTGAGTAGCAATAAAAATATAGGAATACCATATACTTATGTTTGTTGCAATAATCATTGCAATTCTACATTAACTGTTTTAATAAACTAGGTAAACTGAAAACTAAAAAATTTACCCCCAAATAGATATTTCTTTTCAGAATAAAATAAAATTCTTTAGTTTTAGTAACTTACTGAAGAAATAAAGTTTTTTTTTTTAAATCATCAGCAGGGCTCAACACAGGTCATGGTAGAAAAAGCAGTGAAAAAATTTACTTATTAAAAACGACGTTAATATTCAGGCAATATCCTAATAACCTTATAAATATACAAGAAAAAAAAAAGGCTTAGAAACACTTATTGCTGTAGAAATCAAATATAACTTTAAATGACATTTTTTACAGCTATTGAACTTTTTTTCTTTTTCTAAAAGTTGCATGTTAGCTACTACGGCTTAAATTATTATACTGAAGAAATAGTGAAAGTAAAAAACAAAAATATTGTTGCTATCATGTAAAGTCAGTACAATTTTATCAAGACATGCTTCTCTTCAGAAAAAAAAAAAAAAAACATTTTTAAAGTTCTTAATTTATAAACATTAAATCAGTAAAATATTTTCAAAAACTTCACATAATCATGACAAAATAAGTAGTTTCTGAGAAATATTGCAGAAAAAATTATGCATTTTTTGTAATTTAGAATTAAGTGTTTTTAAAAAACGTAAATAAAAAATAAGCACCTTTAGGCAGTTTTTAAAAACGCTATGC
Source organism: Parasteatoda tepidariorum (assembly GCF_982258835.1). NCBI lineage: Eukaryota > Metazoa > Arthropoda > Arachnida > Araneae > Theridiidae > Parasteatoda > Parasteatoda tepidariorum. The sequence continues at coordinate 78,242,638 of NC_141763.1, forward strand.
ACCATGTACTGTCAAATAAATATCCAACAGTTAATTTGTAATATTAAAATAGAATTTTCCTTATCCGCCCCCCACTTTTTTGACACTTCAGTCCAGAGAGGAAGGACTCCCTAAGGATAATCTTCAAGCATCATAATTGCTTCTACATATTTTAATGAGGTTGAATAGTAAGTTTAGTATAGTGTTCTTGAGTAGTCAATTTACAGACCACACATTCCTAAGATCAGTGTTTGCTACTCGGAAACACTAGCATCATGCTTAAAAACACTATAAACAACTTGTTGAAATCATAAAAATAAATCGAAGCCAATAATATTTGATAATTTATGAATAGCTCATTTAATAAATACATAAAAAAACAACAAATAAAATTTTACTAAAAATATCATTTCTTTAAGATAGGCATGAATATATGTCGTAATTTACTAATGAGTAAGAAAAAGCAAAAATTAAATGAAACAAAGACAAGGAACTTGTTCACAATTATATACATTTTACTGCAATTTCAGATGTATTAAGATAGCAAATACAAGTTTCAATGACAAAGGTTATTTTCTAAAGAATATAACATTAAACCCTTCCTTAAGAACATCTTTTGTTTCCCTCACAAAAGAGTATTCACATATCAATGAAGTTTTAACATTTAATAAGTCTAAGGATGCTAATGCTTTTTAATTTAACGTGAAAAGAAATCACAACTTCAAATGACTGAATTTTGAACCATTACATGCCTTGTACAAGATACACCCTGTGGAAATACATGTAGTAAGTGATGAAAAATGGAAAGAAAACAAAAGAAATCTACACTTTAAATAATGCAAGTTGCAAAATAATCAGGTGCAGTTGAAACACCATGTCAAGTGAATTTAACAACAGCACTATAAAATAAAATGCACAGTTTTTTTCTTTTTTAAAAGTTTAGCCTCCTCATGCCTTTGAATCTGTAGTTTCCATTCTATCAGATTTACTATCATCTTTTTTATCTTTCTTTTGTCCATTAGCTCCTAAATCAAAAACAAAGAAAAGAATTTAATTTAATATCATTATCACAAAATTCAATTATTATTATTTTTTGTATGAAACTTAACATGCTACTGAGTAAGTTTTAGGAAAAAGGTTAAGGCATTTTACACTGATAAATTTTTGAACAGTAATTCGTTATTTACTTTATATGTTAAACATAAAAATATTATATTTAAATACAGGGTATCTGCTACATTTCAGATTTTCAAATTCATGACTTTTCATGATCTTCCATGACTAATTCCAAAAATTTTTCATGACTTAATGAAGTTACTATTTTCTCCGACAAAAACACAATAAATTAAAAAAAGCATTATAATAACATTAATTGAAATGATAGGTATAACCAAAACTGTTATACTCTGCATCTTCATATTTATAGATTTTAAATTTAAAAAGCAGAGTAAAGAAAGAGTTGAAGCAATACAATAGTTGAAAAAAATACAAAAGCAATAAATTTTTTTCTCTTTTTTTCCCTGCAGAATTACATTTTAAAGATACTTTTCCTGTTCATCAGAAAGGAAAGAAATACTGATTTTTCTGTTCTCGTTTCGGAATAAAAAATTTCGTCAAAGACTGGCTTGCTTCAGCTAAAATTTTAAATTGATAAAATAAAAAAAAATAATAATAAAAATTCTGAAATCACAGAAGTTTAAAAGATAATTCCCTCTCGAAATAATGCATTTTCTTTCATTTTTAAAAAGAACACCATAATTATTAAAGCACACGATAAAAACACTTTATATTTTAATAAATCATGACTGTGAGTGGGGATTTTGTTACACATTCAGACATTTGAACAATTGGGGGAGGGGTAAAATCCATGACTTTCCATGATTTTTTTTTAAAAAATAGTTAAAATCATGACATTTCATGACAAATTTTGTCCAATACAGAAATTCATGACTTTCCAGGTGCGCGGATACCCTGCCTTAACAAACTTTACGCTGACAAGGTTTTGAACAGTAATTTTTAATTTACTTTACTTGTTAAACATAAAAATATATTTAAATAGGTATGTACAACATTAGATATTAAATTTCTTTATTATTGGATTCAAAGAGAAAAATTTATTGTTTTTAGATAACAATCTAACATATTTCTGTAAATAAAAATATATTTAAGTAACATGAGTCAGATCAGATATTGAAATTTTTTTTTATCCAAGTAATCAGATGTAATATTAAAAATCACTAATGAAAATCAATTTACCTTCAGAATCATTTCCTTCACTTGTGCTATTATCACGCCTTCGTTTACGAGGGAAGGGTCCTCTAGTGAATTTTGGAGGAGGCAAAGCATCCATTCCAAGAACTTTATGAATTTGGCGGAAAGCAATAAGCCTCAGAGCATGCTGTGGATAAAGAAATGCTCATTAATGAATAAATATAACAAGATTGATAGACCATTGACCAGAATCTTTTTTCTTTCAGTTAGTTGTTTTCCAGGTAATGTGGTCCAACTCATAGCTCTCCTATTCTCTTTTATAATTGACGTTTTTTTCATTAAACGATAGATTTGATGAGAGTGTTTGAATTTTGATTTCCTAAAAATCTTAACTTGCACTGTTTAACTAATAATACAAAGGATACTGAAGTGAGATGCCTTGTGACCAACTGGAAATGTATGATCTTCAGGCAAACCTAGGTTGGTTTAGTAATTTAAAAATTGCTAAACCAACTTATAGTTTAAAAAGTGTATTGCCTCAGAAGATTTTTGGACACAGATTTTTAATGAACATTTTGCTAAACAACTTAAAAATCCTTCTATATATGTCATTGAGTTTGATAGTACACACATATAAATATATATATACTATAAAATAAAGGGATACTTTAAACTATTATAATAAGCTTCTATTTTCATACATATATTTTAAAATAAAAATGTTTGAAGAAAAAAAAGTACTGCTGAAATGTCTCTGGCTCCAAGTCACTTATGATTAGACCACAATACCCAGAGAATGTTTAGACAATCAAGTCTTCAGATGTCTAAAAAACATCCACTGGATCATCATCAGTAACAATGCACACCTTTATATTATTTCCAACCACATATTTGTTTGATAGTACACACATATAAATATATATATACTATAAAATAAAGGGATACTTTAAACTATTATAATAAGCTTCTATTTTCATACATATATTTTAAAATAAAAATGTTTGAAGAAAAAAAAGTACTGCTGAAATGTCTCTGGCTCCAAGTCACTTATGATTAGACCACAATACCCAGAGAATGTTTAGACAATCAAGTCTTCAGATGTCTAAAAAACATTCACTGGATCATCATCAGTAACAATGCACACCTTTATATTATTTCCAACCACATATTTCTTGATTAAAAAAAAATAAATAAATAAATTCTTTGCGCTTAGACTTTATGAATTTTAAATTACACAAGATTATTTAAAAATTGCAAATTAGACATTTAAAGATCCAGTAAATGATTACAAATTAAAAGACCTGCTTTATAATAATATGAAAATAAGCACAAACAAACCTGAGCACTGGCAGTTATATCTTCTCTTTCTTGGCTAGTAAGGTTGCCAGCAGCATCAGTGGGATCTTTTTCACATGGATCTAATAGACCCGAAGAACCTAGAAAAATGGCAAACAGTTATAGAAAGGATCTAGTAAAAACATATGATGAAAATGGTAAACAATATATTTACCAGGTAAAAGTACACCAGAGGCAATAGCTTCAAAAACTCGTCGAAGAGCATCACCAGGGCTAAGAGGTTGTCCACTACTACTTAAAACTTTTTCAACAAGAAGTTCCATAGCCTGATTGAGGAAAATATTAACACTTATAAAACAGAAGTGAATAGTTCACATTTAGTTGTTGAATTTAAATGTTAAGCTTCATTTACCCAGCCATTTAAACGACTCCATGTAGGGACACGCTGACACAAATCTCTTAGAATACGAATTATCATGACACATGATTGAAGTCCACTTGCTCTAGCCTGCAGGAAAATAAAAATGTAAGAAAATGCAATACTGTAAAATATTACATACCTGAATTGTGAACCAACGAGATAAAGAAATCACATGAACTCAGTTAAGTAGCAAAAAGAGATTTAAAATAGTGTTACCACACTGTTCCATTGCTTTATTGATAGATTGTTACATAAAGTGTCAAATAGACATTTCTCTCTTTGTTCCCCATCAATAGTTTAAGAGTTGTATTCCAATTCAGGCAGTTGGATGATGCATTATTACTTTTGAAAAATGGCTAAATAATCTAACTTAAAATATATTTGTTACATATGGAAATGCAGCTTGCAACTTTTAAGTTTTTGTTTATAAAAATTCCGTTGTGACTGATATGGAATCTTATTAGGGGAAGAAGTACTAAGTACTTCAAGGGAGAAGTACTAATTTTTTTAAAAATTTTATTGTTTCATAACAGACAATTTCACACTCTGATAGTAATAAACTTTTTTTCAGCATGCAGGTGCGAGCGTTTTAAAATAAATCAGAATTATGACATTAAATTATATGGGAGTCAGTAAAATATTTAATTGTAGAGTGAGTATTATCAAAATATCCACCAAGAAACTATTTTACCAGAAACATAAAAAACATGCTTGATCTGTTTCCTAACTGTATTACCACTGAAGCTGTCAGCATCAAGCTAAAGCTGCAGCACCAAAGCTATATTTAAGAGGTTAAAAGGTAGTTCAAGATGAAAAGTGGTATAAAAAGCTGCACCATACAATTGAACGACTGAGACTAGGCAGCTTGATAGCAGAATCTACAGAGTGAATTTGCATCATTATCTTAATAAATCTAAAATTTGCCAGGAACTTTAATGCAGTCAGATTATACTGGGGGAAAGAGTTTGAAAAAAAAAAAAAACTTTTTGTCCTTTGACGTATTACCTCAATTAGTTAATTTTTATTCAGAAAAGTTTAGAGATGTTTCAAAAAGAAGTCAGAGCAATTTTACCCCATTTTTTTAAACTAATGAAGAAAACAAAGAAAAAAAAATTATCTACAGTCTTCCTCGAGGGCGAGCTAGGCAGTATATTAATACCAGATTTTCTCTAAGATCTGCTTGAATTGAATGGCAATGTTATTGTATTAAGAAGAAAATGGTTGTTTCTTTAAAAGTCAAGACATACACATTTCTTAAATTCAATTACTATGTGAGCAGGGGGGAAAATACACCCTAACAGTAGGAACAAAATGTTCTGTTTTAAGAGATTCAATTTTCCTTTCTTTTGTGCTTCTCTAACTTTTATACTTTCCTTTCAAGAAATCTTAAGCCCTTAATGCATGAATACTCTTAAGTTCATATATTGTCGCTGTTTCATCTCAATTTTCTTAAAATCTTGATTATTTTTCACAGAAATTTATACCTTAATTAAGAGAAGATACTTATTTTTAGATATGTTTCAAGAAGTTATTAATATTGAAAAAGAGCTACAAATTCTTAATACATAAAATTTTACTTTCACCCAATTTTTAGAGGAAAATAAGAAATGAGATTTTTCTTCATGATTTACAAAGGATATCTGCTCTTAATGCCCCTGCCCACCAACAATATTGAAACTGTAAACGCTTAGCAATTGCATCCGATTCATTTATAAATGTTGTCCACAATAGCTGCGGTACCTGTAGGTATGCGGGCCAAGAGAAACAGAAGCTTTTAAGATTAAGATGCAAATGCTTCCAGAATTCTGAGCAGTACTTAAGAATGTAGAAATTAAAGAAAAATGGAACAGTGTATAACATTTTCTAAATATCGATTTAGGAAGCAGATGCAACATCATTCAACAGCCTAAGTAGATAATATGCTATCGATTTAGATGTAATAAGATAGTTAATAAGATAGAAAATCGTGCAGATTCACATAACCCATAAGAATTATTCTCAGATGTCAATTCAGGTATGCCCAGAATACTTTATACACAAGTAAAAGAGTAAATGTAGACAATATATATGTGCATATTTTAAGCTTCTTTAGTACGTAGCTAAAAGAAATGTTTTAATAAGAAAAATAGCTAAAATTTCTGCCAAATCGAACAAAGCTTTAGTATTTTTTTTTAAATTTAGAAAAGTACATAATTTTATTTAAGACAATTAACTTAGCTCCCTTTTTCTTTTTATTTTAAAAAAAAATCTATGAAAAATAGGAAAAAAAAGAGAAAAAAAAAAAGAATTTTGCAAAATAGAAGAGCTACACAATTCCTTATCTTAAAAAACAAGTTAAAACTTACATTCTCATTGCTATGCATTTACTTAAAAAAAATATTCTTTAAAAACAGGAATGTAATAGTATTCGGAAAAAATTACTAATTTCAAAAAAAGTGTGATAACATAATAAAATAAGATTAATATTTTGGGACAAAATCTTATTTGATTAAATACATTTAAAAATCACCAATGGTAAAATTTTTATTAAATCCTACAGCATTTCAATAAAAATTTTCCATTTGTGAATTTTAATTATTTAAAAAGTCAAATTCAGATTAATATAGAGCTGCGCATAGTGTCCATGTGAAAAAAATCTGATCATTTAACCAAAATTAATAGAGGATAACTAATTTTTTATTCCAGGTACTGCATAGATTTTTAGGATCGCGTTTATCCTCGATTAAGACACTATATCCTCCCGAGACCAAAGTTTTAAATAATGAGAGCAGAAAATGAGATTTTTGCAAAGAAATACGCAGTTTGAAAGAAACTCTTAAATGGAAGGGGGAAAAAAGAAAAACATTTCATACTATTTAATTTTTCCAATTACATACATATAATTTTTTTTTACATAATGTAGGATATTTTATAATGATTTTTATCACCAATCCACTTGAATCAAAATAATTAAGCTATAGAAAAAAGCAGCTTGAATTAAAATTTTAAACTAATCATCCCTTAAGAAAAAAAATTTAAACTCTCGTAAAGCAAACTGGAAAAAAAAGAACATATATTGCTAAGACAATAGAAAATTTTTAATACATCGTTCATGTTTTCGTTTCACATTGATTTAAAACCTATGAAATGCACATATACATGCCACATTTTTTTTATTTTGATACTGATATAATAGGTATTATTACGCAAAAACCCATAAAAATATGCACAAGTGGTTTTGGATTTAATTTTGGGGGTAAAATTAGTATACCGTTTTACAAAACTATTTCTTTCTCTGAAAGATTAACACGTTTAACGTCCGCCAATATATTTCATCCACAACCACAAATACATTTGTATTAACAGATTGTTTAAGTGACAAAAGTAGTAACATTAGGTCCATCATTTGACAAATTTAAGTCATACTGAAGGACAATGACTTTCCAGCCTCATGTTATGCAAGTGGAGACTTGCAATGCTAACTAGGGATTTTTTTGAGGTTAATTAATTTAAGGCTAACATCAAGTAGTTTTATCGCAAGTTTTCATTAAGTTATGTTTCAAACAGATGAACATACAGCATATAAATAATTATTTAACTCAATTACTAATTTAAAACCCTAACCAAACAAGAAATTTATCACTTTAAAATGCGTTTTGTTGAATTAATTTGAAGCAAGTTACATAGTCTATTTTAACTATTCAAAACAGCGTTTTTGTAGAAATAAAGATTAAATTTTTGTATGTTTCATTCATTCTCAATCATAAATAATTTTATGATGAAAAACAGTTTGAAACATAACATTTGACATTTTATTAATCTCTTAAAATTTAAGAATTGTTGGCTTATGTTCTTGCAGTGAAATAACATATATATACATAAGGCTGAAAAGTAAATAAAATGCAAACCTGGAACCACTTGGCATGTCTCAAGGCGGCCAAGGCGTCCAGGCATTTCTGCCTGTCCAGAACATCCGGCGGGTCTTTAACAACAGTCTCTAGAAAACCAGATGATAGAAGACTGAATTAGAACATGAAGACTGAAAGGAATGGGTGTTTGATCTATGGAAATTAGTCATATGTGTTGCTTTTTCATACACAGCATACTTTAACTATTATTTACTCAACATTTTCCCCTTTAACCACTATACAAGCATACTAAAGGTACCAGTATATTCTCTCAGTACAAATACAATAACAGGGCTTCAAGTCTAGAATATAAAAATCAAGGACTATACTGCCTCCAGATTTAAGGGAACAATTTCCTAGGATACTAACATGGATTTGCAGATATAATGGTAGTAGTTCCTGCACTTAAGGATGAATTTTTTAATCATTATTTTTTAATATATATAAGAAAGTGGGAGAAATCGAATAAATAAGAAAAATGGCTAAATAGTAGCAAAAAAAAAAAAAGGATGCCCTATCGAAAATCAGTGGAGTATGAGATTCTTAAGTATTTCACCCACACGGATTGTCCTATACCATATACGACACGCTATGAAGACTTGGGCATTTATTTCGATAGATACTTTCACGGCATATAACAAAACCTTTTCAATTCTCTTTTATTTAAATATTTATTCTTGCTATTTAATTCCAATAAAAATTTGAAAAGAAAAAAATCATTTTAATTTAAAGACAACTTTGAGCTGTGCAATAAATAAAATTAAGTAGAATTAGTAGTAACTTGAGTTGAAAATTAGTAGTAAAGTAGAATTTGATAAGAAAAAAAGTTATTTCAAAAGATCTTATCAGGTGATTAGTCTAAAGATATTCTTGAAAGCATTAATTGCAGACATACAAAAATAAGGAGTTGCAAACCAAAGAATTATGATAAAATGTTGCGATTTTTTGACAGAAATTAATGGTACTAATGCTGATCACTTATAAACTAAATATGACCAATGACCAAACTTAATTGTCAATAATTACTAAAAAGAATTAAAAGAAAAAAAAAAAAAAAGAAAAAAAACTCCTGACCATTGTCAAATTTATCCTATAATTAACTACCACTGAGACTCTTGTTTAATCTTCAAATTAATTTACTGAAATTACGTAGTAATTGTAAAAACCTTACTAGTATGCAGAGTAAAAAGTTTACAGTTAACATCAAACAGCAGAACCTAATTAATGCAGAGGGGGAGGGGGGAATTGCACAAAAGATACAAAGATATGAACGAAAATTCCAACACAGTATCGAAGAAAAAATTTCGTCGAATTTTTTCTAATAGTGTAAAAAAGCAATACAATATGACAATTCCCAGGGTGATCAAAAATCCTTCCAGGTCAGCCACACAGCATTCAACCTTCAGGATGTTGTTCCTTTAGAAAGCAAAACTAAACAAAATATATAGGTTACTAATCATAGTCAGCTGTTGAATACTCCAAATAACTTCACTAAAAATTAATTTTGAATGACTGAACAAATTAATACTAATATATATTAGTACTTTTAGCTATCATAAAACAAGAACTTTTAATTCACAAGTCTGATGGGCAACTTTTTCTTTTTTAACAAATAATGGATATTTTTAAGCTCTATTCTAATAATCTAGATATGTAGAAAAAATTAATATTTTCATAGTGCCATTCTGGAAGTACAAAAGAAAAGTTTAGAAAGTATATTAGAATATCTTTGTTGCTGTTATTAGAAAATACAAAATTAGAAATTAAATTAAATGTTAGTTTTACATCTATTCATATTTCAAGTTTGGATTTATTTTTTTTAAAATTAACAACATGAAATATGAATAAATATTAAAACTGGAAAAAAATTGAAATGAAGATTTTATTTAATTATTCACACAGCTCAGTAGGAAGGAAATACCAAACTTTAAGATCGAGCTATCTTTTTTAGTAGGATAAACTTAAGCAAGATAAACTTATGAATCAAGATAACTCATTAGAAGAAAAGATAAGAATTGTACAGAACGCAACAATGGACCAGGGATATGTTGAACACTATTTATTAAAATTTTGTTAGAAGTCCTTTCCCCATAACCAATGTTATTTTATACATTTATAATGAGCAAAAACATTGATAGTTTATTTATAATGGACCATAATTTCATTAACTACATATTTTTTCTTATTTTTCCAGTTTTTAATTTGAAGGAGTTGCTTTAGCAAATAATATTTCTTTGCACATTCAGAGGTGACAACTTAGACGGTGAATAAATATTTATGAGTGGTAGTCTTTAAAGTACGATTCTTGGTTTAGTAAATTCTATTTCTAGTGCTTTTAGCCACAACTTCTTCAAAATAATTCAAATGCTTATATGACAAGCCACTTAGTTACAGTAAAGCTGTGCCGAGCTTTTTAAAATGAAACGAATTCTAGTTTGTAGTTCTTTCCAAATTTTTAAAATATTTTGTCGAATTCGGAGTAATTGGCACCTCTGCATTATGCCAAATCTTACTCTTGCAAGCACTTTGCTTCTAAATTAAGGTGAACAAACTGTTTAGCAACACATTTGTCTACATGACCTCCCTACCCATATTTTAAGAACTAGAAATTCTGGCATCTCTGCTCTCTTGGAAGTTAAACCAGCATTAAAGAGTCTTATTTTTTTCGCTATCAGGGAAAAAGTTGGTACAAAAAAGACCGTTTTTTTTTTTTTTTATTATTTTTTTATATATACAAATTGTTGATACTAATAATCGGTGAAATCTTTAAAATTGAACATCTTTTTTTCTTTTGACTATTTAATTGTTATAATTTAATCTAGTAAAAATTCATAAATTTATGCACCATCAAAATCAGTATTAACAGCAATAGTACTATATATATATATAAATATTTTTTCCAAAGAATTTGGATTAAGTATGCAGTTTGGATTTTGAAACTTCCATCCACACAAAGCTCAACTTATTCCAATTCAAAAATCATATTTTAGAATTGGGATAATATGAAGATTAATTGTGATTTTAAGAGAAAGAACTAGCATTTATTATGAAAACTGTTAACAATGTTTTAAAAGTTTCGAAAAGCTGAAGATAGCTTAAAACAAGTCTTAAAATTACAGCAAATGTTAGAGAACTTTAAAGGCATAGCAAGAGAAAATATAATTATAATTCAAATATCTTAACCATCATATATATATAAAAAAAAATTAAAAAAAAAAAAAAAATCCTATACATAACATTTGTTGCAGTCATTCAAAATAATTATGTAATACTTTTTTAAAACTGCTATTAACAATTAACTTTAAAAAAAAAAAAAAAAAACGATTACATCAGGGGAGCGTATATAAATATGCACCAGAAAAATAATTCTAATTATACCTCCAGCAGCAGGCTCAGTATTTGGTTCACGCATCACAGGAGAAGTCAAAGTGACAGTGACTGTAATTTTTGGTTCAGAGACCGTGCTGACAATGATTGCAGCTTCTTCAATACATCTCTTAACTTCATATTTTTCATCAGGAGCTATAGTCTTTAAATACAAACAAAAATACTTTATAAGAAACAGGCAATTTTTACACAGATGCACAAATTTTTATTTTAGTTTTTTCAACAATAACAGAATTCCCATTTTAGGAAAATATCAATCAGGGTGCATAGCCAAATTTTTCAATAAAAAATTAGCACCTTAAAAAAAAAAAAATAATAATTAGGCAGGTTTGTGACAGTTAAAGGTCTTATCTGGTTTTAACCGTCATGTGAAAAAAAATAATAACTTGGACATATCTTTCGACAATTGTCAAAAACCCAAAATTTTGGCATTCAAATAATTATTAGCTATTATAAATATGAAGTATTAAATTTTGTTCCACCAATTATTTTTTAAAACTCCTTGTTCTGAAAGTTACTGTCAAAAACCCAAATTTTGGTGTATAAAATATTAAACTATAAATAAAAATTTGACAAATTGTAATTGTCCAATCCCATAATTTGTTTAATTATTGAAATTAAGATACAAAAACAATTATCTACTTCCCAGATTTTGATGCCAAAATCTCAAGCTAATAATTAGAAGATATGCTCACTAATAAAAATTTTTTCTTTTTCCTACTGTTGAAAGTTAAATACACTAACAAAAGGCAAAATAATTACCCAAGATTTTACATGATCATTACAAAATAACTAGTTTCTGACAAAGAACTCTTATGTTGATTATATTAGTCACCATAAAAACAATTTAGACACAATTTTAAAGATATTCAATATTACGTGGCTTCTACATAAAGATATTCAATAATATTATTATTACAACTTCTTTCTTATTCCATTTTTAAATTAATTACTTTATTTAATTATGTAAAAAAACTAATTCAAAATTAAAATTAATTTAACTATCATGTAAAAAGGCTATTGAGCGTATTTTTCAGATTTAAATAAAGTTATTTATAAAGGCATATTCAACAAAACATTAACAAGATTAATATTTTTGATCAAACCAAATTTATAAAGATATATAAAGAATTAAGAAAACTAATAAATTCATGTTACTAAGGTAAATTAGTGAATGCCTCTAAGAATGTTTATTATTTGTTACTTTTCAGTATTTCTTTAATCAAATGATTAAAATTTTTTTAAAAATAATTTGAAATAAATACAATGAGTATTGAAGCTAAAAACTTTTGTCAGAAGTAAATTATTACAGGGTTCCTACATGCTTAATAATACTTAACAAATCTGAGATAGTTTAGTATTTTATTTCAATCGTTTTAAAATAAAATTAAAGTTTTTTGGAATGACAAATCAGAATTTTTTTACGTAACTAAATATAGGATTTTTTATTGCAGTTTAAATATTAAAAGCCCCTCACTTAATATTTTTCTTAAAAAAATCTTGCTGCTAATCTAATATGCTGAAATCTAAATTTAAAAATATAAAAGAGTTCTCACGCAGTCTAGGTTCTTCTGAGAGATACATTTTGTGAAAATTTAGACATAATTTGTGAAAATTAAAAATTATACTAAAAAATCTCAAAAATATGGATTTATCCTTTCTTACGGGATACAAAAATAAAATTTTAAGACAAAGTATTTTGTGAAACTACGGCTGTTCCTGAAGTTGAATTTGTGAAGGCACCGCTAAATCGTAGTAAATTTGGCCAGGACAGATCCCCGTTAAGAGTACTGAAATTTTTACAAGTAATAATACAATAATTAATAAAAAGTATTAAGCAAAAAAAGTGTTAAAATGAATTAATTAAATGACAATATTATGTTTAAAATTATCATTAAATGAATAAAAGGAAGATGTAAATTTTGAAGTGATGCAGTTTTGGGAGTCTTGACTGGTCATCAGACCCACATGAAAATTTGTAATTAGTGAATGATCCCGAAGTCAAGTTCAAAGATTATGGTACTGATCTATAAATAAAATATCACAAGGAGGACATTAGCTCGCCAGTGACGAAGGCGATGGCGCGGAACCAAAGATGAAATTAACAAGAGAAATAAAATTTCCCATCGTTATAAGGGAAAAAGTTTGTCAATGATTTGTTGATCCCCGTAATCAGCGAAAATTCGAGAGATTTTTCGGTTCAATTTCAGAGGGTGGAAAATGAAGCTTTAAATTAAAAATCTCTCGCAAAATGCAATAGAGTTGCACATGAGAGGCCATTATAGACACATGCGAACCGGTAAGTATTTCATCAAACATGTAAAACGAATGATGTTTTAATACGCTACGGGCAAATAGAACAATGTGTTAAAAAAAGAACACCACGCACTCTGTCAATGTAAATCCAAATCATATTTTACCAATACCATGAAATTTTTTCATCTGAAAATTTTGATTATTTTTTTAGTTGAAATGCCAAATATTAGATTTTGTGAGCAACAAAATATCATTCCATGAGAACAGGGAAAAGTTTCACTAAAATGTGACATTTTTACAACAAATAATTGCAATAAGTTGTTAGAATTATTTAAATCAAGTTTCAATAACTAATTACTGTTTCTGACAATTAAACTAGTTATTTTCCAGATTTTTGCAGAAAAAAAAATTTTCCCGACCATTTCAGTTATTTTCTGTTCTCCTCATATAAAAATGCATGTTCAACATAAAACATACTTACAGAGAGTTGTTTGGGCAAATTTTCAATAACTCTATCTAAAAGAGATCGGGAAGGTTTCTCAGCACACATCACTACTAACTGAACACTGAGATCACCGGTAAGAACTAAACCTTTAGCAAGTACACCAACACGCATCACTCCTTTTAATACTCTATATGGCTGTGGAGCTTCTTTTTCTTTGATTTCTTTATTATCACTAAAATGAAATAAACTATTAAAAACAATCAAACAACTCTCTAAAAATACAGAAAATAAAATACAGAAACCTACTCAGTCTTTTCTTCTTTAATTACAACATCAGTAGTTGTTGTCTTTTGAGGTTCTCTAGGGGAAAAAAATATATTGTCAAATATTTACAAATCTAACATTTCAAGAGAAGGTAAAGATGTTTTTTATTATATATCTTAGAAATGTACAAATTTAGTAAGGATAACTGGAATGATTAAAACTTGAAAAATATGTTTAAAATACATGTTAGAGTAGGTCAAAACTTTAAATGGCTATTTTTAGTCAATGCCTGTATTTCTTATTTGAAACTATTTTTGTGCATTTCTTTAACCAAAACTGCACACAAAAATAAAACAAAAGGTATTTACTTCTTATCAGTTTTTTCTGCCAAGTAATCAGATACGAGCTTAAGAGCTTTTTCTGAATTGGTGATAATCTTTTGTATGCCATTCAATTCTTCTTCTTTTGGATATATTTGAGTATGTTTAGCAATAACATGGCGGTCATCTACTGAATCTGGTCGTCTTAGCTAAAAAAAAAAAAAAAAAATAAAAAAAATGAAGGGAGAAAAACATTAATGCCTTATACATAAAATATAAACTTAACCTAACTAAGCAACAGGTAATAATTATGTCATGTTTCTAAGTGATACCAGTGAATTATAATATTTTAAACAAAGAGATACAATGTATACTGCATCAAGTTAAAACATTAATATTTAGAGCTCCATTTTTTAAAATTTTAAAACCTTAATTTAATTAGTAACTTAGTGCAACAGGATAACCAAATTGAATTGATGTTTAAGAATCAGATAAAACTAATACGACATTAATTCAGATAAAACTTATACGACAATTATTTTTTAAAAAAAATAAATACATATAAAAAAAGATTATGCCTTCCTTTAATTTCTCTTCTGCAAAACTCAAGAGGAGAACTATAAATTCCTATCATTTGCTAAACTGTCGATGCTATAGCGCTATTCACATCTAAATTTGTTGCCTAAAGAGAGGCTAGGATAATTAGACCAACCATTGCCAAATGTATCTAGAATCTTTCTTTTTATAGTTAGATTATCACTTTTAGCCTTCACCCACTGCTGTGGAAATCTCAAAGAACAAGCAAACTAAATTTATAGCTGAATAAACCTTTTCTTAATATGTCGCAATTTTGAAATCGTCTCCTCGTTAATTACCATATTCTAGCCATGATGAAATTGCTAGTTTCAAATAACAAACCCTTTCTTGAAATGGGGAAAAAAACTGTCCTAAAACAAAGCTTCTGCACCACAAAAATTTAATGCTAAGTTATCAGTGATTGAGCTTTAATGAAAATATAAAATATATATATTAACAAAACAAAAAATCCCACTTACATTAGGAGGTCCCATAACATTAGGTGGCATCCCCAACATAAAAGATCTTGGAGGTGGTGGAGGAGGCATGGGCGGTCCCATTCTAGGTTCTCTATTATAGCGACGATGCCATTCATAGATTTCTAATTCTTCCTCATACCGCCTTCTTTCTTCCCAATACATTCTTTCTTCTTCTTCAACAATTCTATTAGGAGCAAAATTACTAATGAGATAATATAGTTACAAATTTTAATCAAATTAATGATAATAATATCTTAAATTGAAGATAGATGTATTAAGCATTACAGAAATTTAACATGTTGATTAAAATGTTTTTTTTTACACAGACGTTTGGTTAACAGCAGCACCGTAACTGTACAAAACTATTCTTTGCTAATAATTCAAATACTTAAAGAGTGAACTTAGAAATTATACAAACTTTTGATTTTGATATCATACTCAACAAAAAGAAAACTATGAGGTTCAATTTCTAGGAAAGAAATAACTGTTTTTCTATCACACATTTGTTAAATTTTAAAAATAAAATCATATATGATTTACAAGCTCAACAAACCCGACTTCGCTCTAGCAATTAAATGCAGACGTCATAGAAAAAGACACACGCACACAAGCATTTTGTTTTTTTAACTATAACGTCTTTTAAATAGGGCAAAATAAAGTATAATTTGACAGACTTAAAAGCAATAAAGGGAAATTTTGGTGAAAAAGAAAAATTACTATTTTTATATCAGAATTACTTAGTTTAGAACAGAAGATTTTAGTGATTTCTGCCATAATTTTATTTATAGTACATTGAATAACACAGTAGTTTGAGATCAACACATAGAAATGAAAAAAAAAAAAAGTTTTTTTTTAATAGAACTGTAGGATTAAAAGCTGTCTAAGACCAATTACTAGATTTCTCTTTATACTATTATCATAAGTGAATGTGGCTTCATGAAGAGAGTACGTAGAAAGGCATGCATTTAAATTGATTGTGGTAAATTCCTGCTTTAATGAAAATTTAACAGGGGTGACTGTGACATTGAAGTGAAAAATACTGAAAATTTTACATGTAAATACTCGGTAACAAGATATTTTATATATAATTCATATTTTATATATATTTTTTTAACTAAAGAATTCCCCCTTTATAGTAACTAATTTAAGAAAAAAACTTAGTTCTCATAAGAATCGCAATACTGGATTTAAAAATCGCATGCATATGAACCACGATATTAGATTATAAAAACGCGAAAATACAAATCACGATATTGGATTTTAAAATCGCGCGAATATGAATATCGATGTATGATCACATAAGTACGATTCACAAAGAATAACTTTTAAATTAGATAAATACGAAATCTGACGTTAGATATTAAAATCGTTTAAATAAGAATCTCAATATTGGAGGATTCCAGCGCTGTTTCAAAGATTAAAAACTTTGAAAATCCAACAAACCAAAAATTAAAATTGCGGAAGAGTCACGTGTTTGAAAACGCCTTGTTAACGTGATTTAGCGAAGGTTCAAAAATTTAAATTCTAGAACTTCAGATTATAAGTTTTGATTCCTGATAGTACGCAAATCAATCTTGAGATATGCGAAATTCTGTGAAAAAAATCACATGCCTTGCTTCTAGTTTCTAAACCTATAGGAATGATATGAAAAACCCGGAATTCAGTTGTACACCCAGAATACAATCACCCCTGACTTAAAGTATAAATGAATAAAAATCAGAATTTTAAACCTTATTTAAAATAAAATGTCTACATTTCATAACGTTGATAGATGTCTATTCTTGACAGATATCGTGCCATTGGTAAATAAGGGAAAAAAAGTTTAAATAAAAACAGGTTCAAGAAAATGAAATAAAAATTTAAAAATTAAGATTTCTTTAGCAGTTGTGTTACACCAGATTTATAAATATGTTTTGAATTATAAGTAGGCTAGCGATTCCTTTTTATTTTTTATTGATAAAATTAGTATTGTCAACTCTTTGAAATTAACTTTTATAATAAAAATAAACTTGTTTCATTAAAAAAAAAACACAAATGACTGATTTTTAAATCGGATATTAATTTTCATTTTCTTCATAAAATAATTAAATTCCCCCAAAAAGTTAACCTTGCAGGATAGACTATAAGCCTGAACCATACATATAATCCGTGTTTAAGTTATTAAGTTTGAACTATCAAATTCTTCAATTTCATTTACAAATTGTGATACTTGAAATAAATCTTCTATAATGTCTTAATAGCATTTTGAAATTGAAAATTCAATCCAAAATGTTTTTCATATAAAACAAAATGATTACCTCATTTCTTCCCTCCATCTTTCTTCTTCTCTCCTCTTCCAAAAATCATCCATCATCTGCTGACGTCGTAACCTTTCTTCTTGGATCTTTCGATGACGTAAACTTGGTTTAATGTCAACAACGAGATCCGGATTAACTTTTTTCTATTAAGAGAATAAAGTTTGATTACAATTCAATGAAATTCAAGCAAAGGAGAAAAGATACAATCAACGAGATAACTCATTAAGCTAAAACTACATAATTATTAAGTTATCTATGAAAAAAATCTGTTTTTGAAACAATGAAATTGTTTTAAAACTATATATTGATTCAGAATTGGCATTCTTCTTTTTCTGAACACCACAATCTTTTACCGAAAGCAATCAAATTATGCGGCAGAAATATAAATATATATAATTTTTTAAAAACATAAAAGCTGAAACAAGACAAAAATCACACATAAAACTGAAGTCAGGATAAATCATAAGGGAGGACTTTTATCTCTGCAGTTAACAATTTTGTTTTGCCTACTAAAATGTTAAAAAAATAAATTAATAATTGAAATAAATACTCTACATTTAAAACATTCACGATTATTTCATGATTTTCAGTTCAAATAGAAAAAAAGTTTTAAATTTTCTATTTTAGCACCTTTTTTAAATTTTATGAAATTGATTACTGATTTGTAACTGAAAATTACTGCCATACTATATAACAGCCTTATACTATGAAAATTATTGTTAGTTTAAATCATGACACTTGCAGTAAAATACAATACGTAATTTTATTACAAAAGAACTTCCACTATACCCTTATATGTAAAACATGGACATGCAAACGTGCCAACCTGGGAGAATGAAGAAAGAGGAAGCTTTCGAAAGGAAGAGAGAAATGATCATGCAACAGTGAAACATGCAAAATAGACAAAAGTTTTTTTAAAAAAATAAAAAATAAAAAATTGTAAATAACAACACTTCAGTCTTAAAGGAGACTTTATTTAGTACATAAACTAATAACTAATTGTACATATTGTTAAAATTATATATTAAAATTAAACAACTGTCAATATTAATATCTATAATACTGAATAGCAACAACAGCAAGTAAATTTATTTAGCTAATTTATAAATTGATTTAAGCTAGTGATCTTGGAAACAAATAAATGGGCTAAACTATCTGTTATTTTTAAAAAATATAATAAATAAAAGTTTAAGTAACTAAATCAATAAATTCCTTTAAATGGAAAATTAGAAATTTCATTTTTAATAAATAATATTTTAGATTTATGATCAAAATTTTTAAGAAATTAAAACGTGCAGAAGGCACAATTCAATCCTTTTTCAGAAGCAATAATTCCAGGAAATTCTTCCGAATAAGCTAGGTTGAAAGAAGTTAAGCATTTCTTATAAACTTTTTTTGCCGCCATTATATATTGCCACACAAAAAACAAACTAACATGACAGAGAAATGCATAAAAACAAACTTAGATCATGGAGATCATGACTCAGATTTGAAGTAAATTATAATATATAAGAAATAATTTTTCAGCGCATACAGCGAACGTTCTTGCTTCTGAAAGAAGCCAATCACAAAGCAGTATTCCCAACTCTGGGGTTACATATTCAGAAAGGAAAGAAGAAACAACGTTCTTGATTGGTCAAGACATAAGAAAAACGTCACAACTTAGGTCACGCCCAGCTCTGACGCATTGAGACTGAAAGTGATGAAAACTGCATTCAGCATTAAAAATAAGTGAAAAACAGGAGATTTTTGAGAAAACCCTGGAAGAGAAAGTAACTTGTAAAAAACCGGAGTCTCCGGCCAAAAACCGGAGGGTTGGCCCGTCGGAACTTAAGATATTAGGAGAAATTTAAATATCAATTTTTGCTAATTAAAACATGATTTATTAAATGACTTGTAAATCAATACTATTATTTAAAATAGATTGTGCAATTAAAATTATAACTCAATACTTGACATTTCTTTTTTGAAAGAGTTTAATCCCCTTGAGAAGAAACTTGCCGCCACTGAATTTAAAAGAAGTTTAACAATCTGTACTGAAGTTCTTAAGTTTTAACAAAACAATTTGAATAAAAATAGATAGTAACAAAACATACCTTATATTGTAATCTATGTCGGCGCCCTTTCATGTGCATTTCCTTTGCATTAGGATCATTGAATTTGCATTCACACAATTTACATTGGAAACTAACTACTTTTCCTTCTTCATTTTTAATTTCATCAATATAGTCTTGGCCTAAAAATAAAAACAAAATTTAAGTTGATAGATAACATTTAGATATAATTTTATTTAAAGTTATGGGTACAAATTTAGAGTCGTAATCTTAATAGAGTAACATTATGGGGTATCTGCTACATTTTAGATCTTCAAATTCATGACTTTCCATGACTTAACGAAGTTACTATTTTCTCTGACAAAAACACAACAGTAAATTTAAAAAAGCATTATAATAACATTCATTGAAATGATAGGTATAAACCAAAACTGTTATATTCTGCATCTTAATATTTATATATTTTAAATTTAATAAACAGAGTAAAGAAAGAGTTGAAGCAATAAAATAGGTAAAAAAAAAAATTATTACAAAAGCAAATAAACCCCCCTCTTGCAGAATTACATTCTAAAGATACTTTTTTTGATCATCAAAAAGGAAAGAAATACTCCTGATATTTCTGTCTCATTTGGGAATAAAAAAAACTCGCCACTGACTGGATTGCTTCAGCTAGAATTTTAAATCGATGAAATAAAAAAATATATAACAAAAATTCTGAAATCACAAAAGTTTAAAAGATAATTCACTCTAAACTATGTTCTTCTTTCATTTTTTTTAATGAACACCATAATTTTTAATGAACACAATAAAAATATTTTATATTTTAATCAAATATGACTGTGAGTGAGTAATTTGTAACAAATTCAGATATTTGGAACACCATGAAAGTGAGGGAACGGGGGTAAATTCCATTTAAAAATTTAGATTTTTCAGCGACCTAAATCCATGACTTTCCACAATTTAAAAATAATTTTTAAAAAAAAAAAAAAAATTAAAATCATGACAAATTTTGTTTGATACCGAAATCCATGACTTTCCAGGTAAGCAGATACCTTAGACATAGTTTTAAAACTAAGGACTAAATAACTATTTTCATTTCCATTAATTTTTGTCCCCCACACATTTACATTTAAAAAATAAACTTTTTAGACTTGAAAATATACCTAAGCCGGAAAAAAATTTATCAGCATTTTTTTTTTTTTTTGGCCCTTTGCATTAGGGCTTAATCATAACAATTTTTAACGCCTAGAAATGTTTGATTTCAAACTATTAAGACATCAAACTATTTTAGTTAGCTAGAAACAAACAGGAAGATTAAAAACATCTCTTTTAGGCCAGGACATTTTTATAAGTTTGATTTACAAATACATTAAAAATAAGATAATACTTTTTAGGGTTTATCAATTAAAAACAAAAATATTCTTTAAAAAAATCTGGAAAGAAAGTTACTACATACCAACTGGCTGAACTTCATCATCTTTGTCACCATCTACAATTGAGAGAAAAGAAATGATTCTTACAAACAATTCACAGTAATCTTAAGTATTATAAGCTAAATTCAGTTCAAAAATAATCGTTAATTCAGGTGGATTAAAGGACAAGAAAGTCTAATAAAATAAAGCAATTCACATTAATAATGAACCAATTATATCTAAACAAAAGATTTAAAAAAAAAGTAAATTTTAACATTTTAAATGTTTTTTTGGTATCCAATAAATTCAAACAGTAACAGATGACATAGAAAGGACTTTTGCCATATAAATAAAAATTAAGAGTACTAACCATCATCTTTAGCATCTTCTTTTGCATCAGAACTATCATCAGTTTTCGAAGCAGCTATTTTTGAAGAGAAAAGTAATTATCTATCAACAGAATTATTAATTATTTATAGACAGAATATTATATATATCTATCAATTTTGCTTTAATAAAAAAAAAACTCTCAATACAAGCTATTTAAAAACTGACATTATTTTATATTACATTATCTGCTTTAAATTCGCAGAAAGTGTGGCAAAATATAGGTTTGCATAACTGCCGACTCCCATTTTTTAAAACGCTGCATTAATATTGTCGAGAAAATATATCGTACAATTAAAAAAATGTTTCTCTGCTTGATATTTTATCAATAAAATTTACTTTTAAAAATAGTATTTTAATTATTTTCAACTTATGCAAAAATAACTAGTCTAAAAATGAACTTCATTTGCAATTAAAAAGGTTTCGAGAATTTTTATGACTTAGATTAACATGATTTTAATAGCAATTAAAAAATTTACATAAATATATATCCCTACGTATTAAAGATTTATAACCAAATGCAAAAACAATTTCAATGGTTAACTTTGAAAGCTATAATTATTAATTTTTTTATTCTGGAATTTATTAATAATAAAACACTTTTATGATTAATATTTAAAATTAAGAGCTTTTAAAAGCTGAATCATTTATAAAAAAGGACTATTAAAAAAAATGAAAGTATATCTCACGGGTAATTGTGAGTCCAAGTCAAAATTCCGAAACATTTCTTGAGTAAAAAAAAAAGAAGTTTAAATTGAAAAAAAATTTAATTAAGTTTTTTTTCTTCTTCTTCTTCTCAGCATTTCTTTGTTTACTCAAAATATATTTAAAATTTTACATATACCTATGAAAGACCTGGAGAAGTAATTGAAATTTACAAATATGTCTTTCTTTCTTGAGTTTATGATTATAATAACTATTTACTGATAAAAAATGAATATTAATCTTGAATATAAGCTTATAAAGTATTTGGCTCTTCCTTACAAACAAATAAAATGTGTTTTTAAGTTCAACAAATAAAATGTGTTTGTAAGTGTCACTAACATTAAAACACTTAAGTTTTAAGTGTTTTAATGTTAGTGATCAATGATTTTTTAAAACGTCTGAACTTTCGTTCTCCGGAAACTTCCTTCCGGATCACAGTTAGCGTAAAATCCGGATTTTTTCCGGAGCACAATCAGCCCTGATATCTGGATTAGCCTTTATGATTAGTAACATAAAAGTGTATAATAGACTAAAACACTTCCAATAAATAATGTATAAATTTAGTTACAACATATTCTTTGGAATGAATATGACAAACAATGCTAAATCTTGATATCTAAAGAATTTCCAGGTTACCAGAAAGAGTGACCAATCTGTTTTAACAAAATCTATTTTCTGATTTAAGTGGCGAATTAATACATACCTACAAATGTAATTTTAGGAGGGCCATTTGATTTCTTAGCAGAGTTATTTTTACCAGAAGACTTTCCAGTGCTTGAAGCTTTTGTAGAAGTATTACTTGTACCTGTACTTAAAACTTGAGGTTCAGTTGAAGGAATAGGTTTACCAAGTTTGGTATGTAATTTAACAACCTAAAAATAAATAAATAAAATAATGAAATATTCTACATATACATGCAGACCTACAAACATTGGAGAAATAAAATTACGGAGATTTTAGTAATCACATTTTCTAAGCT
Source organism: Parasteatoda tepidariorum (assembly GCF_982258835.1). Taxonomy (NCBI): domain Eukaryota; kingdom Metazoa; phylum Arthropoda; class Arachnida; order Araneae; family Theridiidae; genus Parasteatoda; species Parasteatoda tepidariorum. The sequence continues at coordinate 78,265,993 of NC_141763.1, forward strand.
ACAAGTAAAGTTTTAATACATCGCTTAAGTCAAAAAGAGAAATTCAAAATTGGAAATAATATAAGCACTTACACATAGCGAAGTAAAAAATATGTATATAAATCTTAATCTAAAGAAGATTTTTTTTAAAACCATTATTTATAATTACTTAAACTATTAAAACTGTTATTGCCAATTTTTTATTTCATATTTCTTCAACAAATATGGAGAAATGCGAGAATATAAGGGTACACAGATCGTAAAATACAGGAGACTTAGCAGGCATGTATATCATTGAGCATCAGTAATCTCACCTTTAAGGCAACCCACTCTGCCTGCCTTTTGAACCCTATAGACGAGCATTCTATGTGAAAACTAGCAGCCATCTATGAAAAACACTCCTTTATTATTCATATTCTATTTTGAAAAGCATTCACTGTTTAAATAATAATTACACTCTGGTAAAATTAACTGTGTTTATAGGTTTAATTCTGATTACTATTAGAAATATTTACTTTGTTAAGATTATTCTAAACTGCTTGATTTTCATTAAGTATCTTTTTTCAGAGATATTAAAATTTTTTAAGTGATCCTATATTTTAAAGCTATTTTTTTTAAACAAATATCTTTTTCTTCTCCTTTTCTCCTAGTTTACCTTTTTGGGGAAAAAAATCTACATAGTTTGCATTTTATATGCATTTATTTTTAAAAACTTCAAATTTTCCTTTTATTTTGATAATGAAAGAGAATTACTTTTCGAAATACACTCATGAAATAGTATAAGAGGATAATTTAAAAACTATTGAGGATAAAATTCAGTTATTACACAATATTGCACATTATAATAAATTTTAACGGTGTCCTTTTTTCAGAGGAAGCGCCTTGCCCTTTTTTATTCCTAGCGAAAATTCTGGAGTATTAATTAAAACACAAAACAAAAAATAAGAATGAAAAGGTTTCTTAGTACCTTTTGATGTTTGGCTCCTCTAATATGGGCAGCATAAGCATCTGACCCAGTACAAGTAACATCACAGAGCTCACATTTTAAAGTTGAACCACCCCTTGAAACATGGTGAACGACAGTACCTGCTTTTGCAGCAGCTTCTTTTTTCTTATGCTTTTGACCTTCAAGATGCTCTTGGTATGTCTAAACAAAATTATGAAAATTTAAAATAAAATTCTGATAAATTGCTTAACACACACACACAAAGGTTTAAATAAAGCACTACCTGAGGTCCAGCACAACTAATTTTACAAACTTCACAGTAGTGAAGCTGTTGGGGTTTAGGTGGCAACTTAGGGCGTGCCATTCTTAAGGGTCCCTTTTTAAATGACATCCAATTGTTAGCCTGAGGCTTTGTTGTTGCCACAGCACTTGCAGCAGAAGATTGAATAGCTTGAGCTTGCTGAGTAGGTTGAACAATACTGGTTTGAACAGTTTGTACAGGTTGCACAGCTACTGAAGATTGCTGAACATACATTGGAGAAGCTGGGGAAGGAAAAAAAAAAAAAAAATCACTACACATTGCAAGTGCATTAACCACAAACATTATTCAAACTAATGAAATCACAAACATTTTTCAGAAAAAAAGGTCCATAGATATTTGATAACAATATTAATTTAAATACTTTTAGTTTTTATGAAAATAAAAATTATTTTTATGCATTAATGATAAAAAAATAAACAGGTAGCAATTAGAAGTTATGGTTTATGCATAGGTAGGGAAAAAAGCTCATTAATTCTAATAACTAGATAATTTTTTCAAAAATCATCTAGGTGATCTTTGTAAGAAAGACAAACAGTATAATAGATATACATCTGTTGTATATTAAGATAGAATAATAATAATTTTTAAAAAATCTATCCATATAAAGGTCCATAGATATTTTATAACAATATTTAATTCAAATACTTTTAGTTTTTATGAAAATAAAAATGATTTTTTATGCATTAATGTAGATAAGAAAATAAACAGGTAGCAATTAGAAGTTATGGCTTATGCATATGTTGGAAAAAGGTAAGATTGAACAATAATAATTTCAAAAAAAAAAAAAATCTATCCATATAAAGGTCCATCGATATTTTATAACAATATTAATTCAAATACTTTTAGTTTTCATGAAAATAAAAATGATTTTTTATGCACTAATGTAGATAAGAAAATAAACAGGTAGCAATTAGAAGTTATGGCATATGTTGGGAAAAAAGCTCATTAATTCTAATAACTAGATTATTTTTTCAAAAATCATCTAAGTGATCTTTGTAAGAAAGACAAACAGCATAATAAATATATACCTGTTGGATATTAAGATTGAATAATAAAATGTAAAAAACTAAAGTTACAGAATTAAAAAAACTTTAAATACCAGAATAGGTCGTAGTAACTGGTGAACTGTTATAGGTAGAACTATAATTAGATGTATTATTTCCAGTAGATGCTCCTGTGGAATACAGATAAGTTGTAGCAGAAGCTTGAGCACTTTGGGTTTGTGCTTTTGCTGTTGTTGCTTGACGAGTGTTATAATTAACATTAGTTGTAGAATATACTGGTTTATTACTACTCACTAAAAAGAAAAATATTTTTCATTATAATCAAGTTTCATTAAAACACATATCTTTATACATAGATTCAAAAACCAAGTTTTCTAAAATTTGAGAACCATCTATCTTGAGATGCGAAAAATGGGCTACATAAATTTTAATTTAAAGGCAAGAAGCAAAAATCTATGGAAAGTTCATGTAGTTTAGAAATTCGCATGTTACAGTGAAACCTTCAGGAACAACCACCTCTACGTAACTTCCTTCTCTATATATATGACCACTTACACTTTTTATTGTAGGAAACCTTTAGAAAAGAGCATCAAAACCTCTCTTAGCAACCGGGCAAATCTCCACACAAAATGCGGAAAAAGGTCAAATAAGAAATTTAAATAATAAGAATGAGAAGTAATTTAAATAGTAAGAATGAGAAGTTAATTTAAATAATAAGAATGAGAAGCAAATAAAGAATAAGAAATATTTTTAATGATCACTGAAAAAGACCTCTTTTAATGATCACTGAAGAATATAGATGATATTAAAATCGAAAATAGATGATATTAAAATCGTCTGATTAAGAGTCGCAATTTTAGCAGACTCCGGCGCAGTTCCTAATATTTAAAATTCCGAAAATCAGTCAAACAAAAAAATTCAAACATCGGCGGTCGAAACGAAACGCCTAGGCTCCTTTCCACTCTATAGCAGAAGTCTCGGTAATCCGACTATCGTTCGGGGACCTTGGGTTTCTCTAATTGGACTCCCCAAAAATTTTACTTTTTGGAACATGGTCGGAAATTTTAAAAATTGGGAGAAAAAAGAGGATATCCTCTTTTTCGCGGAAGTCTTTCATCCCTGAAAGATGTTAGAGGAACACTAGTGATACTCTTAACATTTCTACCACATATTTCAGAACACATGCAGATTAGTTAAAACAAAAGTGACTCACCGTTTTGATAATGAGGTGTCTCAGTAGTGGAGTAAGGTACCTGTGCTTGATAATAAGTTTGAGCTTTGTCATAAGTCGTCTAAAAAATTGAAAAAGTTAAAATTAACTAAATAAAAAATTACATGTTAAAATGATTAGGTATAATATTGTGAATACAGCAAGCATATAATTTAAAAGTTACAATTTCTATGACATCATCTGCCTAGATTAACTCCATTCTATATTTTTGACCATGTTCTTTAATCTTGGTTTAATTTCCAAAATTCAACAGAAATTTTTAGATATTTATAGTTTTATTTCAATAATGGATTTTCACAGAAAAAGTGGTGAAAATGGCAAAAAATTTTTTAAGATTAAAAAAAAGTAGATTGCATTAATTTAACACAACTAAACATTTTATAACAACTAGAAAATTAACAGCGTAATTCTCTACAAATAGACTACATTAATGTAGTGACAGCCAGGGTGTATAAAAATCATGATTTTTTTAAAAAAATCTAAAAAATCTGATTTTTTTGATTTTAATCATGATTTTTTTATAATTTCAATTCTATGGAATATAATCAATTTTGTGTACCATAGATTTAAAGTTGTATTGTATTACTATTGTTACTTATGGTATACATTGGAAATAAACATTACTAACCATTATCAACAAAATATTTCTTAATAATTTAAAAGCAAAAGGTGAAATAAGAAATAAACAATAACAAAGTGATTTCAAACTACAAATCAAGAAAGGAATTGTTTATCAAACAATATGTGATAATTATTAATTCTACATCTACAATATCAAATTATTTAAACAATCATTTAATTAGTTTTATTTAAAGATTTAAACATAAGGACTAATTTAGCTGCCTTTTCTACACCCAATTGATTCCGCAGTTTAGTATGTACAAGTCCAAAAGTGGAAAACATCCTCTCTATCCCTGCAGTTGTTCCTTTTGCAGTACATAACAACTGTATTGCATCAAACTCTTTTTGACCTACACAGTTCTTAGAAGCGCAATTGATTTCCACCATTCCAAGATGTTTAAAGATTCTAGAGATTCTTTATCAAACGAAGTTCCATTAAACGGAGGAGAGCGTACAATGAATTTTAGCAAAATACTTAATAAGGAGGTTTCTCCATACTTTTCTTTAACAAAGTTTACAGCTTGATCTTTTTCATTTAGTGCTAAACATTGTACTTCAGAATTAGGATCCAAGAGGTAAGCTAGGAAATGAGCTGGTGTTAACGCTTGTTCATATCGTTTAGTAAAAATTTTTTTGCAGCAATTATTATTAGAATCTTTCAGAGTTTCCTTTAAATTTTTCCAGATGTTGACAACATTTGATAAACTACAATTATCTTTTTGCATTTTATCTAATGCTACAGAAATGGGTTTTAACATTAAAAGCATATCTTCTGCATTTCTTTGCTCAATGAACTATAAATATAATATGTAAACTGTTTTTAAAAGCAAATGAGTCACATTGAGATCTGAGAAATATATAGAACAGTCTACTTACTTGTTTATGTTTGAAACTTAATATACAAAAAATGTTCAAGACTATACACAAAATTGTTTTTTTTTTTTTAAATAAAAATCAGTGATTTTTTTAAAATCATATGTCTGCAAGCCTAAGACAACTACTATACATAAGAGTTATTAATTATAAAAATTAAACGTAACATGAAAACAGTAAAATTAACACTTTATATAATGTAAATAAAAATAGATAAAAATTTAAAAAGGACACTATCTTTCAAAATTCCTTTAATTCAAGAACATTTGAAATTTTTGAAAATCAGCTTTTTCTTAGCATATATATTTGCAGCTTGTTAAACATTGGCAAGAATTCAAAACAAATAGCAAACGAGCTTCTAATTCACTGACATTTGTTTGGATGTAAGTGATTTACCTAAATAACAAATAGCAAAATTTAAAAAAAAAAAAAAAAAAAAAAAAAAAAATTAAAAAAAAAAACATTAATAAATAGTTTTTATTAATTATAAATAATTGGTTAATTATTTAAAAATAATCATAATTTAGCTGTATTGTCGGAATGGGGTAAAGGTATAAAAAACTTACTAAAAAGTCTCAATTCAAATTTTTCACAATGCTGTCTTTTAAAAAAAAAAAAACTGTTCATAAGGAGTGCTTTTATAAAGCTGAGGGGCCAAAATAAAAACGCTGAAAAAAAGGAAAGTTAACAAAAGCTAAAGCAAAATAGGAACAAATCGATCTTAAAATATAAAAATTTAAAATAGAAAATCAGTTTTCTACAATACCGGGTATCTATCACACAGAAAAGTGACAAAAGTTAAGAACTGACAGACATTTATATCTATTAATTAAAATAATTATTTTAAATACGTTAAAAAAAATTTTATTTCCTCACCATGTCACCTATCTTGGATTTATAATACTTTTTATAGTATATTATTACAAAAGAAAAAAAATTCCCCCATCGTAGTCACTACCAGAAAGTAGTCTATTTGTAAAAAATGACTAAAAATTTTAAGACGGAAATTAAATTAATTTTATAGCACGTCAAGATACACAACATTACAAAGATTGTTAGTTTTAAAGAAGGAATATTTTTTAAAACTTGATTAAATCAATCCTGGACTTTACATTGAGTTTCTTTTTCTTAATTTTGAAATAGCTTACATCATACTAAAAATATTGTACTTATTTGTTTATGTTTATAATAGTAAATACCAAAAAAAAAAAAAAAAAAAAAAAAAAAAAAAAAAAAAAAAAAACTAACTTAAAAGAATTAGGTTACCTGTTGTCTAGAAGCATACTGATAATTAGTAGCCGCATGTGTTGGTTGTTGGTAACTTTCATATGCAGACTGACTGGAGCGCTGAGCAGTAGCAGCAGCTGCATAGGGTTGAGCTGAATGCTGCACAGTGTAGCCAGCAGTCGCTGCTTGGTTGGTGGTATAATTTGCTGCTGTTGGTGTAGCAGTTCTAAAAAATTTAAGGGATAAGTCTTTCTTTAAGTTCTTTAATACTTTTCTGTTTAGTGAGGGTTGGCAAGGTTTAGGATAGAATGGATTAATCCACGGTTTAATTTAAACCATCCTGTCCAAAACCCTTTTACTCAAATTATGTCACAATTTTATCTGAACAATATTTAAAAGGTAAAATAAACATAGAACTAGTAACATATTGATAATTAAATCTACTAGAGAATATTTGTTTTTAAAAGTATAATGTTTTATTAATATTGTTTGAATCTTCAATTTAAACATTAAACAAAGATAAATCAGTAATCAAGTTCAATTGGTCCTCTCATTCAATAGTACATAACTGAAGTTTGACCTTGCCATACAGGTTAAGTTATTAGGGACTAAGTGCTTGGTTAGTAGACTGGTCCAAAAAAAATTTTTTTTTTTTTAAAATTTGCAGGTCTTAATCCTGAATACTTGTACACATCACAAAAGAAGCCCCCATGCAAAATTTCAACTCATTTGAAGTACATTTAGAGGTAGCTCAAAGACTTTAAAGTTTGGGATTGTGCATTTCATATAAATAAATGACAAAAAACACATTGACACTATGCCTTTATTTGTATTTTCCGATCAAAAACCATGAATTGTACACTCATATATACATATTTCTTATTTATATCATAAAATACAAAGGAGCGAGCCAACACAATATCTATTAGTAAGCATATATGAAGAAAATCCTAATAAAAAATCATACATTTTGAACAAGTGTGGTTTTTTTAGTGTCCTTAAATTTTTTTCTGTGGGATTCCACAACTTGAAGTAAGAATTGTTTCTGTTCTTCATCCTTAATTATCAGTTCATTGTAGTCTGTAATGAGCGCTACGCCCCTTTCTGCACAATCATTTACTGTCTTTAAACATTTCACTTTCTTTTCACCATCATGGTAAGAATCAAATTTCTTCCATTCCGATGGGGACGAATGTAAGAAATCGCCTTGTATATTCAATGACTTAAATATCATCCAAGATATTTCATTAACAAAATCATACAATGATTTTTCATTAACATTTCCGATTTCTTTTTCCTTTAATCGTTTAGAAGCATTGGTTACATCTTCTAAATGTTTATCTATTTTAAACAACTTATCAACCATTAAAACCCTATCTTCTGTGCTTACATGACAGCTGAATAGGCTGAGCATGACTAAGTCACAGTTTAAGTAACACAGATGCCTCTTCAACCCATTGCTTGCAGCTTTTGAGATTTCTTTGCATTCATTTTTCACCAAATTTAAATGTTTCAAAAATTCTAAGTCTATGAAAGGTGCATCAGCTGCGTTAGAGCAGCGAAACCAGGCTTTCATGTACAAGTGTGTGCTAAAATCATTGAATCGTTTCAACCCTTTAGCTTCTTTTGGTGTGAGCTTAAACTGTTCATGAAACATGTATATTTTTAAACAGTAAATAACTTTGGCCATTCACCATGCATGATGGAATGCTCCTGGTGCTGCAAAATGTACTCCACGTGGAGGCACCTGTCCAAGATAAATCAAAGTCAGTTCTAAAAACTCTCTATAGTCATTTCTTGCCAATGATTTTGTTTTGAATGTAAGATTATGTTTGGCAAATTGAATAGCTTCTTCTTTTAATACTTTCCAATTTTCTGAAGGTACTATTGTTTCTTCTGGACATTTGAAAAAAGATTTGTCTATAAAATTCCAGTGACTTTGGAATCTCTTAAACATGAGAACACAAGGTGCACTAGAATGTCCAAATACTGCAGAAAACACATCACTATTTATGATTTCTTAAATATGATGCCTGCAAGCCAAACTGAGGAGCTGTTTTCCAATCTTCTGTTCCAATAATGTACATGCTCCTGTATGAATACCAGTGTTACAAGATGTAGTGTCAAAGCACATGCCTTGAATTTTTCTCAAGTTTTCTGTCGACTGATAACATACAGCCTTCAAATGCTTCTCGCTGTTTAAGCAAAAACTTCTTATCCTCATCAATTCTTATCATCTGTAAAGCACCGACATGAGCGATATCCCACAACATCTTGCATTCTTTGATAAACTTCTGTTCATTGTCTTCTGTTCATTGTTCTGTTCATTGTCATTCGTACGCCGATTTCTGTTCTTTTTCAATTTTTGGTACCGCTCAACTAATTTTTCTAACTTTCTTACTGCATTCTGCTTTTCGGTTGTAGGAATTCTAGCCTTATTCCAGAAGGTCAACACACTATCAACAGTGTGACTTGCACTTTCATGTATTGTTTTTGTCTCATGGTGAAAGAAGAATTTTCTTAATACTGCATTAATGGAAGGTAGTTTACATCCTTTTATTTCACTTATGGGAAAACCAAGTAACCAAATTTCAGAGTCTTTTCTGAATCTAATTTTGTTTGTTGACATTGTTTCCACAAAATCTCACCAGGTCACAGATGTAAACAAACAATGTGGTGTTGCCAAACCCAAATAAGGTAATTTGGTGTTGCCAAAACAAGAAGCAAAATGTTAACTATATAGTAATTATATTTATCATAATATATGACCATTGTTTATGAAAATAAGTAAATAAATAAAAAAATAATTTTCATATTATCACTATTTATTAAGGTTTCAAAGTAAAAATTTCAAAGCTACCTCTAAATCAGGGTTTCTTAACCTGTGGTTCATGGACCCCTAACGGGTGCATTAGTCATATTTTGGGGGTCCGCTGACAACTCCTAATTTTTAAAATGTTTGGAAACCTACCCATTGCTTGTAAAGCGAGCTATGGCAGCTATAATTCCGTTTGCTACAGCGAATCTTTGCGAGGCGGGATTTTCCACACTTGTGACAATAAAATCAAAACATCGAAATGGATTGAATGTTGAACATGATATGCGCGTTGCTATGTCGAATACAATCCCCCAATCCAATTTATTAGTTAAGGAAAAGCAGCAGCAACCATCACATTAAAAATTTAAATTTTAAAAATTTTGTATACTATTAAAATACTAAAATTAAATGTTTTCTAATAGTTGATGTTTTTTGCAATAATTTTTTTCACAGGGGGTGGTCCGTGACTTCTTAAAAAATTTTAAAAGGGGTCCATTATACCGAAAAGGTTAAGAAACACTGCTCTAAATGTACTTGAAATAAACTGAAATTTTGCATGGGGGCTTCTTTAGTCATGTGTACAAGTATTTAGGGTTAAGACCCGCAAATTTAAAAAAAAAGTTTTTTTTGGACCTGGTTAGTCATTAACAGGTTTATTTATCTATAGTACTATTCAAGAATACTTTTATTTCATTCATGTTCGATTCTTTTAGCACAGTGGTGATACATCACCTGTGTCAGTAACTGAAACTGATGTTATGCCCTACAAAACTGTTAATTCATTTATTAATAAAAATTAGTTATTAATATGATTGCTTTGCTACTATTGGTAAAGTAAAAAAATATATATATTCTTTTACTAATTTACAATGTTTTTTAATAAAACGTGTAAAGCCCATAGAAAGAAATTATTGCCTTTTTAGAATAATAATGCCCTTTTTTTAACTTATGCATCCTGCCCTTTTTTCTGCCTAGAATGAGCTCTGATTTATCCACATGCAAAAACATTATTTATCAGTATTAAAAGCATATTTATATTTGAAGGATTAAAAAGTTAAACCTTTTTCTATTATATTATTTTCCTTTAATAAGTCAAAGTAAATTGTATAAAAAATATCAAATATTTATTGCAGGGTTGGGTTTTTGACGTCAAAAAGTGGTTTTTTGACATGACAAGGGTATAATACTGGTTTAAACCGTCAAAAATGTCAAAAACTGAAGTTTGCCAAGAAAATATATAAACTTCAAAACTACCAACAGTTGCCATGCACTATATTGAAATTTAATTATACTATAGGTAATCAGCAGGTTTTAAAATATTTTTTAATTAAAATTAAGGTAAAATAATAGATTTAAAATCTCAGAAATTTATATTCAAATGCATGTGCAGAAAAATTTTGCACAAAAATTGTTTAAATATTTATATTAAAAAATTTTTTCTTTTTGATACTTAAGAAAATTAAAAGTTTATTACTATGCATTTTTGACATATAAGGAACATATAACTAATATTTATAAGGAATTTACAAGTTATGTTGTATAAATACTAACTTGATATAAGATACAAGTGTATAAAAATTTTTTTTTAATGTTATAATGTTAATTTGAATTTAAAAGTAGTTATATTTATGAATAATGATAAATATAATTCATATTGTTTATTATATTTATTTATAATTATTACACTTATCATTTTAAAACAATTTTTATCTCTTAAATTTTTTTTCTCCACTTGTATTAAGAATACAAATAATGCATATCTTGAAAGCAAGAAGTAATTATTCAACAGCTGAATATTTAGATATTCAACAAAACTATATCGCATTCAGCAAAATGAAATTCACAAGTATTTGGATAAACTAAATTTTCAGCATAGTAAATGAATAGGCTGAATATACTGTAAATCGACACTAACTACCCTGTGTATTTAATAGAAAGCACTTAAATTTGTATTGTCTTATGCTCAAAAGATTATTAAGAAGATTTAAAAAATATTAAAAAGATTTTTCTTTAAAAGAAGATGTCTAATGTACAAAACTGCTAATGTTTATCTTTAAAAATGTCTAATTTTTAGTATAATCTATACTATACACTAAATTTGGTTATAAATAAATTTCTTAATAATATCATTGCAGATTTTCACATGAATATAGGTTTAAATTTCACATGAATATAGATTTTCACATATGAATATAGGTTTTTGACGTGACAGTTTAAACTGTCAAAAACTGTCACATGTCAAAAACTTGCCAACCCTGATTTATTGATACATGTAATTATTATGTGTACAATGGTTACACCTATTGAATTTTCAGCTTTTACCAAAGTTCAAGGTTTTGGACACTTTAAGACAGTAAAACCCATGTGTCCTGTCCAAAACCAGTTTAGGATGTCCAAAATTCCAACTCTGTGCTTAGTAATACTGAATTTTAAGATTGCATTATATGAATTTTTCTTTAATTTATTCTCATTTTAACAAACCCTTCTTTATTTCAAATAATTGGATTAGGTACTGACATGGTTAAATCATCTGAAATCACCAATATGTTGTTCAAAGATAACTGATAGTGGTAGTAAACATTAAGGATTGCTGCTATAGCCAACATTACTCCCATTTGCAGTTCCTGTCTGTGGTTTTTTTTTTCTTTTTACAATCAGTCAGATTAGGGCTGCTTGTCATAACTTTATCCAGTCAAAGGTAAGATCAATTATCCAATGGCTTGGCTTACAATCGCTAACAGCTCTCGTTGAACAGAGTATAAGTAGCATTACTCAGTTCTAGTTCTAGCATAGATGTTCAAACATTTCTCTAAGGTGCTAATTTGCATCGGTAATTTATTTAAGGGTTAATACAATAAATTGAGTTCAGCCAAAACACTGAAAATATTAATACACATTGAAGTAAATTAGCTTGGATATCATTCTTATTTTTCTATCCAGATGATTTCATGACAGTCAAAACACAAAAGATGAAAGTAAGAATTCTTTATAACATGAGTAACATTTCTATGTAAAAACATTACCAGTGATATTACCAAGCTCTAATAAGAATTAATAGAAAACTCCATACAGTATCAAGTTTCTAACTTGCTTAAAAATAACTGAAAATCTTAGTGTTACAGATACTTATGTTCTTAGAAAACTGGACTTAATGAAGAACAGCTTTGCAAAAGCAGTTTAATAAGAAAAATAGCATAAATTTGCTTTTGTTAATTTTTTTTCAATAAAAAAAGTCATCAAAAAAATCTATGGTATAACATAGGAACTATGATATGAGAATGCAAGGTCATTATTTATTAGGCGAATATCTTAATTTTATGATTAAACGAACAGATAAACATTAAATAAGGAAATATACATTTTTATATAAAAAGTGTATCAGGAAATAGTTAAAATTTAAAAAAAAAGTACATTATATTAATTTTCAACATTTCTCATTCCCGAAAAATGGCTCTTTCGGCAACTCTAAAGTATCAACTATAATATAGAATAATAACATCAATTTCTCTAATTATTTACATAAATAACAATAACTTGGTTATTGTACTTACACATCATCAATCATTCGCCACATTTTACATAATTTTTGAACAAATAAACTTGAATAAATTTTGCTATAGAATAGGTTTAATGAAAACGCACAATAGCAATAAGTTACCGAAGATATTGATAAAATAAACAATAAGGATGAAGATTAAGAATCTTCAATCATTTGACAATCAAGTTTGAACAATGATAATACAATTAGGGAGTTTTTTAATAAATTATTATTTTGTATAATATGCTTAATCACTTTCATCGCAGACATGAACTAGACTGCCGCCATCTTACACCGGCATCCCGAAATGAAGTCAGACGCAGACGTAATGATTGACAATAGTATCACAGTAAGTATAGCGATTCATATTAGAGACATCTATTTAAATTCTTTACTTACCCATATTGTGCCTGTCCAGTAGTGAATCCAAAATAATTATTTGCAGCCATTTTTTATAAATAATAATTACGCCGCAATTTGGAGTAGAAGAAATATCGAAATAACCACTAATGACGTCACTACAAAAAAAGGAATTTTCTACGTTGCCATAAATTTTAAGGTATTTATCAAATTATTCCCAAATTTCGGTTTGTTTAGAATTGCATCAGAGCCTGTTGGAAATTAATGAATAACTGAGTTCATTGGAAAATTGAATGATATTTTTCTCAGTTATCAACAGCTGAAAATTATGCTCATGTGCAAGACGCCATCAAATTTTAATATCAAGAAACTTGGGGGTCAAAGAGATGCTACTGAAACCCCCCCCCCCCAAAAAAAAAACCTTGCAGAAAAATGTTTGAATTCTTAAAAATTGAACGCAAGAAAAAAATTTGCTTGAAAAAAATAAATTAGAAAACAATTTCAAAAATCGTAGTACAAAAGTTAAAAAAAAAAAAAAAAAAACTTTTTTTCAGCAGACAAAAGTTGAGTTGCGCTACGCACAGAAAGCAAAACTCAAAGACTTAAACAAACAATCAGCTGTAGTTTAGTTATTAAATTTAATAATTAAAATTATAGTTTAAATTATTTTCAAAGTTAAATTTGTTTTTGGTATTATTTTCCTTTTATCTTTGAGTATGCCGAGGCATTACGTGATTTAATGTTGGGAAAATAATGGATTTTATGATGTATGGCTAATATGTTACAAATGTGATTCAGCTCCTAAAGTTTCTTTAAAAATTAATATGTCAGAAACAACGGAAAACAATCGGGTAATGGATAATACATCCATTCCTTCCACATCTGTTTTCAGAGAAAAAAATGTTCTTGAACTGCCAACAAACGAAAATAAATCCAATTGGATTGATAATAAAGGTATTATTTTCTTAAAGTGATATAAAATATTATTTATTATTATCCAAGTTTTTCAGGATATCGTTAATTTGAGTTAAAACTCTTATTGTGTAATATATAATAATTTTATTCTCATTCTGTTTTGTATTAGTCTATTAAATGAATTGTAGGGAAGTCCTTGAAAATATTTGGTGTATCTTCATTAGGGTTTGTTTAAAAGAAGTGGGAGATCTGGATAAAATGTCTGACTGGCAACTTTTAACTAAGCCATAAATCTTTCTCAAATTAAAGATACAAGTGACTACCTACTTGATAATTATCATATTTCATTTTATTCTCTCTGAAATTGTGCCCTTGACAGGTTTCCAATCTGTTCATTCATCAAATATGCACTGTTAGCCTGTCCCTGGTGGTCCATCAGGGACCATCTTGCTGATCGTAGGTTGAAAACATTTTTTCGACTTTTTAACATCTTGCTAATCCTAGGTTGAAAACATTTTGGCAACTTTTAACATATCGCTGATCTTAGGTTGAAAACATATTGGCGACTTTTAACATCTTGCTGATCCTAGGTTGAAAACATTTTGGCAACAACATGATGTAATAAAGTATAAGATCAAAAGATATTTATGTCATTAATCAAACATCCTTTTAAAGTTTGAAGAATCATGGATGCCTTTCTTGTAAATCATTCCTTGCTGTTTACTAAATAATTTGCAGTTTTGACAGTTATTCATCAGGGATCAATTTAGGGATTTCAGTGAAAAATATTTTTCAATCCTTTACATTTATATATAAAAAATATGTGATGTAATAATGTGAATAATCAAAAGAAATTTATACGTTATTAAGCATCCTTTAAAAAGTTGAAAGTCTCTTTCATAAATCTGTCCTTGCTGATCACCAATTAAAACCTATGTTTCTTTGTTTTAAATTTTTTTAATACTTCCTATGATTAAATAGAAATTTTATTATAAATAAAATGTGTGAATTATCTCTTATGTAATTATCTCTGATCTTAAATTTATGAATTATCACTAATATGACATTGTTTACTAATGCTATTAAATGTGGAATCATAAACACTTGCTTAAACTCAAATTAAGTTCAGGCTATTAATGTATGCAGATTTTTTTGCAATTTTATCGATCAAGCATGCAATTTTTTTCTTTCTTTCTTTTATTTTCTAATTAACTAAACATGTCTTATCAAGCAAGACAATATGTAATCATATTTTTTTCAGTTGCAATTTATTCTGTCTCTAAAACTAATAACCTATTTTTTTATTGTCTTTCCTCTTAATGAGTTAGGAGAACATCTTTTTTTTTTCTTCTTTTTTTTTATTCATTTCTATTTTGGAAGGATGGAAATATTCCTTATGTAATGTTGCAGCATGTTAGAATTTATAAAGAGTTGTAATTTTTTTTTTCCTAGTCTATTAATGATCTTACTTCGTTTTATTAGAAATTCGAATTTTAAGTTCTTTTAATAGAATTGATTTTTAATTTCTTATTTAGAAATAAATAAATGATAATTTTTATTTACATTTAAGTTATGAATTTGTTTTAGTTTTTTTTTTAACTAAAAAGTGGCTTATTTTGAAGTAGGTATATATTAATTTTATTGATAGCTATTTTTCTGTTCAAAGATTGAATAACCAGCATCTGAACTATACTGTGAATTATAATAAGTTATTATATAATGTATTATTATAATAAGTTTTGTTTTTATCAGACTAATTTTATTAAAGAAAAATATTTATTTTATGATTTTAAGACAATAGAACTTCTTTTCCACATTGTTTCTCTGAAAAACTTAATTTAAAACTTTTTATAATGTTATGTAAGATTTCATAAATAATGTTATTTATTTAATTTAAAGATGCAATAATCAAGTTCACCAAATCTTTAAAAAAATATACGTAATTCATAAATTTGAATCTTCAGACACTTTTATCTTTAAAATATTTCAAATTCTTAATTAAGAAGTTATTTGGAGTTGCTTTGTTTATGCTCAACCATGCTCTTTTGGTGATTTTTTTTTTTTTTTTCATCACCAAACTTGTCTGACTATTTTATTTGGTGCCAAAACCCTACTACATTGAAAATTTTTGCTTTATTATTTCAAACAAAATAATTAAAAATACTATTTTTCGACAACAATAAAGAATTAGTCAACGTATATCATTACAAACAAGCACACGAATTGATACCGATCAACGCAATGGAAAATATACATTTATAATTTTAAAAACTACTAGCCATCTGTATAAAACATTCTAACTTCAAGTAGGTACCAAATTTAAGAAAAGTAGACTTATTATTCTTCCTAAACAGGCTTAAAATATCAGAAAATATGTTGTTAACTAAGGGGCTGAGCCCTCTGTTCGATGTTGCTTACTGACCCCGATGATTGCTTTGAAATAATTGTTGTTTTTTAGCATAAAATAGTTTTGTCTATGAAAGTTGAAATTATTCACTTAAATCATAA
Organism: Parasteatoda tepidariorum; assembly: GCF_982258835.1. Taxonomy (NCBI): domain Eukaryota; kingdom Metazoa; phylum Arthropoda; class Arachnida; order Araneae; family Theridiidae; genus Parasteatoda; species Parasteatoda tepidariorum. The sequence goes on from NC_141763.1 coordinate 78,282,335, forward strand.
GTACTATAAAGAATTTTGTTTGCTTGTGCTTCCACTTTCCACATCCAACAATTATTTCTTTGAATTAAATGTTTATTTTGAGTGAAGTTTGATTGGTAATTAGTAAGAAGGATCTCATCTGATTCTATTTCCTTTATTCTTCTAAGATCTATTTAGTGAACATAAATAATTTTGCTTAGTAATATTTTTTTTAAAAATAAATAATTTTGTGGTATATTGTTATAGCAAATTTGACGAGTTTACAACTGTGATTTAATGTTTTTTTTAACCAATCAGGTTGATAGTACAATTTGTGCAGGCATCACATTGTGCATGAAGCTGATTTTTCAAATAAACTATGTTACAGATTTTTTTAATTGTAAGACATTAATTTCAATTTTTTTTTCATTTCATTTTTTTTTTTAATTCCCGTTAAGTATGCACTGGTTACAATATGAAATGATTTGGTGTGAATTTGGCAGAATCTGCACTAATTTTCCTTATTGATGGGATTTTGCACAAGTACCTAAGAGGCATATCCAATTTCTTTTCAATGTTTTATGTTTTGTCAGATTCTTAAATGTTTTAGTGGATATATCTTGCACTGCAATAAATAAATTTTCAAAAGATAAAATCAGGACCAAAACTTTTTTCCCTATGCACGAAACTTCTTAATTCATATTAATTTCTAAGTATCAATAAATAAATAAATAGTATCAAAGGTGATAGTTTTGCAACATATTCTCTTTTTTTAATCTCCTTTATTCCATTTCATTTATTAATGCAAGACTTCTTATCAAATATAAATTTAATTTGAAATCTCTTATTTTCTTGTATTGCAGAATCCATGGAACTCAGAACCAATGCCAGTACTGATGATTTGCTTTTTCTTGAAAGTGGAAATCAAACTCCAGAGCAAGTTCACACTAATTTAAATGCTGCAAACTCACCTCCGTTAGATAATACCGAGCAGGTTTCAGAAGCAGTTACTCCTTCTGTAACTCCTAGTAGTTCTGTAAGAAGAAAATCTCGCAATAATGCTTTGCGGTTAAACCTAGATTCAAATACGTGGTCAAAGCCAGAAGGCCCAGCAAAGCCCGCTGCAACTGCAAAATTTCGACAAAATTTGCAAGCTGGGGTAAAACTTTTATTTTATGATAATTTAAAAAAAAAAAAAATTATATTTGTGCATTATAGGTTATTCAAATAGTGTAAAAATTCTGAAAATTTTGAAGAAAAAAATTCTAATTTTAGTGAAAAACCAAATCTTTTTGTGAATTGAAATCTAAAGATCAAAGGTATTCTATTTGTTATTTATGGCAATTATAAAATTTCTGTGTGCTCCAAGTGCAAGTGGCACAGACAACAAGGGGTTGGCATTAAATGGCATTTTTAGAAATTGTATTATTCCTGAAATATGGGTGCCTCATTTGTTCAATTTAGAGGGAACAAAATTATATACAGTTAAAATATTTTTCAAAGCTTGATACCTTAAAAAGATTTTAAATTTCTATTAGTTAAACATCTGCAATATATTTATTTTTTAACATTTTGCAGATGTTTAATCATTTTGTTTGAAATAATAGGAGGAAGTTTTCAAGATTTAAATTATTGACATGAGACAAATACTAACCATCAACTGCATGTGAAGTTTCAAAAAATTCATTTTATGGTTTTAAATGCACAGTAAGAAAAACTGTTAATATGACAGTTTGAATTAATAGGATGTGGATTTTATTAGTCATTTTTCCTTGTTTTAATTATTATTGAAGAAAAATTATAATTATTTTTTAATTTAGTTAAATACAGAGTGTTAAGTACAGTCTGGTAGAAATCTATTTCTCCTTGAATACTAGAAAAAATTGCAATTAACTGGAAGAAACTGGGCAGAATTGTCGAATTTAAAAAATGACTATTCTATTGCAATTGTTTTGCAATAATATAAGAATAGCTTAAATTTAAAAATAAAAAAAAGATTTAATATAATAGTACTAGGAAGTTAAAAGTTTTCCAAATTTTTTTAATTATAACTATTTTCCTATTATTTATTCTAGTTTTATGTAGAATTTTAAAATTTATGTATTGTATTATTTAAGAGGCAGTTAGCGTATTCTTATTTAATAGTATTTGACTGTAAAAAAATAATATGTTATTTATAAAAGATAATTCAATATGTGATTTGTAGTAGTGTAAATGTTTAGTATGTGATTTGTTGTAGTGTATATGTTTAGTATGTGGTTTGCTAATTTAGTAGTAATGATGAAATTTTATTTTAGCAGTTAATTACATAAGTATAAAATAAGGTTTTACTCAATTAAGTAAACATTGAAGGATTACAGTTATTTAAATTTTTGAGCAAACTTATCAAGTTTCTTTTTTTTTTTTTTTTCAATTGTCCTTTATTGGTTTTCTCATGTTTAAAAGATGATATATTAAATAGCTTAGAAATTAATACTTTTATTTAAACTTGATTGCCAATATAAAGTGCAAAAGAAATTGTTGCAATGAATATTTCTTTCTGAAAAAAAATGTCTTCCCTTTCGGATAGGAAGCCGTTGCGCTTTTCTCCGTGCTTTATTTTCTATTGCGAAATAAATTTGCCACTCTTCCTTAAATACCATGTCTATGCCTAAAGTGTTAAAATAAATATAATTCGAATTTGAATATACTATTTACTTTGATATACTATTTACTTTAATGTACTATTTACTTTGATATACTTTTTACTAGTCACTTGAATTGCTGAAAAAAAAACATTTAAGCTGCATGAAAATAACTGTTAGTATATAGGGTTTGTGGATTTAAACCATGATTGAAATCATAGTTTAAATCCACTTTTTAAAAAAAATGATTTCTATCAAAGAATTTTCTTTAATAGAGGAATCATCACTGTAAAAATTTACAAAGCATTTAAATATGAGATTTCTTAAGTTTTTTTTTATTGATTTTCACATTTTTAAAGCTTTTTTTTTTTTAAATATATTACTGTATTAATAAGTTTTAATTAGCAAAATCTCTTTAGTACTTAGTTTTTGTTTCCAATTATAGCACTTTTGAATTGTCAATTTATAAATCTTATTTTTTTATTATTCATTTGTTTTTTTCTTGATTTTTCAAAAAGAACAAAGTGAAAATTAAATAAAGTTTTATACATGTGAAAGAAAAGTAGTTATATTAAGTTTTTTATTTTTTTGAAAATAAAAAAACTTTATGGTAATGAAATTCTACCAGTTTCTTGTTTTAAAAACACTACTAAAACAAAATAACATTTAATTTTAATATTGCAAACACATTTCTGGATCTTCAAGTATATACAATTTTTAAAAGATAATTATTTTATCTTACATAAAAAAAAAAGTTTTTATTAAAATTAAAATTTTATTTTCTGATTGCATGAATTTTTTCATTAAATTAGTGAGCCAAGTTAGTGATTCCCAATTTTTTTCACCTACAATGATCAAGCTAATTGTGGTAGAAGGACCCCGACTTTATAAAGTTAATTAGTAGCTGTTAATACACTAACCAAAAAAGACTACTAATTATATTGAAAATATAATTAGTAGTCTTTCATATGAAGAATGAAATATTTTCATTATTTTATCAGAAATGTTAGATTATGACATGTCAAAATATTTTTTAAATAGAATTTTATGTCAGACTGTTAAATTGGCTGGCAACATCTGAATTTAATTTTAGTGTATGCACAAGCTGAAAAAAAATAAAATAAGCTGAATTATGGTTTTTGAGATTTTGAGAAATAATTATCATAAACGTTGAGAATGATTATGAGGGAAACATAATTCTAGTCAACTTGAATTTGATTATTTTATTTTGAATTAAATTTTTTTTAAAATTTTTTTCTGAATGCATATGCTTATCATAATTAATACAATATATTGTTGAAAAAAAAATTTTTTTTTCTCAATATATAATTATAAAAAATTTTTTTTTTTTTTTTTTTTTTTTTTTTTAAATTTTACATTGTTTTTTCATTAGCATTTTCCATAAATAATTTCACATAAATAAACGAAATATTAAATAAATTATGGATTATTGATTAGATATAATTTTCGTTACTAATTTTAATTTGGTAATAATAAATTTAATGGATATAATGGATTATTAATTAGATTATATAGGTTTAAAAAATCATTGCTGGTTAAAACAAAAGTCCTAACTTTTGGTGCTTTTGTGGAAATTCCATGTGACCAAAAGGTTCCATGAAACATATTTTGGGAACCGTTTAGTTATTCTATATTGCAAACTTTTGTCAATCTGCCATTCGGGTAACGCACCCAGGATTTCAAATTGGGGGCACAGTATTTGCAGAGGTACTAAATGTATATTATTAATATATATTTTTAACTGTAATTTTTTATTCGTTCGTTACTGATTAATCATTATTTGATGTGCATTCTTCTACATTTTGTCAAACATTAATATTTAGTTAATTTAAACCGTGGGAATTCACGAGAGGATATCACAACCCAGCTGTAAAAAAATGTTTAACATTGCTAATTTGTGTAGCCAAAATTCCCTATTGCATTTAATATCTGACTTTCTACTTGATCTTGACCTTCTGAACAAGTTTTCACTTGAATTAGCTTTTCAAAGAAAGATTTATAAATATAATTTGTAGAAATCTGGATTTGCCACAAACCACATGACTGTTCATGTGACGAAATATGTATATGAAAAATTAACTTCTTGCGTGTAACAGGAAAAACATTTTATGCGCATTTAACATTAAAGTTAATAAATTGAGCAGTCAAAGGAGATATAAAAGAAAATTTTGGAGAAGTTTAAGAACTGTATGCAAAGGGAGAGCAAATGTTTTAAGCGAATCTGTGACGTTTGAGTGACTAAATGCAAATGTGTACTTGTGAACAAAGTACTGAAACTCAAAGAAAATGCCTAAAATTTAAGAAAAAGAAAAGAAATTGCATACTATTACCACATGAAAGTATTTTATTCAATGGGCACACAGATAAGATATGAGTTATGTATTAGTGACGTAATTAATTAAATTTAGTGGTATGTTTATTTATTAGTATTTTATGTACTAAATATATTATTTATTTTATTTTATAAACCATTTCTCTAGTAATTCAAGCTATATTCACTTACTATAAATAAGAAATAGTTTGAGAACTGAATATTGCTCTTTTTATCAAAAATTTCAAGTATTGAAGTATACCCTTTACAACAGCTTGCACGTTAATGAACAAATGTCTTTCAGTTTCTATGATATTGCTACATATGTATATTAGTAGAATTATATGATTAATATAATTAGATATTCTTACCTATTTTCAAAAAATACTTCAAATATTCTTTATCAGATTCATATTTTAGAATTTCTTTATTGCAGAAAGAGATAAAACTTTAAAGAACTATGCATATTTTACTAACATATAAAAAAAGTGTGTATTTGTGCCTTGGGTTGTAAAATTGGTGTTACTCTTTAATTTTAAAAATATGAGCGAGTATAACCTGCAAAATGTTTGAATTTATGTTTATTTGATATATTGCTTTAGCATCATATTTGCTTCAACTTCTCCTTTTCAACAGCATTATGAATTATTTTTGTTAATGTTAAATGTTTGATACAGTAGGGAACCGATTATCCGGAACGATCGGGACCATCGCTATTCCGGATAACTGATTTTTCCGGTTCTCTGAATCGCTACAAAAAGCCGTTTTTTTTATTGCTAAATCTAATCTTAAAAAGAAGTATGGTATGGTAAACATCTTTCAAAAAAGAAAGAAAAATCCTAAAATCTTATGAGGAAAATTTTTTTTTTTTTTTAAATGGCGGGAAAATTTACCGAATTTCGTTCCGGTTTTTTGGTTTTCTGATTTCCGGATAACGGGTTCTGTACTGTATTTATAAATGTTAATGGATTTCAAAATAAATTATAAATTTTGATTCAGCAAGCTTAAAATCAAAAAAAAAAATTTTTATTAGTAAGAGTTTGTTTCCTAGTTCTTGAAAATTTATTAACCAAGGGTTTTACCAGATTTTTTGCCAACGGTTTAGTTAATATAGTGAAAAATCTACTCATAACTTTGTAGATTCGTGAAAATTCAACTCAAATTTAGTGTTTTTGTGAAAATAGGATCTTGTTTTTGTGATTCTACTATGAGTAATCTATGACATCTTCAGCCATTATATTATTTTATAATTGGAGTTGATCAACTGACACAATTCTGAGTTTACAACTATCAATGTTTAATTCCGTAGTCTGGTAATTTTAATTCCAACCCAGAAGGCCAGGGAACTCTGGGGTCAAGCATTGAAACAAACTAGACTTCATCTTTGATGGAACTTACTTACATTTGTATTACATGGAGAGGAAAATCACAAAAACTCCCCACAATCAGTCTGGCGGGATTCTAACTGATGGTCTTACTACCGAGATATTTTAGTTTAGCACTATGGTCGATGCGAGTCGAGAGCTAAATTCATATTCTCGAACGCTCTATCCTCTGAGCCAATGTGGCTCTACTACTACCAATAGTAAAAAGCCTATCTATCTATTATTAGTTAGAAATTTATTTGTTGTTGCTGTTATTTATGCCATGTGTCAGTACCAGCAAGCCTGCTTGGAATCAAGAAAAATTTTAAAACAGGGTGAGTTTCTTTTTTTCCAATGGCTCCACCTACAGCCAAGAATACGACTTCAGCCACGCACGCATCACAGCCCGTTTTACAGAAAGGACCCAATCATACTCCATTCATTCATCTACTGATCGTAATTTTGACCTGAACCTAAATTAATAACGGACGATCAATCTAGAATTCAGTTCCTCCATAGGTATTGATTTGTTATGGGAACTTGGAGGACTTTGTGACACCGACAGATTTAACGTGCACCAGTCACCATTTAATACACTTGGATTCTTCAATCGGCGGAATTCGAACTCCCGAAAAAAAGAGTCCAACGTTCTACCAACCAAAAGCTATCTCGGCTCAGAAATCTACTCGTGTTTTTCTGTGTCTAAAATTAGCGTACTATTTGGATCTTCCGTCGAGTTTTACTTTTGTAAATATGTAAAAATAAGGTCCTGTTTTTGTGGAGGGGGGAAAGCACAAAACCGTGTCTTTAAAAGAGTTGTAATTTTATAATTATGAAAGGTGACATCGATTCTGTTTTTAAAAGGAAAAATATTGTGACAAGCCTTTTTTTAAAATAAAATATATTCTGAAGGATTATTTTTGTATAAAATATCTTGTTAAAGATCCATTTGTACAATGGAATATTTTGTACAGTGTCCGTTAACGTATTTTAACTTTTCCTAAAATGTTCCTTATCGACTATACGCTTTTTAAAAAAATATATAATTTCAAGTAATTTCATTGAGTTGAATCATTTCAATAAGAATATAACACTTTTACTTACTAATAATGAAGTATAAATCAATATTTGATTGCTAACATTTTCGGACGCTGCATTATTTATATTTTATTCAGATAGATGAGTATATAAGTAATTTGTAAATCTAAGCTACTAGTTCCCAAATGGCGTTCGCGAACCTCAAGGGTTCCGTGGAAGAGTTAAAGAGGTTCCACGAGTTAATACCTTTTAAAGTCAGTGATGAGTTTTGGAATCTCTGATTATATTTCGAAACAATCTATAATTCATAATTTATTTAATCTTAGTGTTCCATTTTTGAAATTACTTTAAGTAAAATGCTAATGAAATAGAAGTGGCATTTTTTAAAGGAAAATGTGATGTTTTTTTAATAAAACATTGAACAAATTATGAAAAAAATAAGCATTTATACAATATTCCATCAGTATTACCATCAATATTCCATCAGTATTATTACCAGTATTCCATCAGCATTACTCTCTCGATTTTTAAATTAAAATAAATATATTCCTAAAATACATATTTTCCATGCTAACCATTCCCAACAGCAATTCTTTTAAGTCTTCATTTCGAGGTAAACCACAATTCGCCTTATTTTAATCATTTTCTGCTTATGTATACACACCAGAAACAAACTTATAACTAAACTAGATATAGCACGAGGACCGAAAATTTAACTATCGGACATAAAACGTAATTTAAGGTTATTAATGATAAAACGATGAAAAATTTTCATTCCTTTAATTAAATATTTTAAATATAGTCATTTATGGGTAATAACGTTCACAATTACCTTAAACTTTATTTATAAAGTTGGGGTTCTGCTGAATGAAAGTTTATTTAGGGTTCCCAAACCAAAAAAGATTGAGAACCGCTGATCTTAAGTTACCATTGCAATGGTACCAAAAAGGTGTTCCACGGTTCTCTGAGATTCCGTAGAAGGGTCTAAGGCAATGTTTCCCAACGTGGGGCCCACGCCCCACTGGGGGGCAACTTGATTGTTAAGGGGGGCAATTCGAAAATGGACTCGACAAGAGTTTTACCTATTTGCTGCGGGCCATTTAAATACAATGCTAGATTTCGGTGCCAACATTGTAAGAAAAAAAGCAAATTCTTAAATAATTGCGGTCAATGAATATTATAAATTCGTTTGATGAGACCAAAATATCAAGTGGGTTTTTGGAGTCGTCAAGTTAACTAACCTCCCTGCGGCATATGGCAGGTTCCGCGTACACCCCTTGACGCTTTAAAATTTCACTAAACAATGCAGTCGTTCACATCTGAATGGCCCGTCGCAACTTCTGTAGTGTTTCGCAACATTCAGTGATAGAAATCAATACCATAGTATGCTTTTTGTGCCTGCAATGCAACAGTAAAGTCTTTATTTACTGCTCACACTTCAACCCATAATTGTATTCTTGAGGCTAGTTATGAAATTTCTTTATTCATCGCTAAATTTGGAGGAAATCATACTATAGGAAATAATTAAATAAAACCGTTAATATCAGCATTTCTTAAAACGGTTCTTGAAAAGCAGAAGAATAGACGAAATGAGTGAAGATATTGAAAAACAACTTGTTGACAAGCTAAAAACAAGAAAATTCTCAGTGAAAATGGATGAATCAACTTTGATAGACAGTGTGGCAGTTTTGATAACTTACGTAAAATATATTGATAAAGGGCATTTTGCTGAAGAAATGTTGATATGTAAAAGATTAGAAAGCACCACTACCTCCAAAGATATTATATAATAAGCTAAAAAAAACTACTTAGATGTCAATAATATACTAATGAAAAATATAACATCTTGTGCTGCAGATGGTGCTCCTAATATGATGGGCAAGAAAAATTGCTACTTAAAATTGATGAAAGATGAGAATCCAGAAATGATTCTTGTGCATTGTGTTATTGCATAGGGAATAAAGTTGTGCATAGGGAGAAACTGGTAGCTAAAAACATCTCCCCTGCTCTAAATGAAGTACTTACATTCAGTAATAAAGTGTATCGATGCTATTAAAGCTAATGCCAAATGTGAGCTCCTCTTCAAGCTGTTTTGTGAAGAACAAAATGCAGACCATGTGAGACTTTTACTTCACTCTGAAGTAAGATGGCTCTCTAAAGGGAACTGCTTGAAAAGATTCATGGAACTGCTTGATACTCTTAGTGATTTTTTAAGCGACAAACCTGATATGAAGTATCTGTTAACAGTCGAAGGTAAAGCCTTTGTGAGTTATTTAGCCGATATCTCTGAAAAACTAAATATATTAAATAAGCAACTTCAAGGAACAAATAAAACTCTTGTTGATGCAAAAACGAAGATACTTGGTTTCATTACCCTTATTGAGTTAAGTCTGAAAACAAAAACTTGGATCAGTTTAATTATCCCCAAGAATTAAAAGTAAATGATGCCGCTTTTACTTGTTATTGTCGATCATCTGAAAATTCTATCGGCTGATTTAAAAGAAAGATTTTCTGATTTAAAACAAATAGATTTTTCAACACGGATGATGCAGCCAATGTTAGTGCATTTGTCTGTTATATGTAATATGCAGTATCAAGAAGAACTCTCAGAAATGCAAAATGGTAAGTCAGTTAGAACTTTATTTTATATAAAAGGAGTGATGGCATGGCTTTGTGAGGAAACAGAAATCAAATATCCAAATTCAACCAAATATGCAAAAAAAAAAAACTATTGTTACCGTTTCCATCTTCATATTTAACTGAATGTGGATTTAGTGCTGTAAATGATTTACTGGTTAAAAAAAAAGGGGAAATCGCCTGGATATAACACAGTGGGGAGACTTGAGGCTGAAGCTAACCAAATTGGAAACTAACATAAAATCTCTGTGCAGCAAGCGCAAGGATCTCTCTAAATTAAAATATTAAATTATTATAGAAAAATCTTTATGAAAATTATTTCCAATTTGAATTTTAGTTTTTTATTATAAGTCGAAATTTTACTTACTGTGTTTCATCAACAATTTTCAAGAGATTTCTCACTGAAACCTATCATTTAAGTTTCTTATGTGAACAATTCAATTTTTTAATATTAAAAATTATATGTATGTCACATGGGGGGGGGCATAAGAATTTTAGAAAGGCTTGAGTGGGGCACGGCACAAAAAAGGTTGGGAAACACTGGTCTAAGGGGTTCTGAACTCTGAGAATAAAACATTTTTTTTTCATAAACCGATTATGATTTTTATGAAACATTAATCATAATCGGTTTTATGAAACATTTATATACAATAAAAACAATCCATTATTTATTTTTTATTTGGCCATTTTTATGAAATTATTTCATCAAAATGTCAGTGGAAAAAAAAGTGTTCTTTTTTTAATAACAATGTATTGAATAAATTATGAAAAAGATTAGCATTTATTAATTTATTTCCCACAAATTTTAGATACCAAGAAAATAAAAATAAAAAACCTCACATTTATAACAGTTCAGTCTACTTTCATTTCAACAAAAACCATAATTGAACTTTTTTTTCCCGCTTATGCAAATACTAAGAATTCAAAGCTAGATTACATGTCGCTCAAATTCTGTGAATTTAATTGTTTAACATGAAATCTAATTTTAAGACTATAATTCATAAAACGATGGAAAAAAATTTACATTAATATTTTCAAAATGATTCTTAATGTTTCATTGGTTAGGTTTACATTTGCTAATAATTTATTAATTCGAAGTTCTGCAGAAAGAAGGTTGACCATTTAGTGAATAATTGAGAATCGTTGATCCAAAGCATAACCTCACTCTGTAAAAAGAATAAAAAAAGTTTTGTTCTCAAAAGTACTAAAACTGAAATGGGTAAAAAAGGCAGATAGAATATTTTTTCAAGAATATAGGTTTAGTCACTCAAATATACGTACATAAAATGCATAAAATAATAATAAAAATCAATATTCTTTTATTGTCTACGCCGTGATGTCTTCATATTAATAAAATTTTCGCCGAGCGTGCTTTTTTATGTCATAACTCAAAAGCTAATATATGGAACAATATGAAATTTTTCACAATTCTAAAAAATTGTTTAAAGAACCATCGGGTATCCAAAATGTTACTAATGCGTTCATTAGTTTTGCAGTATTTGTTCTCAAGTGTTTTGTGTAAGTTCTAAAACAGGGGTTTCCAACTCATATGAGGCCGGGGGCCGCAATTAAAAATACCAGTCAAATAGCGGGCAGCAACTTTATCAAATTTTTATATAGGACTCTTTTATGTTTGAAGGAACATTAAACATTACAGTCAGATTTTTATCAAGTTGTACAAAACGAAAGTATTGAATTACAAATTAAAATAAGAAGTAGATTTTTAAAAAATATTTAATTGCATATTAAAAAAATTCTGACCACAAAATTTACAAATTTAAATAATTTCGTCCAAAACGTGTGGTTTCAAAAAGTTAAATCGGAGAATTTCTTCGAGGAAATTTCTGATACGCACATTCTAAATTATATTCACAAAATACAAAAAAAGAAATAAAAATTGGTAACATACACGATTATTTTTGTAGTTGAATAAATATTTTCTTGGATGCAAAACCTGAGAAATAAATTTTTTGCACCGTTGGTATGTTAAATTTCACAGAAACGAAAAAATTAGTTTTTTTTTTTTTTTTTTTAAACAAAGGAAAAGTATTTTAAACCCATATAGAGTTTTTACGAAAATTGTCCGCAAAAAATGACAAATAATATATTTCAGTTCGCGGGGGCTGCCAGTTGGTAAACCCTGTTCTAGAACATTAAGTTTTTTTTTTTTTTCGCTTCATATTTCAGTTTAGTGTAAACTATTAGCAAGATAATTATGATTTTTTTTTACAGCTACGTGCTCACATGTTTGAAAGCGTGTCTCACTTTGTTTAAATTTCAAATTTGTTTCAGAGCCATTAAACAGTTTATATTGACTGTTTTTTATATTAAGGAGAAACTTATCACTGTAAAATAACATACTTTTTCCCAATCAGGTATTCTTATGACTAAAGGGGAAAAAAACTATTATAACTAACTTCGACTATTTTTTTAAAGAATTTTAGAATTAGTTTCGGAGTAATTAACCCTTAACGGCCCTGAACTATTTCAAGTTTCTTTCCCGTCAGGTATAATTACAGTAATTAATAATAATATTAATTATAAATATGTATGTATTTGTAATTAAATTATTTGTAAATATGACAATTATAAGAAAGATAAAATAATAAAATGGTTTGCCTTATTTCCTTGGCGTCGGTCAAGGCAGCAAAAATTCCAAGTAAGCAAAAGTTCCATGCCGCTTATATGGCAGGATTGGTCCGTTATAGATTACAATTTAATTTTTTTTTTTTTTTTAATCCTGAAAGTTTAACAAAAGTAAAGTATTTTTTTGTCTCTTTGACAGAACCAAAGCCTAACTACTTTTACTTTTAATTGAAAAAAAAAGTGATTATAATTAAGGAGCTCGCTGCTAATATTTATATGAATAAATATCAAAAGTCCTTCAAAGCTCTCCCCCTCCATCCCCTCCTCCCAAAGTTAGGTCGTTCGTGTGTGACGTCAGGTTATTCTTTCCTTCTCATCATTTGCAATTTGCAAGGAATTATTATTCAATTCGAATCCTTGGGATTTGAATTTCAAAAATGTATATGTTTGTTGAAATTCTCTTTCAAGTTTAATTTGATAACTTAAACGTCTTTCTTTATCGGGCAAAAATTAAAAAGGGCGAATTCAACTTTTACAATGTTTTGTATTTACTTTTTATTCCTACTTTTTGATTTTTCCAACTTTTTTAATTGAGCCAAAAAGAACCTTATTATTTTTAAACTCATTTGGAAAGTTTATTCCATTTTCAGTCTAAGATAATTTACAGTTATATTGAAAAGAATCAATGCTTGAGTAAAAAATTGTTCATCGGTAACTTTAAACTATTTTTTTATTTATTTTTTAACTTGAAAGCTTGTTTCTTTCTCATTTGCTCATTATATTCCATTCTCCGTCTAGTTAAAGTTCTTTTACTATCGGGCTAACCCATGAAATATTTTCGGTTTTTTTTCTTTCTTTTTTTTCTCTACCGTATGTAACTTAAATGTGCGTAAATGTGCGTTAATTTCACAGAAAATATTTTACACGAACACATATTTGTCTCTTGTTTGTTGTTATATCTAGGAAATACTTTACCTTTATTTGGGCTCAAATTTACTCTGATACGAAAATATGGACATAATGTAGCATAAATGACAGCAAAACCGCACTATGAATCTTATGTTTAACATTGGTTATAAGATGAATTTTCTCACCCATAATTGAAAAGTTTAATAAATTGTTCAAAGATAAATTTTATTCAACGCAAATCACGTTTTAGTTATTGGATGATAAAAAATTGAACCCTGATGGTTAAAACATTTTTCATTTAATCTATCGTTATATTGTTAAGATATTTTTAAAGCATAACACATTTACCAGAAGCTATTTTATGCTATTGAAAATTTAACTGAATCAAGTGAAGAATAAATTTATTATTAAGTCCACTATTATCAGATGCCTCTACTTCTTAGAGAAGATTTAAGTAATCATTCTACATTTGGACAGTCATCCCAAATTAGAAGCTCCTATTTTTTTAAAATTTAGTTTTTAAAAAAATTTAAAAAATAAAAAGCATATTTTTATCTATGTAGGCAAGCAAAAAATTTCCTTGAAACGATATTAAACGAAATATTTGTCCTATAAAAAAATTATATAATGTTTATATTGTTTTGCATAAATATATTGGCCAGGTAATAAATAAAAATTTTTGCTGGATAATATAAGATTCGATTAGATATAAGACAATACAAAATTTTAGGTCCCGGTGCTTCTTTAGTTTTAAGGGTTGAGGAAGCAGGCAAGGATCGTTGCAAGCAGGGATAATTAAGTAATCAGGGTTAAAGCAAGTTATCGTTGCAAGCAGGGATCGTTGCCTCCATTAAGCTTAGAGATTAATTATATATACATTTACGCTACTGCACAAGACCGATCGAAAAGTTCTGAATTTTATAATTAAAGGCAGCCAACAAAATAAATTTAAATTCATTTTTTTTCGTTTCTTTTTTTTTTTTTAAAGATAGATGTTAATTGTTCCAAATTACATTTTTTGGATTAGCAATAAAATAAAATCTATTTATATTATAAGCAATAGTTTTATTAGTTTATACAAATTGTGATAATAATTTTTATAAACTAATATAGTGTTTTTGCAACACATGCTTAAGTAATACAATCTTAGCTAAATGTAAAGATAGAGAAACGATCTGGAGAGAACTTCCTAAATAGTTTCGAGGGTTAGTGAGAGGTGGTATAAAGTTTTTACATTTATACACGTAAAAAAAAAAACATATTAATTATTTAAATTTATTAAAAGTTTAAATTATTGTATGTTAAATATTGTAAGTTTAAATATTGTAAAAGTTTAAATATTCGTTAAAGCAATTAATAAACATTGATGAGTGAGGTAATAAAATTTTCCGCAGTTTTCAAATCAATTTATATATTTTTCTAAAAAAATCGATAAAGATGTGAACTTTGCTAAAAAAGTTGATGAAACTGACCTACTAGAAAAGAAAAAAATATATTGTTTAGAAGTAACAAGCTTTTTTTTCTTCCATTAGCAAACCGAAGTCAAGCATCACTGGCTACGGTCAGTGTGCGGGTGGGTGACCACTTGGATCAGTCTGCGTAGGGACCGAGGGTGTGCGGTATTGGTCCTCGTTAAACTGTGCTACCGTAAAGTGCTCGACTTCGCGCGCAGGTCGTCGGGCTACCGAAGCGGGGGTGCCATCCCTTCCGCAGAGGATCAAAATTGTGTTGGCATGTCTTCGGAT
Organism: Parasteatoda tepidariorum; assembly: GCF_982258835.1. NCBI lineage: Eukaryota > Metazoa > Arthropoda > Arachnida > Araneae > Theridiidae > Parasteatoda > Parasteatoda tepidariorum. The sequence goes on from NC_141763.1 coordinate 78,297,528, forward strand.
CATCCTCTGGGATGTTTCCCAGACCGTCGCCAATAGCCCATTGTGCAGCTCTAGTGCGACGTAAAGTAACAACATCATCAACCATTAGCAAACATTTTTAAAACTTTTTTACAAAATAAAATTAAAGAATTTTCGTATTATTTCTTATTAAATTCTTCATAATTACTGCCAGCCTTATCAATTAAATTTGTATTTGATTTTTAACTTTCCACTTTTAACTAGATTATAGACAATATTAATGTGAACTCTTACAGTGGCGGTAGATTACATATCGTTCTATTAAACAATGTTAAACCGTTAGGATTGTTAATTTTTAAGTTTCAACATATCAACTAATAGGATATTAATGAGCTTTTATTATTAACTATTTTTAATCTGATATATTTGAAATGTTCATTTTAATCAATTGATCATAACGTGCTTTTGAAATGAAAAATTTTTTCAATGAAAATAATTTATACTTGTAAGAAGTAGAAGAAAAAAAACAATATATTAATTTTTTGAAATTTTTTTCTTTCTAGGCTGCTAAAGTATCTGCAGTGGTGCAAAAAGGTAAAACTCCAGAATTTCGATTTCGATTTATACTGGTTGTTCTGTTTGGCAGCATTATCGGTTTAGTTACCTTCACTTGGTACCTATATCAGCATCAAATGATGCAATTAGCTTTTGGTGATAAAATAAGATTTCATGAAACTCAGCGACTCTTTCATCTTTTAAAGGCAGATGGACAAATAATTCTTGCTGTAGATGTTGGGATGCAAATTCCATCTGAACTGAAATCATTTGACTGTAAATTACTTTACCCCATTAAGGGACCAAATATATGCCAAGAATGGAAATACAGGGCTCGATTGCATATCAATTACAGCCATTCCGAATTAATGAGCTGTTATACAGTTCATTGGGAAAGTCTTGCGACCAACACGCCTTTACGTGACTGCATTAGTTTAGCAGGAGCTCACTGGTATGGAATGGGAGAAGTAAAGAATATTTCTTGGCCTCTATCTGGAATATCAGAAAAACCTCAACCATTTGTTACGGGTGATTTAGAACGAGATGATTACGGTGCTATCTTGGAAAGGTACTGGTTGTCATCTGAAGGTGTTGCTCTTAAAGTTGGAGCAGACATTCCTCTGTATGTGAGCTTAAATAGCAGTATGAAGAACACTTTATGCTTGGAAGCTAAGTATGACAGTTTCCCTTATTATAATGATAAATCAGATAACTTGCATTTAGATTATACTATTTGTACTGGAACTGACATGAAGCAGGTGCATAAAGGAATGTGGGATCGAGACTTCAGGCGAGGTAACGTGACAATGGAGTTTTTGGAAGTTCCTATATGGGCAACTGCACCCAAACTTGAGTATTCTTTGACGCAAGAATCTCTGCAGACTTACTCAAATCATATAATGGATCATGGCTTTCCTGCTGGGTTTCTGCTTATTGATACAAAATGGCAAAAAGTGGAAGGAGATCTTAGTTTCAATCCGATGTTATTCCCAAATCCAACGGAGATCTTAAATATATTGCACAATAAGGGCTTTAAAGTGCTCTTAGCTGTTCATCCATATGTGTGCCTAGGTGCAGATGTATTTAGAAATGCTACTGATGACCATTATTTTGTCTCTGATGAAAAGCGGCAAGTACCACTTCTCACTAGGTGGAAAAACGAGGTTTGTGCAATAGTTGACGTGACGCGAAACACATCTGAACAATGGTTTTACGATCGCATTGTCGATGTTAAAACGACTCATGGTATAGATGGTTTTTTGTTTACCGGTGGGCAGTCATCATTTCTTCCCCCCTACTATTACTTTTACACAATGTCTGTTAATCCTGATAATTTTTTATCACTTTACCTTCGCTTAGCTTCAAAGACAAGTGACTACCTTGGTGTGTCTGTTGGGTTTCATTCTCAACATATTTCTGCCTTTGTTCGATTAGCACCTCGTACCTCTACATGGGATGCTAACACTGGTTTAAAATCCATAATACCAGCTGTGTTAACGCTAGGATTGCTAGGGTATCCTTTGGTTAATCCCGGTTCTGTTGGTGGAGATGTTTTTGTACCATCAAACACTACAATGCCGGATAAAGAGCTTTATATAAGGTGGCTACAATTGGCTGCATTTATGCCTGTAGTTCAATTGTCTATTCCTCCAGGAGATTATGATTTAGATGTCATTAAAGCTGCTAAGTTTATGTTTAAAGTTCGATCAGAACGAATTCTGCAGTCAAAGCAACCCAATGAATACATTAAGCGAGTTATAAATGAGTACCATGAATCTGGTGCCCCTATTGTTAGACCGTTATGGTGGCTTGCTCCAAAAGATGTAAATGCTCAAATAATTGACTCACAATTTGCTGTTGGTAATGATTTAATAGTTGCACCAGTTCTTGAGGAAGGAAAAAGAGCCAGAGATGTTTATTTACCACCTGGCAGGTGGAGAGATGAATTATTCGGCACAAGTAGACTTGGTGGTAAATGGATTTACAATTATTCAGTTCCTTTGGATAAAGTGGCTTATTTTGTAAAAATTGAAGACTGAGTGTTCCAAGTTTTCATAGCCTTATAAAGAAACTTATTTGAAAGACACAATATAATTGTTGGATTTTAAAACTTCTAAAGAGGAATGTTTCTCAATATTTTATGTGTGATGGTTAGCATTTATAACAAACATTTAGGATAAAAATATTGACTATATGTTATAACTGGTGATATGTTAATTGTTTTAAAGATTTTATGACAATGTGAAAGTTGTATTGTTAAAGTATTGTTTTTATAGTATAAGTCTTCCTTGTAAAGGCCTTACTAACATTTATATTTCGATGTAAATTTGAATGGAACTTGATAAATATATTTTTTATTTTCGAACTTATATTCATATAATCTACTAATATTATACTGGTATTTTTCTAACAATTCTTGTAACTCTTTTTTGATTTTGTAAAGTTTCAGTGTTTCTATATTTGGTCTAAACCATATGAAAATCTTTTAAGTCCACCTCAGAAAAATAATTCAGCAGTTTATTTTATTATTCCATTAAAAAATATGAACCTAATGTATAAATATTAAAAAAAAAATTATAGTTTTAAAAAGTTAGACATTTTTTCTTCAAAATTCATAATTAAAAGTATATTTAGCTTTTTTTAAATTGTTGTTATTTAGCATTACAATACTATTTTTCAAATTAATATTGTAAATTTTTTCTTAATATACTAATATCTATGTTTAAAGTATCACAAAAAATGCCAGCAATTTGTTAATGGAGTTTTGTTATAAAAACATAATTACACCACTGTATTACAGGGTGAATTGTTTTTTAAAAACTTATCTAATGTTTTTAAAGTTTGAGTTGAGTTAGGCAATTTTAAAAATGGAAAATTTTTGAAAAAAATACTTATTGTGAATTGTTTTTTAATCTTTATTAATTGATTTTTCAAAGTTTTTTTTAATTTATTTATTTATTTTTCTTACATTTTAAAATATTGTACATATCTATTTTACTTTAAGAAATCAGTTCAAAGAATGTTTTTAAATGATTCATCATACATATGACTGATTAAGATCTGACATAAGTGTTGTAGTGTCTCATGCAAGAGTTTTTTTTGTATATGTGTCTTATACTAAATTCAACTATAAATTACTTGATGTTTTAAGTACAATAAAATGAACTCGGTTGGAAAAAAAACATATTCTTGGCCTACTTAAAAATTTGTTAGAAATTAATATGCTCACAAGGACACTATAAGAGCGTCTATTTTGAAGCCAAAAAACACAAATTTTGTGTTTAAAATTAAGAGGCCTCTATACTCCCCATCTTTGCATAAAATTTTTAATTTGTGTTCCTGTAATATTTTTTCTACTTAACAAGCTTTTGATGGTATAGTATTATTAAACAGCACAATACTTTTAAATAAAAGAGACTAGAAGGGTCGTCTTAGTAGATTAGGAGAAATGGCGCTTGATAATTTTTCAAAACTTTTGCGAAGTTTTCCTTAAAACTTTAAAGCAATAAAATAATGCGATTTGTAGTTTTTAGTAAGTCATTCAAAACTACACATTTCTCAGTGTTTAGATTTTTTGAAATCTAGTTTTATTACAGATTAAACTAATAAAAACCGATTTGGATGATGTTAAAAAAATTTCTTGAACGTTAATTGCATTAAAAAAATATACTTATCTAAAAACAGGCAAGTGTATATAATTTAACTACCTATCAAAAACTGTTGATTGCAGAATTGAATTGGCATAATTTTGTCAGAAAAGATTTATATAGTGAGTCGAAAATACTGCACGCATATATCTCAAATTATGAATGGGTGATAACCTTGTATTTTACATGCATCGAAAGATACTGCCAAATAGAGCAAATATCCATCATTAGTTTATTTGTGAATATTAAATATGAGGGTTTAAAGGATATTTACAATTTTTTTCTTTGTCTCCACCTTTTTGACAGTTGCGTTAGGTCGGGTAAGAAAGTGCCTCTTAATGCCTTAGTTTTGATTGCTAACATACAAAAATAATAATAATAATAATAAATAAATAAAAATTTGAATCTGTTTTAAAATTTTTATTGCTGTATGTATCCTAATGAGATGCTTTAAAATATTACTACTATACTAATTGCCAGTACAAATTAGCATCCAGGTGGCCTTAAAAAGTTAAAATTTATTTGTGTAAAATATTTATTTAAAAATGAAATTAAGGAAAGGAAACCAAATTTTCAATAAGCTTTTCATTTTATTTTTGTTTTCTGAGTATTAGGCCTATTGCATGATTGTTGTTGAGATATTTTGAATGTGAAGATATGCATTTAATTGTTTTTTATTAGCTACATAACATATGGACTTTGTTAAAGTTTTTTTTTTATGGTTAAAGTGTACATTTAAATTGCTTATCTAAATTCAATTGTGTTAAATGTATTTCATTAAAATTTCATGTTTTTATTTTTAATTCATTTACTTTTAGATTTCATTAAAGGGGTATCATCATTAGGGAAACAAACATTAAATTTTATGAATAAACATTTATTTTAGTTGCTTAAATAAAACTCATATGTCTATTAACTTTCTAAAGTATTTTAGTAGCCCATAATAAGTAATTTTTTGAGAAAGGCAAAGCTTTTCCATCTGATGTCTTACATTTATTTAGACATTTTGTAGTCTGAATTTGCTAGTCAAGATAGTTTTTTTTTTTTGGTGCAAACCCTTATACATATTAAAATATCAACCAGGATTTAATTGTGCCTTTTAAAAAATTTACTTGAGCCCATTGGTAAAATAAGGCATCAGTGTTTGTCTAAAAATTGTTATTTCATTACCAAGATTACTCTTAAATTTTAATAATTTAAAATTATAGCTCACATTGTGTGTTACATTATATAGTGTGTGTTTAATGTTTTGTAGTGGGTGTTTTATACTCACATTGTGTGTGCTTAATGACAGCTATTTTTAATTTTTTTTAAAATTTAATATTAGATTGAGTCATAACTCACAATTAATTTCCTCTTTAAAGTATCCTTAAAGCAAATGAAATATATATATATATTGAAGTAAAACTAATAACTTAATTTAAATTAGTTTCTTTTTAAGAAAGAAAAGCATTTTATTTTATTTTTTTATATGGTCAAATGCAAACTTGAGGATTTACAAAGTATTCAATTGCATCTTTTTCAAACATGTGCAACTAAACAGTTATTTTATAATGAATTTAATTATTAAAAAACTTATCGTAGCTTTTATTTTAAACAAGATTTAAAGTTTAATATTTTTAGATTTTTAATTTGATAAAACTACATTATACTTTGAGCTGTCTTAAGCTGTAGATTTTGGTCTGTACCTATAGATTTAAAAGTCCTATTTAAACTAGATAGTGAACTTCAAGAAATCTTAAATAACTTAACTTACTACTCAAATAATTAGAAATGTTTTGTTTTATGAATTAAACTGTCACTCCACATGGAATGCCCATATTAGATTTAAAAAGAATTCTGCCCATTAATTTCATTTTCTAATTCATAATTTTTTTTATTTTTATTGCATTCAAAGTAGCATTTAGATCTATAATATACATATTTAACATGCCTTCTTTTTTATTATTATAATAGAGGAAGCAATCTATCATTTCTGAACTCGAATAGTGAATGATTATTCTCTGACTTTGTTATTTGTATTTATTTTTTTTTCTCATATTAACCACACAACATCATTTGGTTAAATTATGTATGGAGACTTATTTTTCAGTTATTAGAAAATGTTTAGTAATTAAATTACATCGACAAAAATAAAATTTTTATATTATATCTCAGGGACTTTCTATTTATTACTAATTAATAATTATTTTTTTGATTAAGATTGCCTTTTGCAATTGTCTTTATACGTAATTAGGTGCTGGTTGCTATCAAATAAACAAAGTAAAGAAAGGTAGAATTGTCAGACGCTGCTACTGAAATTAGTTTTAATTAAAATTTCATAATACTTTAATTTTATTGTAATACCTTAACCTCATACCTTAATTTTGATAAATGACTGCAATTCTCATTTATATTAACTGTGGAGTATGTAGTTAAAACGTTTGGACTTTACTGATAGCTCGATTCGGGCCTATACTCGATTAAAATTCCCTTCCCACCATTTCTCAGGAAAATATTAATGTTATTATTAAATAATTGATAATTTAAGATTTTATGTTATTGTTTTTTTATGTATGATTAAGGTGAAAACACTTAAAATAAAAATTACTTTTTTTAATTAAAAGAATAATGTTGTCGTTGTTATTTATGCCATTTGCCAATATCAACAAGCTTGCTAGGAAAAATGAAGCGAATTTTTAAGGCAGAGGGTGTGTTTCTTGTTTTTTCAGTGGTGCTATCTATAGCCAAGACTATGATTTCAGCCATGCACACGTCACAGCCTGTTTTACAGGGAAGACTACCCTCCTCCATTTTTTCATCCACAGATCGTAATTTTAACCTGAACCAAAGAATGATCAATTTTCATTTTTGTTCTCCCAGTGGTATTGATTTGTTATGGAAACTTGAGGACTTAGTGATCTCGACAGATTTGCTCCAATCAACGCGCGATTAATACGCGGGGATTCGTCGGCCTGCGATATTCGATTTCTTGTTCTCATGAACACGAGCCTAACGTCCTACCAAACGGGGTATTCCGATCCAAACAAAATGATGATAATAATAGCATTAAGTCCTTCACGAAGTCAAATTCTTCGCAGTACTTGATCCAGAAGTTCCCCTGTCTTCTGGAGTCTTGGATTCAAAATTACAAGGCAGTTGAACATAAAAAATATAACTTTGCGAAATATTGATTATATAAAAAAATCCATTGCAAAAAAAGAACCATATATCAATATCTCATGCACACTCGCGAATTTTTAAATATCTTATGACGACAAAAAAAAAAGTTTAGTGAAAATTCAAGTTGTGCATTAAATTCACCCGCATGTAGTATATTTTAACATAATATTATAGCTATATAAGTTTAGTTTGCAATTTGTTAAAAGATAACTTTTAGTAATTCATTAATTAAAAATTAATTTTTAACTTACAAATTTCAGAACAAAACTTACTGTTATGTTTATTAATCTTACCTTTTCTATAATTTCAATTATTTTCTTTATTCTTTTTCAATAGTTTTTTTAAATATGTCGGTTCAACACATTAAAATGTGATTAATCAGGTTTCTAATAATTTAAATAATTGTACTAATATTCATTTAAGTAATATTTTTGTTTATCTAATTATTAATACCTGTCTAAATAATTTTTAACAGGTCCAGATTTTTTTCTCTCTCATTTATTCTGCAGAACATAATTTTTAACTTGTTAGAGTTATCAAAGTTTTGAGATTTCAATTCTTCCAAAAAAAAATTTTTTACTACAACTCCACAGTCCATATGAACTCACTTAACTATTTTATGTAATAAAAGAAATGCATGATGCATGAATATTGTATTATCTATTATAATATTGCATTATCTTCTTTCCTATTATGTTATGTTTATTATGTATTTTGTTTTTTCAAAACTAAGTACGTAATTTTATAATTGTTTTCTAAAAAAAAAGTATTTTATAATGGGGAGTATTACTTTATACGTAGTATTATGCATGTTGAAAGTGCTCAGTATTGATTTTAAAAAAAAATCATAGCATATAATAAGTGCAATAATATTTTTCTAATAATAATGGAATTTGCAAAATTGTCTATTTTTTAATGAAATATTTTTAAACCTATCCATCTTGTAACAAAGTATTGAAAAAATTGAGCCGAAGGTGAAGAAAACTGAGATGGGCTCAATAGGCCTTGGCCCTCTATGGGCTGTTGCGCCACTGAATTTAGTTTTAATTAGTTTAATTTCCAAAATATTTTTTTTTAATTTTTTTTACATTAAATAATATTTATCTTTGGAACAAAATTGTTAATTTATTATTGAAATAAAAAATTATCAATTTTAATCACGTTAGGGAAAAAAAGAGAAATCTAAAGAACTCTGTTTTGTCCAACTTTATTCCACCTTTTCATGTATTTTCAAATTAAATTTGAACATTTTAAAAGTTACATAATTTAGTAACAGCTATTAACCGTTTAAATACCAGTGGTCTATTTTTGGAACGCATGTCTTTTTTACAATGTCAAGGACTGATAACTCAAATCTTTAATTTGTAACGTCTACAATTGGAAAAACTTAATATTCATATAAACCAAAATGTATTAATTATAGAAAATTTTACATCATGTGATGTATGTCTTGTTCTGAAATCAAATAGCTGTTGCATTTTTTAACAAAATTGGTAGCTAACTGAAGAAAATTTCCATTTAGTTTATATGCAAATGTGATCTCCTACCATTGTGCTTTTTCCATTAGTGTGAAATAAATCTCCGGCAGGTAAACGGTTAATAATGTTTGTTATGCATTTTGCTTAACATTTACAGGCCTAGTATTGTTAGTAGGCGATTATTATTATTATTTGTAAATGATTGAATAGAATTTTGTTTCAGAAACAGGTAATTATATAAATTTTCTTTCGCAATAAATATATATTTATATACATAAAAACTGTGTATTGAATTTATAGAATAATATGTTAAGAGGTCAAAATATAGAAGCTGTTGAAGTGTTAATAATAGAAATATAGATAATTTCTGACAAATTCCACCATTTTTATGCAAATATATTTGTTTACACACATCTTGGATTGTGATAGATAGGCTTGTACATATTCTTATAAGGATTGATTTTTATAAAGCGATATTTAAAATTTTTGTGCAATGTCTTATAACAATATACATGGTAAGAATGCGATTACATGAATATTTTATCAGACTAGTCATTAGAAGTTATTTAATCTTTAAAAAAAATTAAGATGTCATTTTACGGGATTTTGAAACTAACTTTATTTCTGAGAATTTATATGGTTATATTTATCGTGTAAAAATTGTTGAATCTCTTCTTATTGTCATGTTTTACTATTTACAAATTATCTGAAAATGTTATCACTATTTTTGGAAATAAATATTTATTTCTGGATATATTTGTTTTACTACTTCTTTTTTATTTTTGTTTTTAAAAAAAACTTTAAAATATTTTATTTTAAAAGTTCATATTTATCAAGGTTTGATTTAAATCAGAGTTTCTTAATCTGTGGGTCCTGACACCAATTAGGGCCGCAGGCTCTTCAGAAGGGGTCGCTAAAAATTTTAGGAATTCTTTATTTCTTTAACACGTTGAATACCATAGGGTTCACCGGTGACCGGCACAGAGTTTGTTCGTAGCGACACCGGGGTCACCGCTGACCTGCGAAGCCAAGATTATTAGAAACATATGATTCGAGCAAATTTTTAATGCTTTTAATTATCTATATATATATATTTCTCTTACACGGCGACAAAAAAAAAGCCTCATTACAACTCCCCGAATGGCAACGCTAGAAAATCGACCTATGATTGCCGCTAAAAATGTCACATGCCAAATCAAGCTGAGGTGGCTCAACATATAGCGCTTTTAAAAACGGTAGCTGAAATAACCAGAGAGAGCATCCTCATCAAATGTGATCTCCTCCGAAATTCACCCTATCAGCTGCAGCAATCTCATACAATTAAGCTAGGCAGAAGTGAGTAGTCTTTGTCGATAGATCTCTATTTTAGTATTTTGTCGAAAGCGCTTTTTTTTCTCACGAATTTAAATATTATTTGACGATTTTTGATATATATCACGAATTTATTTGTTTTATTATTGTTATTAGTTATTCATTGAAAAATGAGTCTCAGTCGTGCTGTTACGCATTAAGATTTTATACTATAGCGCATTTCTAATAGGTTTAACGAATTACATGTCATTTATTTGAATTCAAATTTATTTTAATGACTTAGTATTTACTAAAAAGATGTAATTTTTTTAAAAAAGAAGTTGTTATATGGATTTGAATGATTGTTTTGAATTCTTAGAATTTTGTGCATTTGCAATGTACCTAATTTAGTAGAGAGCGAAGCAAATCATATAAGATTGCGTAGCAATTTTCGGGGGTTGGCGAGCTTTAGCGAGCAGGGGGCGCAGCCCACTAGTTTTATATTATTATCGTTACTAAAATGGTTTGAAGAAATTAATGCAATACATACTGAGAAAATTGTTTTGGCCAGACGGGCAAGTCAGGTAAAATTAGCTTGGCATTCAACGTGTTAACTTATTATAATAATTTTACAATTAGCAAACATTTTTACGCGAAATATCCGAAAATAGATGAAGATAAGAATACACAGGCTATGAAAAATGTTTCGACTCAGTTTTATTATTTTATAATATTTTCAAATTTGTTATGTGGTTAAATTTTCGTCGTCCTAAAATTAAAAAAATAATGTTAATGATTTCAAATTGTAATAGTATATAACGGTACAAGTGAGTAACTTGACAGTTTCACGCGTTTGCCGGATTTGCGAAATACTTATGGGGTCCCCCACACCAAAAAGTTTAAGAAACCCTGGTTTATCTAATAAAACACGCCTTAAAAAGAACATTTATCATAACAAATATTTACAAAATTTTATTAATATTTTTTATACTTTAAAAATAAATTCCTTATTAAACAAACAGTATCATCTTTACTCAAGTGTGAATTCTGATCTAGGTAATAAATATATACCTCATATTGCGACTTCTTTTTTTAAAAAAAAGTATAAATTTTCAAGTAATTTACATAAACTCTTAAAGCGTTTTTCATTTGCATATCTTATCTTTCAGTTCAGCTGTTAAAATCCATGAGAACGTATGATAGATTTCCCATCGTTTAGTGAATAAAGACTAAGAGCTTTAAATACTTAAATCAGTTGTAGTTGCCGAAGTTGAATTTAGAACTATGCGAGTTTACGGGACATTGATTTTTATTGGTTGCGTTGCAACGGTAAGAAATGCATAATGATTTTTTAAATAATATTCGTATAGTTAGTTTATATTCACTAGTATTATAAGTGCTTAATTATTTTTCGTATAAAATAGTTAGTTTTTGTTTTTATGGAAATCATTTGAGAAACACGTTAAAATTTATTAAAAACTTCTAAAGTATTGACTTGAAATTTCTAAAAATCATTAAATTCGGATGCAATTATTAAACTTACTGGTCTTGATCAGTTTCCAAAAATTTCATATGATTATAGTTTAAAAATGTGGATCTTAGAATATTCCTGTAAAACATTAAAAGCTCTATTAAGTATAATCAATATTTATAGTAAAGTTGTTTTAAAACATTATGTGTGCAGTGCGCAAGATAAAGAATCAGCACTCGGAATAACTTTTGATCTAATAATTGGATTTTAACATGCCATGACTAAATCTTAATGACTCCAGAGCCTAGCCTTAAATATGCTTATTAATTAGTGCAGACGATATTTTAAGTTACCAAATCGGGGGCAAAACTTACTCCATTTATATAAACAAACTTTTTTTCCACGGATTCGAAACCTTGCTGGTAGCTGTAGTCTGGAAAACTATTAGTCCCACTAATTTAAACAGAAGAGGGGTAAAAAGTGGAAGCAATATCGAGGGAGAAACCTTTCATGATAAATTCTGTTTCAAAATTTAAAGTTTAAGCCATAAAATTTGAAACACTGGAGAAAAAAAATTAAATATCAGAATATGATCAAATCAATCCAGAATTACTTCTCCAATGCGTAATCCTGCCATAATATGTTTGCATTTTGATAATAAGTTTTCAGTATTTAAAACTCCATGGTTTATTCTAAGTTTATCTAAACTCGTTTTTCTGTATAATTTGAAAAAAAAAAAAGGTTTTCAGCGTATAAAACTTCATGGTTTATTCTATGTATACCTAAAATCATTTTTCTCTAAACTTTAAACTATTGGTGGAGATAGAAAAGAATTTGCCATGAAGGAATTCGCCTGCGGTATAGCGTCTTCATAACGCTGGTAACTCGTCTCTTTCTGTCCAAACGATGTCAAGTGATGACGAGTTAACTCGTCGTTGCACTTTCAATGTCGAGTTAACTCGCCATCGGTCAACATCGAAGCATGAAATCATTATTTAGAATGTTTTACTTAACTTTATGGTGAATTACAAAATAATAGTCTGTGGCATGACATTGTTTCCGTGAAAAATTGCCGGTTAACATAGTGTTCGTGTTAATTTTACTTTTTGCGTATTAAATCGTATCTTTGAAACTATTTAAGTGAAAGAGGTTTGATCATAATTATAAAACTCGTTTGTCTAAAGATAATTCAGTTTGCATTTTAGAAAAAGTATTATTCAGCAATTAATTAATTTTCAAAATAACTAATTTCAAGAATAAAGAATTACGTTTCTCTGGTAACTATTCTCAGCGTTTATAACATTTCTTTTTTGTAAGCCACAATTCAGCTTAATTTATTCATTTTCAGCATATGCATACATCAAGAACAAATTCATAATGTTAAATACTTCGTTCTTCACATTAAATTTTTTTTTAAAAAAATAGCTTTATCTTTATTTTAAAGTTAGCATAATAACACAGCTGCTATTGAACTTTTTTTTTTTTTATAATGCAAGAATTCCGCAAAAAGAAGATCAATCCTCTAGGGGTCCCTTACCGAAAAGAACTGGGTACCTCCATCTTAAGTTATTATAGTGCAAGTTATAACATAAGTTATAATGTAGTTTAGCAAAGTTATTACTGTATTTCTGTTACGTAAGTTAAATGCAAAACGCCAAAAAGAAAGGTTGATCAATGATTTATTTTTTTCTTTTTATTAATTTTTTATAATTTTTCTCTTAAATATGTCTATGATGAATGCAAAGAAATTCTTTAAAATTTAAAAAAATATTTTTTTAAAGCGCTAATTCTGTTTTATTATTATTAAATTTTCATTTTTAAAAAGAAAAAAGAAAAGAAAACTGATGTCGCATGTTTGCAACAGTTACTTCAGTCTGTTAGGTCAAGTTTAGCCTCTATGATTATTCCTCGATAAATTATGCCTCTATAAAATTGGCGCAAAACGTCAATATCAATAAAAGCCACAGTTATAAGAAAAATTAAAAGCGTTTACGGTCTAATATTTTAAAACTTACTCTAATGCTGCATTATCTGGGCACATAAAAATGTGCAAAAAAATCGAATTAAGACATTGTTTTTGCTAATTTTTATCTAGGTAAAATAATGTCTCAAAACTAGCGATTTTCAAAAAAGTTTAATTCCTTTTAAAATATTTTGGTTATTTGTCTGTTCTAAAAGACCAGATAATACTTCACAGATAATTTTATATATAGTATAAAATTATAGCTTTGATTTAAGTGCAAGGCACTTAAACTGTGGCTTTGTTTATTTTACTTGGTGAAAGAACTTCGAAAAACAATGTTAAAAGCTCAGAGGAGTTGTTGCCTCTTATTACCCCTCTATAATCTTTGTTAATACTACTTTAAGATTAAATGAGGTACATACAGAACACATTGAAATCAAGGAAAAACTACTGCTTTTATTTCAGGCTCTTGCGTACACATCTTGTACCAAACAATCTGATTGTGAAGAAGATGAATGCTGTTTAGACAACCTATTTTTTAAACGTCCTTGGTGCACTCCGAGATATGCTGCAGGTAAGCATTTTTTTCTTTTTAATTTTCATGAACGACGAGTAATTCAAACAGATTGAAATTCGAAAGCAAATTATAATAACGCTTTTAAATGCTCTTCTAAATAATTGATTTTTTTTTTTTGTTAGTTATTTTTCGTGGAGCAAAACAAAATTCTTTTCACTTAAAATACATTCAATACAATTAAATACAATTTAAATCTAGTCTACTTTAACATTAAGTATCCATGATTTTTCTTTAAAAATTATTTCATCGTGGCCTCTGCGGTTTCTGCTGTTTCAGAAATACTTAACCTCACTTTCCACTCACAATTCACAAAAACTATAGAATGAAAAAGTATATATGTTTAGAAAAATGTTTAAGAACCATTCTGATATGAAATATTCATGATGCGGACATAAGTTTTTGATTTAAACTATATCTGGTGTCAAATCTAAGTTTTTTTTCGTGACTCTTAAAGTAGTTATTATTCTATTTGTGCCTAACAACCTCTTAATTAAACGGTTCCTTTTTTTTATTTTATTTATTATTATTATACTTCTCGTTCTCGTGAAAATGACGGGGTGAGATTTCGCCAGCTATTTCTCGCTCCCGTGATATTGACGGGCTGGAGTGTTCAGTAGTAACGCGCCAAAAAGAATAAAACTAATTCATTTCTTTTAACACTAATTCAACACCTGATGGCAGTACCAGGATATTTTTAAGGTGATTGTAGATAATTAGTTTATTTTAAACTAGTTGCAGCACTAATCAAATACGTAATACAAATACAAAAGCCAAAAAATAGGCACTTTTATGACCGTTTTCTCGAAAATTAACCGTTCGTTAAGGGGTTAAGTGTATAAAAGTGTTTTGTTATAGGGATTTGTTTTATAAAAACCATATATTTTTAATCATAATACTTAAATTAACAATCGAAATAATTATATTTGGGTCAAAATTCAAAACACTAGGTTTCTTGAAAGCTAAAATGAAAAAAAAATTCCATTTGGTACAAGCAGGTAATATTTTTATGCATATACCTCTTTTTGCAGCTTGGAAAACTATTGATAGTAGATTTTAGATTTTTTTCTTCACTTTTTTACTTCTTTGTTTGAAAATATGCGAGTCTACTTTTTTAAATTTCGTACTAGTTTTGGAATTTTCCATGTGAAGGAAAGATTGATTGCAGTAAGTGTTTTAACTTTTTGCAGAAATGAAAAAGACACTTTTGGACCCCAATGTAATATGTGCGTACCGTTTTTCTTTTACTACACAGCCTCTGAAATTCAGAGACTGTAATAATAAATTCATTAATTAAATTGATCACATTGGAAAAATATTCTTGGTTTCGAGACTTAAATTTAGACAGCTATATTCGGCATTCCTACAATATCAAACTCCTATATACGACATTTTATTTCGAAGTCTATCACAAAGCCCTCCCTAATATTTCTGATGAATAAAAAAACGCGAATTATTATTGATTTGAATTTGGCCAAATTAGATACAAGTTGAGTTTTTTTTAATAATTAATCATTTTGCCGGTATAAAAGAGAAATTTTTTTTCCTCAATTTTTTGTTCATACCGGAAATTTGACAATTGTTTAATTTCATCCTCGTAAAAATTAGACGTCTGCAACTCCCATCGTTACACATTTTTTGAATTATTATTCAAAAACGTTATATGTGGCCATCAGCCATTTTCAAAAACGTCTCGACACACAATTATGATTATTGTTTAATTTCGTCCCAGTTAAAATAAGACGTCTTAAATGCTCATTGTTACACATTTATTATTATTACTAGCCGCTAAAGGCGGCCAGCTGTCCGCCACGCTAACGGTTTTCACAAATAAAGCTTTTTAAAACATAGCAGGAAATCTGAAAATTTGTGGACAATTAAAGTGTTCCTGTCCTGCAATTTTGTCTTCATATCCAGTTCTGTTGCAGATGTGTTATAGCTCTTGAGGATGTTTGAAGATGTAACTTTGGTATGTTAACATAAGGCTTATGGTAACCTAAGGCCTATGGTAATCTAACCTATAATATAAATATCAGGTGGAGACTTGCTTTTTTTTTTAAAAAAAAAAAAAAGGCCTCAGAAATTGTAAAAGCATAATACAAAAGTTGCTTTCGAAATCATCATTGGCCAATAGGTGAAAACCTCTTCTAATCTTTGACGTTTCTCTGATACTTCTTGGGCTCTAGAATTGCTTGTCGAAATTCGGTCATGTTCCATCCTTCTTTGACGTTCCACAGATGTTTCTTGGGCCCTTCTTCTTCTTTGAGAATCTCTTAATATCCTTTTCTTTGACAAAATACAAAGTTTTTTGGAAGGCGGTTCTGCCATGTCATGTCAGTAATCGGGTTTTTAAGAAGTCAACGAATACTTTAGAACATACTATGAAAGCAAATCATGAAACTTCAGTATTAAAATCTAAGTGCTTACCTGCAAACTGAAACTTTCTGAAATAACTAATTACATTTAATAAAAACTGTTAAAATAAAGAATAGAAAAACCAAAGAGATCCAAGGTAAGTGTGTTCGTTCCTTCAAAAACAATTAAATTCCTATTTTATATATTATATGGCTACAACGCTCAAGAAAAAAAACTAAAATGCTAAATACATGAAAAGAACACAAAAACGGGAGAAAATATACTTGAGGGTGCCCCTTGGCGAAATCGGCGACTTATGTTTGGCGTCTTACTTGGTTGCCAGAACTCCGTGGTAACAGGAATAGCGGCCAAAACATAGTGATATTTCAATGAAACAATTGAAAATTTAAGCAAAGCTTTTTAAAATTGCAGTGAACAGAATAGAATCAAAATTAATAAACCCACTATAATGCATTTTGAATCGAAACAAAAATTAATGGAGTAAGCACAGAAAGAAAAAGAGAAAAATAACTCACTTCTTCATTAAGTTTGAATATCTTCAGATTTTGGAGCACAGAATTCTCCAATTGCAGTTAGGTACTGTCTAAACTACGATCCCTTTCTAATAGATCTTTTTATGTTGGGAGCATTTGAACCTTTCACACGACCCATTCAAATCCATCTGATCAATCTTTACGTTCAACCAGAGACATCTTTCCCACAAACAGGACATTTATATCTATTACTAATTAAACCTTCATTCATACACCAGTCAACCACTACTTTTTTTCCTTTGTTATTCAAATCGTACAGAAACTTAAGATTTGTCTTATTGACAGTATTCATTTTTAGTACCAGAAGCAAAAGTAACCTTACCAGCCAGTATCCAAAGTAGAACTAACGGATCTCTGAAATTACATTTAAAAACATCGCTAAATTCTTAACCAATCAGAATCACGATTAAAATCTAAACCAATCAGAATAACGATTGGTTTTCAACATCGCCCAGCTTGGCGATCAACCTCGATCACAACTTGGCGGGGGCACCCTCAAATATAGTCTACCCCAACAACGAATTAATTTTTTATGATATCAATTTCTATTTCTATATAATTTTTTATGGTATCAATTTCTATTTCTACATTGCTACAAAAATTATCGTCTTCGCTTAAAAAAAAATAGAGCGTGGAAAGAAGAAGAAAAACTTATTATAAAAATTATGAACAGCGACAAATAAATCAAAGCAAAGCGTTCTATTTACGTATGGAATATGTTGCCACATTTTTAATACAAAAGTTAAACTTTTCTCCACTTTGATAAATGTAAACAAATGCGAACCTTACAATTAAATTATTAATTCCTTCGTATATTATTGGTTTAAGTTGTCGAAACTTAATATTTCAATTGTAAGGCTCGCATTAGCATACATTTATAAGAGATATGCATTTTTTAATAGTTTTTTTAATATGGCTCTTATTTGAAGACGAAAAAGCATAGATTTTCTTACAAAATGACTGATAACTAAAAAACTAATCCAAATTTTTGAAAAAGAAAAAAAATACTTCTTCATTATGTCAAAACACAATTTTGTGTCAAGTTTCGTGCCTGGGTGAGGCTTCTGGGGCGATATATTGTGATTACAGACAGACACACAGCCGCTTTTATTATTATGTATAGATTTATAAACGTCCTATGTGACTTTCAACCTTTTCTAACAACGTCTCGACGGGGAATTATGATTAATTTCGTCTCCGTTTGAAGCGCCCACTATTACACATTTATTGTTATTATTTGTATTTAAAAATGTCATTTGCGAATTTCAACCATTTTTAAAATCGTCTAGATGGGCCACTATGATAATTGTTTAATTTCATCCCCGTTAAAATAAGACGTCTGAAACGCTCATTGTTACACATTAATAAATTTCGTGTATGACTTCTAATTATTTTCAGAAAAATCTCGACGGGTCACAGGTTGAAAACTCCTTACTTTAATTCATCTTTACACAATGGCTTAATTTTGATCTGTTGATTAATTATAATTTCTACATTCTGAACTCCTCTAGAATTAATCACTGTAATATCGTTATTGAAATGTTTTCTTTCGTACATTTAGGTAGTCGATGTCCAACTGCATCAATTTATAAAGAGGAAACTGACTTGTTTTATTTTTCTTGCCCATGCGTCAAAATGTATGAATGTCTTGGCAAAGAAACGACAGAGGATGGAGTAAGTATAAGAAAGAATAACACATTTATATTGTGGCGTTAACTACCACTTTAAATATTAAATACCAATTCACTAGTATATAAGACATGTTAACTTGATTCTATCTAGAGAGGTACGTATTGATAGATGAAGGTTGACATAGTCGATAATTAAATCCCTTCAATATGTTTATGACAGACAGGAAAATAATCATAAGTAATAGTCTAATATAAATAAGAATTTTGGAAGTATACAATTTCAGTATGGAACAAAAAGTAACTATTGCCATTTTTATTGTAAAGAATATAACTATCGTCACTTTTTCGTGGAAACATATTTCGTCAAAATTAAATAAATATTTCTCCGTTCTATTGTTGTTGACGTATGCCTATTTAGGCAGAGGGGGTGCGAGAGTTATTGTTTTCCAGTGGCGCCATCTATGGCCAAGAATTCGACTTCTGCCACACCATACGTCACACCCGTTTATAGGGCGGACCCATTCATCCACAGATCGTAATTTTGACCTGAATCAGAGAACTATCGATCTCCAATCCAGTACCCCCAGAGGTGTTGATTTGTTATGGGAACATGGAGGACTTTTGCGACTCGACAGATTTAACGTGCATCAGTCACTTTACTACACGGGGAGTCTTCGGCCGGCGGGGTTCGAACCCACAAACTCTCGGACATGGGCCCAGCGCCCTACCGACCAGGCTATCCCGGCACACACAGCAGTTTCTTATTGATTAGAATGAGTACTTTGATGAATTACTTACTCAGCAATTGGATACCTGAAAATAACGACATCGCAGGTAAGTCGTGGCATTTGTCGATTCACAAGCCAATCAGGTTCGACACACACAAGTGACATCGCTTACAGGTAAACAATTAAATCCGATTTAAATCACATGGTTAGGCGTAATCATTTCATTTCTTCTTGAGTTGCAAGTCCAAGTACCAAAAGAAAAAGCAACTCGTAGTGCCTTAAGTATCTAACTTTTCTAAAATTCACTCAATCGTGGGCACTATATAGGTAAGTTAATGTCACTATAACAACACAAAAAGGTCAAATAGACCAAAAAGGTATATTAAACCCGTACCCAAAGCGGTATTTGAACATGAAACAACAATAACATGTTATTTTTTCAGTAGAGTTGATAAATGTAACTGTGATGTATTAAGGCAAATAATGATGTGATCTATTTATAATGGAGCTAAAAAGAATAACGACAGCAATGCATGGCTGGTTATTTTTATAGCTCTTACAAAATTTAAATTGTATTTTAAAAGGTAATTCTATATTTAAAAGCTCAAGTTTCAGTTTCTTATGAGAAAACGGTAACTTTAAATTAAATTTTCTTCAAAAAGCATGTTTTTTTACTCTTTGACTTAGTAAGTTAAATTTTTTACTATCGGGATAAATGTGGGGTATTTCGTGGTTTTCTTTTCAACGTAACACAAATATGAGTCAGTTTTACTGAAAAAGTTACTTGCGAAGATGAGTTTGCCTTAAACGTTCATCAAGACGTACTTTATTTCTAAGATCCGGAATTAACATATGAGCTAATCCCCTGTGTTCTTTTCAACGTTATTAATAATATTGAAATTCCATCCTACTATTTTATTTTTATTACCTTCGTTGAACGACCCATGCACTTTTGGGTTTAAGATCACTATTGTTCTACTCCGTCACCTTGTAATTTTGAACCCTATCCAGAAGACAAGGGAACTCCAAGATCAAATAGTGGGAGAAATTTGCCTTTATGGAGGACTTTTTGATGGAACTAACCCTCATTTCCGTTACATGGAGAGGAAAACTACGAGAACCTCCGTGGTTAGCCTGACGGCTAACCACGAGAACATCCCACGGCTAGCCTGACGACATTGTGATCGGTGCGAACCGGATGCGGAATTCGCATTGATCAGCCATCGCTGGGGTACGAATCTGGTTCACCTCATTGGAAGACAAGCGGTCTATTCCCTGAGCCGCTACTGCTCCCATCCGACTATTGAAAAATTTAAAAGCTTGTATTCATCTAGTTCCCATTGCTCATAAGTTACATTAAGTGGCATAAATAACACCTACCGCAATACCCACGGTACGTGGGGAGCTTACGATTCAGAAATAGTACACTATTACAGTAGTGTACAATTTGCAGCAAACGGCTGCCTGAACATAATAAAAAAATTATTATAACTTTTTTTTTTGTTGAGAAAATAAAAAATGTCGAAAATTTTGAATTGCGCATTTTTTAACGAGCCAAATCCAAATCAAACCTGTTTTTCGATCGTTTTTTTTTCCCGGTTGTTATCGCAGCGAAGTTTTAAAAATCTCAATATTTTAATTACGAGAAAATGAATTACGTGATTTCGTGATACGTGAATTTCGAGTTTTAGTAATGACTTTTAAAGCTCTTTATTTGTGTCCTGTTTATAGTTAATCTAAGTAACTTTTTAATCTTGTTTTAGGAGATTATTATCGGATTTCCACGTGTTTTTTAAAAATGCATACATTATAACCACTCGCGAGTTTCGAATTGTGCGAATGGTAATCATTTCTGACGTGCTTTATTTGTTCATTATTGTACTGTTTTTTAATTACATTCTTTCTCTAAGCACTCTCTAGCTATTATTTCTGAATCGTTTCTTGAAGTACTAACATCTAAGTTTAACTTATATATTATATTTAGTTTGACTTATACTCTGTCTCGTTGACTCTTTTTTCTAAGTATTTTTTTCTCTTGTTTTTTCAGTACTTATTGCAAAGCATTTCCCCATGACTTTGTAAATCCCGATATTTTTAATGTGTATAAATACGGCACTTAGCGCATTTAAATGCGCCCTTTATTTGTGCCGCAAATAAAAGGCACACAAATCTAAGAGACATCGCAAAGCTAAGAGTTTTTCTTATCGTTTTTTTTAACAGTTATTGCTACACTTTTTCAAGAGATTTCGAAAATCTTGATATTTTTAATCTGGTATTATAACGATTTTTGAATCAGGTATTTTAATCATTACTTTTGACGTGCTTTATTTGTACCGATTTCATCATCAATCCAAGTTACCAAATTAAATAAATATTAAGTCCATCATTAAGAGCTGTTTCTGTAACTAAATCTTTCATCTATCACATTATGCCAGATTAGATTTTAACGAATTTCTTCCATAGTTTGTCTAATGAACTCCTCTAGCCATTTGTCTGAACCCGTGGTGGTCACCATGGTAACGAGGTAAAACTATTTCAAGTAGGGGTGTGGGGTCGACGAGAAAAGGCTAATCTTCTTCTCTGGTCTCTTATGTTTGTCCTTGAGTGAAGAGAAGCTACCCTCGCTATTCTTGTTCCCATAGAAACAGACTTTGTGTAAGGGGGAGTTCTTACTGTAGACAAACTATACATATATTTTTCAATACGATTTAGAGAGCCGCGATGGCTCAGGGGATAGAGCGTTCGCCTTCCAATGCGGCAAACCGGGTTCAAATCTCAGTCGATATGAATTCCGCATCCGGCTTGCACCAACCACAGTTCTGACGTGAAATATCCTCAATGGTAGACGGATCATGGGTTAAAGTCCTCTTGCCGTCAGGCTAATCGTCGAAGGTTCTCGTGGTCTTCCTCTCCATGTAGCGCAAATGTGGGTTTGTCCTATAAAAAAAAGTCTTCTACGAAGGCAAATTTCTCCCAATACTCGATCCAGGAGTTCCCTTGTCTTCAGCATTGGGTACAAAATTGCAAGGTTACGGTGTTGAACATTAGTAGACGTAAACCCATAAAATTGGGTCGACTGTTCAACGACATTTATAAAAACGTAAATTAATTTTGCTTAGAGTTAATTGTAAAATATTTGTTCGGTAGATATTTCTACGACTTTTATTTGGTTTTGTATAGCTACTGTTGATATCCGAAACCGACGAGGTACAAGTTTCAATGTTTGCCCGAGCCCGGCAAAGGTTTTGAGCACGGTACAGTAGGCGGGGAAAAAACGGACCTTCTTGAATAACTTTTGATCTAACGATTTGTTCGTCACTTTCCAGGACTGATGGTTCTGACTCTATGTAATGGTTCGATGGGGTGAACTCCAATCTGCTAATTAATAAGCGCAGTAAAAAAGTCGTGTTTTTAATATACGACTTCTCAGGAACTATTTGATCGATTGTTACGGATCGATAACAATAAGGGGTCCAAACTTTCGATCGCTCTCCAGATCAAACTATTGAGACCAAATTTCCCAAATTGCGGCTACTTTTTATATTTTGAGGGTGAAAAATCCGTATCCATAAAAAAAATTTTTATTTTGAGAAAATGCATTTTTCTGTCTTAGTTCAAAACTTAAAATATTGTTTGCATTAATTAATTACCATATTTGAGATCACCCTTACAAACCATTTAGATTGATGGCTAGAACGTGAAGATCTGAGCGTTAGAGCAAAAGTTAGTCAGGGTGGTACGTTCTATTTTTGCGTACTGTACATCCTTGCTAAGAATTTCGATTTTTTGGTCGTTTGTGCTCTCGAGTCAAACTTATTAAATTCATAATGATAATATATCATTGCGTTTATACGAATATTTCTCTTTTTCAGGTTACTGTGGTGAGAGATGCTAAGTGTATCATGCCAACCATTTAGAGAGGATTAGACAGAAAATAACTCAGTGTAAAAAGTTGTCATTTATGAAGAATGAAAAATAAATTTGATGTTATTGTTGGGAGAGTTAAATTTTTTCTAAAAGTGCACGTGTTCATCACTAGAAATTACTCCACAATCTTTAGAGTCAGAGGTTCGAGCCCGAGCGTCAACTCTAACCCATCGTACTTGACATAATATTTCTTTCTATAGGGGTTGATAGTCATAATGCGTTTATCTGTCATTTCGTCATATTCTAGAGCAGAGATGGCGAACCAATGGCACGCGTGCCATTTATGGCACCCGACACAATATTTCGGGCACGCCACCGATCACATTTGTTATTACACAAATGGTATTACACCATGAAGCGTATGTAACAATTAAATTAAAACTCACAAAAAACACAAAAAATAATAAGCAATTATTAATAAAAAATTAACAATTAATGCTAAAAAAAAACAATTAATAACCATAAAAAACAAGCTGACATTAAATAACTAGCAAAAAAATTAACAGTCCTGCTTAATCTTACAACCTAATATAGGTTATTTGTCATCTAATCTGCAACAACAGAAGTCACACTGATGCTACTTTAAATTGAATTACGCGTATAACTGAGACATTGCAGAATGTTTTTTTTTTTCAATGTAAATAAAGAGTTTTGAGTTGATAGTATTAAGAATTATTATTTTCCCAATAATCACGAAGTCAAAATTATTTGACGGCACGTCTATGACCTCATCAAAATTTTTTTTAGAAAAAATGGCACGTTGGTGTATAAAGGTTCGCCACCCCTGTTCTAGAGTAATTTCAATGTATTTTTAAGCATTTTTGTACGCTCCATTTCGATAAACATGAAATAAATTAAGAAAGTACCTTTTAGTACAGAATTTTAGTGTAACCTTTAAAAAAATATTTATTATTTACAAAATTTTTTTTTTTTTACAAAACAAGAAGTATATTAAATTCGGAATTTCTTAAAACAGCTTTTTTTTCAGTGTGATTATTTTTAAAAATTTATTTATTGATTATATGTTGTAATCAAAAAAATCCATACATAGTTAGTTAGAGTTATTTCATAATATTTTTAATCATATTTGTTCCCACCATTTTCTAAAACATAAAGTAAATTAAATGTAAAAGTTTTTTAAACAGTTAGTTCTTATCTCATTTGTTAGATAGTGATATCAGAATATTTTTATGAACTTGCACAAAAAAGAGAGTCTTTCATACAAATACTACGTAATACTTGAGTATAACGCAATTTTATAGCATAATCGTTCAAACTACTTGTTGTTATTAGAAATTAATGACTTTCACAAACAAATATTCGCCCCCCCCCCACACGTAAAAGTGAATTGTATACATTTAAAGTATTCTATATTTAATATTCATTAAATAAAATTAAATGAAATAAATTTTGCAGGATTCTTGCTTGTAACCTTTTAATTTAGGTAAAAAGTGGAAAATACTTACAATCAATGAATGAGAAATCAATCAATGAGATCAATCAATAAGAAAACACGATCAACGCTTTCAGATGTCATTTTTATTCTCACAAAATTCATTTTAACTGCAATAAAGTTAAAATTTTGCACGGCTACCAATAGCACCAAATATGAATGTTTTTATAATTGCTTATTGAACCGTGGTGATTCAGGGCATAGAGAGTTCGCCTTAAAATGAGGTGAACCGGGGTTCGATCCCGGTGTGATGGCTGATAGATACGAAATCCGCATCTGGCTTGCACCGACCACAGTGCTGACGTGAAATATTCTCAGTGGTAGACGGATCATGGGTTAGAGTCCCCTTGCCGTCAGGCTAACCGCGGAGGTTCTCGTGGTCTTCCTCACCATGTAATGCAAATGTGGCTTAGTTCCATCAAAAAGTCCTCCACGAAGGTAAATTTCTTCCAAATCTTCTGGATTGGGTTCAAAATTACAAGGCTGCGTAGTTGAACATTAGTAGTCGTAGGGTCGGCTTCTCAACGACGGTTATAAAATAAAATATCTATTGAGCCGTGGTTGTTCAGGAGATAGAGTGCTCACCTCCCAATGAGGTGAACCGGGTTCCAATCCCAGTGATGATTGGTTGATACGAATCCGCACCCAGTTCACAACGACCATAGTGCTGACGTAGAATATCCTCAGTGGTAGGCAGATCATGGGTTAAAGTTCCCTTGCCGTGGGAGGCTTTTGTGGTTTTCTTCTCCATGTAACGCAAATGTGGGTTAGTTCCAGCAAAATGTCCTCCCAGAAAACGAAATTTCTCCCAATACTCGATACAGGAGTGCCCTTGGCTTCTGGATTAGGTTCAAAATTACAAGGCTACGGAGTTGAAGATTAGTAGTAGCACACTCAAAATTTGGGTCGGCAGTTCAACGACAGTTATAAAAAATAAAATAAAATTACACGGCAGTATTCTCGTGATTTGCATTTACATTCAATGTATCTTAGAAAAGGCTAGCTCTTAAAGAGTGGTTTCACGTTAACTGTTACTTCTTAAGATATTTTTTAAACGAATAAAGTTTTTAATCAAGTAATGTTTATCCACCTTAATTTTTTCAGGAATATTTATTTTTAATAAGATAAAAATATATTTCATTTCTTCTCATCTTACTCATATCTATAAAATGAAACAATGAAAATTATATATAAATATGGCAACCGATGCTGACGTCTTTAGGGGGTACCAGACCCGAAGACATAAATGCAAAACCTTTTCCATTGAGCGAGAACACGACAAATGTCTAAATTGCTCTCTCTCTCTCTGTACCCCAATGGTTTTGCCAAAGTCCAGGAGGAGAATACAATACAAAGTATAAAATACATAAAGCATGTACAAAAATATAAAATCAATCGCTAACGCTCGCCAACCCTCGAAAATTGCTACGCATTCTTATATGGTTTGCTTCGCAAACCAAGCTCGCTTCGCTCGCTACTAACTTAGGTGTAATGCAAATTAACAAAATTCTTAGAATTCAAAACAATCATTCAAATCCATATAACAGCTTTTTTTTAAAAAAAAATTACATCTTT
Source organism: Parasteatoda tepidariorum (assembly GCF_982258835.1). Lineage (NCBI taxonomy): Eukaryota > Metazoa > Arthropoda > Arachnida > Araneae > Theridiidae > Parasteatoda > Parasteatoda tepidariorum. Next base: position 78,323,849 of record NC_141763.1, read on the forward strand.
TTAGTAAATACTAAGTCATTAAAATAAATTTGAATTCAAATAAAGAGTCATTGACTGAGACTCATTTTTCAATAAATAACTAATAACAATAATAAAACAAATAAATTCGTGATATAAATCAAAAATTGTCAAATAAATTCGTAATATATAAATTCGTGAAAAAAAGCGCTTTCGACAAAATACTAAAATAGAGATAAATCGACAAAGACTACTCACTTCTGCCTAGCTTAATAGTATGAGATTGCCGCAGCTGAATTGTTATTTCAGTTTCCGTTTTTAAAAGCGCTATCTGTTGAGCCATCTCAGCTAGATTTGGCATGTGACATTTTTAGCGGCAATCATTGGTCGATTTTTTAGCGTTGCCATTCGGGGAGTTGTAATGAGGCTTTTTTTTGTCGCCGTGTAAGAGAAATATATATATAGATTATTAAATAAAATGCAATGAGTGCGTGATAGAAAATGAACTATTTAAATGAATACTGAAAGTGACACTCATTAACATTTAGTATACATCACATAAGCAGCGCCATCCAGTGACAAAACTAGTAGCACAGGATTGGAAGATAATTATTTTTTAAATTTATGTATTTGATAACAGTTTTCCTTAATCTTAGAATTAAATTAAATTGATTTTATCAGTCAATTATAATATTCCGCTAGTTGTATAAATCAAAGAAATAAAAAGATCAAATGAAATAGAATAGAAAACACTGATCCAATAAAAGAAATAATAAATGAAATGATTTTATTTCCAATTGTGTTACAATCTGCAGGACTGAAGTTTAATTGATGATTAATTTAAGAAACTGGTATGCATTGAGTGTGTCCAAGAAATATTCACCAAAACAATTAAATTATACTCGGTCATTCTACTTGGACAGTAGAACTGTCTGTAGCTTTTTTTTCTTCAGGTTTGACTTCCGGAACCGGAATTAAAGGTATCCCTGCAGATTTTTTATTCCCAACGAGCTTATGAAGAGGGGAAAAAAATACCCCAAGATCCTGATTCTCGTCTGTTGCTGATCTCCAATCTTCTTCCTTCAAATCTTTTTTCTGCAAGAAATTTCTCACTACTTCTTTTGCTAGACCGTCTACTGTTTCCTAAAACAAAAATAAATGCTTACTATAACAATGATAAGCAAACTGGCTTTAATAAATGAAAGGTATTAAAACGAAAAGTTAATGTTTCCTTTTTTGTATTACAGTTTTTTTTTAAATAATAATTTATCAATAAGTTCCACAGAGTTAGATTAATATATTTTATTAAATAAATTTTACGACCTTTACAGTTTATATTCTTAAGAATACTGATGAATTTATGTTGACATTCAAACATAAATTTAATTTCTTCACATTCGTTTATTTCTAGATTTTTTTTTATTAATAAATTTCGGTTGGATACCTGCAAATGACGTCATCGTAGGTAAATCATGGCATTTCTCGCTATAGAAGCAAACCAGGCTCGACACAGAAGCGTGACGTCGCTTATTGATATGCAATTAAATCTAATTGGAATCACATGATTAGGCATAATCACTTCACTTCTTGAGTTGCAAGTACCCAATTAACACATTCATAAGCATAAATTTATAAGAAAAAAAATTGAAAAATAAATGAATGTATTTATTCATTTTTGTTTAAATCAAACTCCAATGCATCACAATTATCATTTCTTAGGAAAAATAATTAGAACAATTTATGACCGTCTTAATTAAGTATAAAAATGTTAACGTATTGTAATGATGCTATGGATAGACATAAAATTTAAACAAAAATATGTTGTTTCTGATTACCAAATCAGCCGTATCTTCTTCATGTGCTGACGATTTTCTTACAATTGATGCATCATATCCTAGGACTAGCTCTATCCAACACGAGAAAGAAAAAAAAATCTAATCTGATCTTTGGAATTTGGGAAAATTTTAGATACTTTTATTAGTCCAAAGCATTTTAGCTTTTAATCAAATTAAGTAATCATTTTAATGCGAACCAATTTTGATTAATTTTCTCTGATCGAATAATAAACCTACCTGTTTTGGTTCAGATCTTTTTTAAAAACATTTAAGTTTTGATTCTAACATTTTTTTTCATTTCATTGCATTTAGTGCATTCATTCATTTCATTCATTTATTTCATTCATTCATTCATTTCATTGCATTCATTCATCCATTTTCATTTTATTGCATTCAGTAAAGGGCTAAGTAAGTCGCCTGTTCGTTGATTTCTTCGAGCGTAATGATACTTTTTCGCCTTTTAAACTAGTCAACAAAATGGCGACAGTTTGCCCATGTGACAGGTGGCAGCCAATCGAAATCGAAAGAGGCACAAAGTTCACAAGGAAGAGTGATGCTACTTTATCTGCGTTTTAACTTTAAAAAGATGAATATTCAAATAATTTGCACAGTAATATGGTTCAACCTGATAACAATTAAGATAGCAGCTCCAAAATTTCTAAGTGTGAAAATTAGACATTGGATTCTTAAAAAACTTGCGAAATAGAAGATGATATCGAAAAATTTTTTTTTAGAAATCAAACGCATAATTTAAAATGGATTAATGTCGTAATTTCTCTTTTCTTCCATTGAACAATATGAATAAATAAAGTACTTACAGATTTGCTGTTAAAGAGAGCCTCTTCTTCAACTTTTCTGTACGCTTTTGAGAAGGTGTAGTGCAAGTAGCTGTCACTATTGCAACATGCCGCACAGCTCCGGACTATAAATATAAAAGGAAAAAGCTTACAGACAACAAAAGAAGGGAATATGCTCAGATCTCAGGAAACTCAACATTTGATATTCTAAAATTTATCCGTCTAAATTCGAACGATTTCGTTAAAATTTTGTCATTTAAAATTACGTACATAAAATGATATAACAACTTAAACGTTTTATGCTGGGAAAAAAAGTGTGGTCAAAATTACCAGAAGATAGAAAATTGAATCATGTTTCTGGCTCTATGGGAACACCAGAAAGTTTAGTAATTTTTACCGAAGCGCTTTGGTAATGATTTTAGCAAAATTAACAGGAAAGTGTAATTTTATAATCTGTGATATAATTTGGTTTGGTAATTCAATCATGATATAAGTGCTTGGTATTCCGTTTTGCACTTCGAATCAGAATTAGTTAATGACGTCAGTGTTCTTGATTATTCAACATAACATAACATAAGCAACTTGTAACTTTCAAAATGATTTATTTTGCTGTTCTGTTTACAAAAATATAAAATACTAGCTTCATCAATAAACTCGAAACATTCAATGATTAAAAATAGCGTAAATATAAATGCATCAATGCTTGAAAATAAATAAACTCAGAGCCATCTTGTTTCAGAGCCATCTTGATCAGAGCCATCTTGTCAAAAAAAAAAAAAAAAAAAAAAAAAAAAAAAAAAAAAAAAAAAAAAGAACGGACAAGCTCAAAAAAAGCAAACACAAAATGTTACCATAGCAGCTTAATTTTATGAACTAGCTAGATCAACATTTGGCATAAAAAACCATTTTTTCGGTTTTATTTACTTTTCAGTTTTGTTTCTATTGAAAATATAAACAAAAATGTTTAAAATTGATGTCTTTAAATTTTTGCCGATTATCAGTGATTTTATTTCATTTGAGTAATTAATATAAGGGGTCGTTCAAAAAGTGCGTACACAAAAATGGAGAAATTTTAACCCCCTCCCCCCTTTCGTACTTAACCGTACATAAGGTCTTCTCCCCCCCCCCTTAGAGCACGTACATTTTATCAGTCTACCCCCCTTTTTCATAAAAATTAAAATAATTATGTTTTAAATAAAGTTAAATATTTATTTAAGGAGTGTGTAGGAAAAAGTCAAATTTGAATTTGGTGTATGCTTATAATGTGCGTACTTTGTATAATACCTCCCCCCCTCCCCATCGTACAAAACCGTACAAAATAGTAAATCCCCTCCCCCCCCTTCGGTATGTACGTACTTTTTGAACGGCCCCTAATAAGAAGGAAGATATTTGAAGTAGCTGCATTAAACAAATTTAAATATTTTTAAAATAATAACTGCTAATTTTATGATTTGTAGATTTCTATATTTTACTAAGAGAAACTCAGAATCATTCATTCAGGGGGGGTGGGGGGTGATTATGAGATTGACACACTGCTAACTCCGCTACCGGGGCTTGGGAGTGGCGTAACTAATTGCTGACTAAATGATAATAGTGATAAAAAGTAGATAAATGATAATAGTGATAATAGTGATAAAAGTCTTTCTATTAGTAAAATACCAGATTTCAATGCACGCCTGTAACATTAATTTTTATCTTTTACTCGCGAACTTTAAAAACCAACGGAAAGTTTAAAAGCGAAAACGCTCTATGGAAAGTGACCTTCGTAAAACATTTTAGATTTATAAGAAACTTCTACAAATAAGGAAAATTACATATTCAACCAGCAAAGATGCCAAGGTGCTCCGGACAACAAATAAATATTTTCGAGTGGTAGTTTATTAATGTGAATCTTGGTTTAATAAATTCAATTTATTAGGTTTATATACACAACTATTTCTAAATAATTCAAAGGCTAATATAAATGGTCACTTTGTTACATTTGTAAAAAGCAAAAACAGAATTCGAACAACATTTGTAAAAAGCAAATTTTAGTATGAAGTTGTTTACCCGTTTTTTAAATTATTATGCCGAGTCCGGAGCAGTTGGCATCTCTGTACCAGTAAGGAGAGGGCTAGATTTTTTCTACTCTCTTTCAAATAAACCGCCATTCTTGAAACCAATCAATGATGAGTTCTTTTTGAAGGATTACAGGGTTGCTTTTTTTTTCACATCGCATAATTAGATAAATAGACGATTTTATTGTAGGTGGCAGCACAATAACTTAACCAGTTTCGATTTGAAGTTCAAATTTTGTGATATCTTAAAATTAATTTTTCTCTCTCAAATTTAAAAATAATTCTGTTTTATTCTCTTTTTTTTTTTGTTTAATGAAACTTAGGAATTTAACTTTAATTTCCACGTGTTAAACTGCTCGATGAGAGAAAAGCCACTTAGGATAAAAGTTGTTAGAAGTAAGAAAAAGTTTTTTGAATTTCAAAAATTAAATTTTAAAAACAAATTGTGCCTGGAGTCCCTTCGCGCGGAAGAAGTTAAACTTCGTAACCTGCGACGTTAATTGTCGAAGAATCCGCAGTCGTAGAAGGATCACACTAGTTCTATTCAACGACTCTTTTTCCTGCTCCGCTCGCTTCCGTTCTCTGTAATAACAGTAATATTGTGCATTTTTCCCTCGTGGACCTCTTCAACCAGTAGAAGTGCTTGTGGTTGCCTCATCGTCTCGCCATGGAAAATGTATTTGTATTAATAATGTATGTGAATGCGTCATAATGTAATTTCAAAAGAAAAAACCTAACAACCAATTGATATTCACAAGAGACGTACCTTGACATAACCTTAAATCCGTTGCATTGTCCGTGGGATTGTTTTCACTCATTTTTTACAATTGTTATCCACTAAATTTGAAAATAAAAGATACTATCCTATTAAATTATATGCGTATCAAATCAAACTAAAAAAATATTTATAGAAAAACAATTCGCGATCGCAACGCTCGAGTACGCCCTCTATCGGGAGCCTGTAAATATCAGACATTAATTTATCACGTTTTCATTTAGTTCCATCAAAGTCATCGGCTATGACGGACGCCATTTTCTTAGCAACAAATAAAAATCAAAATTTCCCTAAGGAACAGCTGAAGAACTTGAAAAAACTAACCAGAACATGCCAAACATTGAAGCAGAACACGCCAAGCATTTGAAGAACAATTTCTGAATAATGTTTACCTTTCTATTACCAACAACATAACTTACAATTTCATGATCACTTGCTGTTTCAGATGTGTATATTACGGTAAAATAATTTTTTCTGTCTTCAATTCATTACAAATTAAAATGAAGTCAACATTGCTTTCGTCATTCCAATAAAGAAATGTGAATTCAGAACGTCAAGAACTGCAATAGTTATAGAATTCTTCTTTGTTATAGAACAGTATATATTTCTGTATCTATATAATTCGGAAAACAACAATAAAGAATCAACCAAATTACTTGAAATAGTGTCATTTGCGCTGATGATTAATAAATTTTTTATCGTTTTCTTGGTAAGTATTTCTTAGTTTTGAAAGAATAGATAATTTCAACTAGAATTCAGCTGTTCTGTTTTTAAGTTACATATTCAAATTCATATCGAGATCTTACAATTATAAAATTTTGATATGTTATCTAAAAGTAATAAAGGGACAATCTATGCACTTATTATTTGAAAATAAAACTTTCAAACGAAGAGCATTTCATTTGGAACTCTACGGATTTATGAAGAAGGTAAGTGTTATGATTTTTATAATAAAAAATTAGCTTGTAAAACTTTTTTTTCTTATTTGATGATAGTTCTCTACAGAATGGTTTCTTACGTCTGATTAAGAACTATAAGAATAATGAGAAACTATATGAAAGTTTTTATTTCAAAGTAAAGAATTCTTAAAATCGTTTTTTATCCTAAGAATTCTTTATTTTCCGTTTTATAGTTTATAATTTTTTGATAAAAATTGTTGTCAAAATACTTTTTTTGAAAACATAAATGGTATAACATTATGTGTTTATGTATACTTCTTGCATATTCTAATGTTTCAAGTAATATGATTCAGAAAAGTATGAATAAAAATTCGGTACTTATGTATTAACGCCACAGCAGCTACAGATTTGGCTGTTTTTAAGTGCCGCCAATCGACATCTAAAATTTTTGTGACAAATCATAAAACGAAACACTTTATTTAAAATCAAAGTAGTTTATCGGATTTCGGTGGACAATGGGCAAAATATTTCGCTCCTGAAAAAATAAAATTGCATCTTGTTCTATTTTTGGCAAATCCCAAAGACGCATTTTCGTAGCACTGAAAAATGGTAACAAAAATCGAAGAACAAATCATTTTGGAATTCTTCTGATTTATAAGCAGGTAAGTGTTAATTTTTATAAAATAAAAAAATTTTCTTTTAAGTAGTTTTTTTCTTGATGATAGTTTTCTATGGAATGGTTTTCTACGTCCGATTATGAATCAAAAAAGAAAAAACATGAAAGTTGTTTATTTTAATATAAGGAATTTTTAGAATTGTATTTTTTTTTTTTTTTTTTTTGCATCGTAAGCAATCTTTACTTTACGTTTTTCAGTTTCTAAATAATGATTTTTATTAAAACTTAAAATTTTTTGATAAAATTACTTGTCTAAAAACTTTATTTACAAAATTAAATTACATAAAATTATGAAGCTTATGTACACTTTTTGCTTATTTTAATGTTTGAAGTAATATGATTCTTAAAACTATGGAATGTAAAGTTTAAATAGGCCTTTCAGGTTATATTATTAAATTTAGTAAAACTATTTCTCAGGCATTAGGTTTTAACTTTAAGAAGATACATATTTTTTTCTGTTTATTTACAAATATTTTTCAGATGTGTTTTGGATGTTCCTTCTTAAAAAAAAAAGAGATACCATCTTGTTTTCGGTTGTATAAGAAAGGATATCAAACATTTTTCTTTTTTAAATTTAACAAGCCACACTAAAGAAGGAACGTTACAATGCTACACGCTACATTAAAGACGTCTGCAGAGTAACTGAATGATGGTTCATATAGAAATCGCAGGTATGCGTCTCATACAACAACGCCCCCAATAGTTCGTTGTGATCGCGAATACTTTTATGACTTTCATTATTTTTATGCTAGTGAGAACCAAAACAATATGGAAATGAATGAGGGAAAACTGGATCCTACCACGTGATTTCCCGGCCACTAAAAATGTAGCGTTAAACGTTTAACGCAACCTTGTTATAAGTCGCATAAGAAGTATAACTTCAAAAATTTCATTTAACTAACGACATATTAATAAAGATATTTTTATTTTCTCTCAACTAAGAAAAAAAAAAAAGAACAGAACGTTATTTTCTTGAAAATTGACGATTTAGTGTAGCTATGAAATCTCCATAGAATAACATAGGGTAGCTTTTTCTCCAGATCGAGCGAGCGGACGGCCTTAAGATTGAAGCATTAAGTTCCTTATTTTGCGCATGGTACCATGAAATACTTTCACAACGTTAAAAAAAAAGAAAACTTTGATTTTTTTAATTAACATTTAGATTGCATTACTGTCGCAATTAAGATATTGTTATTATTTTTGCTACTTATGGAAGTGCCATATTACCACAATGCCGGCTGGCTAACAAATGACCTAACTGGTCTCTATGGGTGAATAAATTTTACATAAAATGCTTTACATAAAAAGTAGTGTTTTTTGTCAAAATAATTAATATACTTACTAAAGCAAACTACAGCAAAGAGACCACACAAAGCCCACAAACCATAATGTTGCGATAGTTTCTTAAACTTTTGATAATCTTCACTCTCTACCGTACACATATCTGCCATCATGCACGCTATATAGCTAAATAAATTTGTAAATTGATATTATTAAGTGTCTTAAGGTTATCAACAATTTAAAAACTAAATTAAAGAAAAACAATAGTATAGAAATAACATAGAAATGTAATATTTACTATAGAAACGTAATATAAACTGCATTCTACTTACACAACCAGAAAATTATTTTGCAACCAAGTTAACTACTTTCAATGTTTGTCAATAGATGGAGCTGCTGAAAAAATATTCCAAACCTGGGTTCTTCATGGAAAAAAATTTTTTGGTAGCTCCATACATTAGTTCTCCAAACTTTTACTTATTCACCATGAGTTGTTGCAGGTGGGGAGGAAGGTTAAATAGAAATCTCAAAATCCCCCTCAGTATCAAACCAATAAAAAAAAAATTTAAATTATAGTTGATTTATATTCCTTTTAGTTAAAATGTTAATATTTTCGAAGATATTTAGCACACTTAACGATTTTTCTTTTTTTATATGTATGAAAAAAATTTGTTAAATGTGCTAAACACCTTCAAAATATTAACACTTTCACTGACTGCTAACTTCAATATTTATCCCCTCAAAAATATTTTGAACCCTTTACCTGCCGTTTTCATTTCTGTTTAATTATTTTACAACATAGAAAAGGCTATTTAACTTACTCGCCATCCAAAACTATCGCAAAGATCCATGCGACAGGAACAATCATTGTTTTACAACAAACAGTGATGAAAGAAATAAAATAAAAGCAACAGACTTGTTTACTACAAGACACATGATAACAACCATGACAAGCTTTCCATGTTTGGGCGTAAACTATAAGACCTGAAAAAAAATCGATAGATAAATTCAATATAGCATCTTCGAAAGATACAGAGTGCTTCAGAATAAGGTGGCCAAAATGAAAAATCAACACAAGCAATCAAAAAAAAAAAAAATTAAAAAAAAAAAAAAAAAAAAAAAATCATACGACACCACGCTGTAAATGTTGAAAAATTAGCCGTTAGAGGGCGCTTAATAAAATCACGAGCTATCCATCGCAATCCCCAGATTTACCTACTATATATTTTCATTCAGCCGCGATTGCTGAGGAGATAGAGAGTTCGCCTTCCGATGAGGTGAACCGAGTTCAAATCCCAGTGATGGTTCGTCGATACGAGTTCCGCATCCGGTTTGCACTGACCACAGTGCTAACGTAAAATATCCTGCGTGGTAGACTGATCATGGGTTCGAGACCCCTTCGCGTCAAGCTAACAGTGGGAGGTTTTCTTCTCCATGTAATGCAAACGCTGGGTTAGTTCCATCAAAAAGTCCTCCACGAACGCAAATTCCACCAAATGCTTGATCCAGGAGTTCCTTTGTCTTCTGAATTGGGTTCAAAATTACAACGCTGCGTAGTTGAACATCAGCAGTCGCAAACCTGAATATTGGGTCGGCTTTTCAACGACGGTTATAAAATATAGAGATAATAATATCTTGATTGCATGCATTCTAAAAATCAATAAGAGAATTAAATCAAAGAGTAAAATTCGGGTTTATTGAGTAAGAAAAAAGTATATTACCTAGCAGCCAAAAAAGTGCAAAACCTCCAAAGATGAAAGAGAGACCATAAGCGTATGCTAATTCTTTAATGCAGGGACAGGAAAAAAGGCCATTCTCTTCTATGAGATACTCCGATCCAAAGGCAAGAACCACACCAATTATATTCGCTACTGTAAAAAGATGAGTTTCAAAAATATTCGAAAAACTCCTTGATATGGATGTTACTTTTGTCCAAATAGCTGCTACTCCCATTTTTGCCTTCTCAAAAAGTCTTCTCGTTAGTTCAGAATACTATTAAAATAAGAAAAATATTGCTTTTTATCAAGAAAGTTAAGGATGCAGATTAAAACACTTACGCTCCATAACAAAAAAATCGACGCACCAAGAAGGAGTTGTCCGATTGAATCGAAAATTGGTGGATAGGAAGACAATGTACAGAATAGTAAATGATTAAAATTTCAGAACAATTGAATAATTTATTGCAGAGTTACAGTAACAAGCTCAATAAGGTGTTGACCCGCCTCTAGCCTGCATACAAGCTGCCACACGGCGTGGCATAGACCGATAAAGCTCCCGGATGGTCTCTTGCGGTATTTCCTGCCAAATTCAATCCAATTGTCGAACGAGGTCATCAACATTCCGTGCCAGATGCAATCGCCTTCCCCTCATATCCCAGACATGCTCGATTGGAGAGAGATCTGGTGATCTGGCAGGCCAAGGAAGAGTTTGACAAGCTTGCAGACAGTTCATAGCAACACGTGCCGTATGTGGTCTGGCATTGCCCAACTGAAAAACCAGTGCGCTGCAAAAGGAACGGTAGCAAAACAAGTGTTAGGATGTCGTCGACGTACCGCTGTGCAGTAAGTGTACCTCTAATGACGACCAAAGGGGTACGGCTGTCAAAGGAAATGGCACCCCAGACCATAATGCCTTGTTGAGGGCCGGTGTGGCGTGCAATAGTAAAGGCAGGATCCCCCCTCTGCCCTGTGCGTCTCCAAACACGTCCTCGATGAACGTCAGGACACAGTTGGAAGCGGCATTCGTCGCTAAAGACTATACGTACCCAGTCGGCATCATTCCAGCCTGATCGAGTTCGATTTTGCGCGTATTAGTGCGTTCTTGGTGCGTCGATTTTTTTGTTGTAGAGTGTATTTTAATAACACTAAGAAAATTTGCTCAATTATACCGGGGATCAAGCTTTTCATACAAGTAGTTGATCTTGCCGGGTGTGGGCATTTCAAGTCTGAAACCAGTTTTGTTCGAAAAGCTACAGACATTTTCAAAAGGATATTTTTAGTTCAGTTTATTTTTTGTCTAAATGTACGAGCTTATAAAGAAATTGAAGTTTAATATACACTTATCTGTCCCTTTGAAAATAACATTTAGGACAAAAACCATATGACCTTAGCGTTTCGCGTCATAAACTGAAAGGTAATTTCGCCTTTTTCCTTCCACTCAATATGTAACAGAGAAGTGGAGACTCTTAGTATATTACTAAATCGCATAAAAATTATAGCTTGGGGAGAAACTGATTGCAGATTTGAAATCAAAGACAAGAAAATATATAAGGTCCCATCAAAAATTTCATTAAACAGAAAAAGAAATTATTCTCCAGTGTTATTTGTTTATGAGTTCCTGTGGAAATTGACTCCACTCGTACTTCTAGGCTCTGAATGGGTGACGGACGGTTGCGAATAGAATTGCGTTTATTAGAATGTTCCAGACATCCTGTATGAGTTCGAAGTCTGGAGAATTGGTTGGCTTCACTTTCCAAAAAATCATTGACCAGAGGAGTTCGATGCGGTAGTGTGTTATGCCTATCAAGTTAGGTCCGGTTGTACGATTGAAAAAACAAACGCAGCTCTCCGAAATCTCACTCCTATACCCCACATTAATCACAGTGCAGCCTTCCAAAAGGATCTGCCCTGATCATTAGACTTCCGTTGTCGCAGTAGGTCATGAAAGTGTATTGTAACTATTGAATAGTTATTATTATTCTTTTCATTATATTAACCCTTAACGGACCAATGCCGACATATAAACCTTTCACTTACTGGGTCAAGTATCGTGCATATAATGGCGAAAATCATTTTACTATTTTTAATACAATTAAAGTTCTCCTATTTGTAACTAATTGAATTGTAATTTATTGCATAATTGTAATTAGTATTATAATTAATCATTATAACTACCAGATGATAATTAATTTTGAAACACTTTTTGATCATTAGGGGTGAACATCTGTTCAAACCAAATTTCATAAAATTTTATTCCAATAAATATAGAGATAATCAATCGAAATCTTAAAATTTTCTTAATTTCAAACATCGGAGTTGTTCTAAGCATGAAGAACAAATTAAAAGGAAATATTTTCATAATTTGGATTTTTAAATATTATTAGAAAAAAAAAAAAACCTGAAAAACACACAAAACCTGGAAAAATGTTCGCTTAAAAGATGACTAGACATTAGCATGGGCCAAAAAGACTATTTTATTTTAAAACATACCCCTCAAAATTTAGTGTTTCAACAGCTCTTAATCACAAAGTAAACTGAATGTTGGGAAAAATATGAAAAAAATAAATCAATGTTTTTTTTTCTGTTATAAGTTAACATGATAAAAAAAAAATTAGCAATTAAAAATTTTATCCTTTTTATCTGCATTAAAGTTATCAAAACTACAGCAAGAAGTGTTTTGTTTCTTTATGCTAAACAGCAAAGCAAAATTTCTCAACTACAAAAGTGTAGCGTAGTTCGTTTCGGTAATTTTTTTTAACGATTTAAGCGCTTTAAATTCATTCTTATAAAAACACTGTTTCTTTGAAAACAGTGTCAGTTTATACTAGCTCGAAAAAAGGTATTTGTTTCTTTATACTAAGAAATAGCAAAATATTATTTTGAAAAAAATATTAGCAAAAAACAGATCGTTAATTGCTGTTATGAGCTGTCGTTACAAAACATCATTCTGTGATATCGACGGTCGTCATAGTAAAGGAAACTATTAAAGAATGGTGAAAAACTGAACAAAATCCTTAGTAAAACTTATTGCAACAGAAATATACACGTAATAAACGGAAATATTATGAATTGCTCTTGAAAAAAATTATGTTTGAAAAATAAATATCCCATGAACTGTCGTCCCAATTAATTTTTCCAATACGAGTTCTTTTTTTTTTATGCTTACTTTTTCGTGGGAAGGATTTAAATATACAAAAGTGAAATGACGGTGAAAAATTACTGTACGAATAAAAACATGATTTCAGAATCGTCCGCACGTGTAGAATAAAAACATGATATCAGAATCGTACGTTCGTGTAGAATAAAAGCATGATTTCAGAATCGTACGTACGTGTAGAATAAAAACATGATTTCAGAATCACGTGAAGAAATCTAAAAAATGTTCTCGTTCAAAGTACATAGCTGGAACGATGACTGTTCTCTATTGTAACGGAAAACATTAAAGAAACTAACAATATTAACTGACTATTAGGCCAATATTCTTTTTTTCTTCAAACTAACAAACTATTACGACATGCGAATAACGAATTGCTTGTTTGAGTAATTGCACTTTGACACTCACAATGGGTTTTCGCAGAATTTTTGGATTCTATATATATATTTTTTTTCAATATTATATTATTACAACTTGCGAATTTTGGAGAAATTTCCATAACTGGGAAAAGCTTGGATAAATTAAAGCTTTTTTTCTTTAAATAAAAATTCAATCTGTTTAACAAAGTTATTATGAAGTAATAGGCTACTCCTTATTATTTTATGATGTAAAGTTAATTCTAAAATAAGGTGTAATTATTTCTTAAAATTTTATTTCTTGGTAATCACTATAAATTATTGGCATATAAATTTTTTTGGCATATTTTGTTGACCAAGCTCTGTATAAAAATTAGATTTTTAGAACTTATAGCAGTTATTGCTAAGAAAAATTGGTTTTATGAAACTCGAATTTCAAATTATTACATTAAACTTTTTTCGGCCCAAACCCTTTTTGTTTCTAAAATTTTAGACGTAAAATTTTGTAACTTTTATCTTTGATTCTGAGTTTTATCACAAATCACATTAATATCCCTGATTCTGACTTATACTTATAATTTTAGGATATTTTTTAAAGTTATTTCAAGGCTAACTGCTTTGACTTCTGCTTAACTAATTCCCTTATATTCTTCAAAAAATATACAAAAGAAAGGGGAATGAGAAAAAAAAAATACAGATATGACACTTGTTATGACACCAGAAAAAATGGCACAGATGTGACCTATGTTATTTATTCATTCTTTGAAGAAAAATATAAATGCCAAATCTATTTAAAATGAAGACACAATTAAGTAACATTTTAATACAGATAACTGTTTATCAATACTGCACAGGTGTTAAAATTCAGAGAATAAAAGGATAAAACAATTTGCAAAATACCAATCTCAAACGTTTTGTTATTACTATTAATAGGAACAAGGAGAAAAACAACATGCGATTTTTAATTATTCTTGCATTTCTTTGCTGTTTGGCATTCGTAAGTAATTTTTTATGCATATTCAACTGTAGCCACTTTTAAAAACATGTGGATTTCTACAAAAATTGAAATTTTTAAATAATTAAAAATATATTGATATTAATAATGTAATGAATTTCTTCTGAATCATTTCTTAAAATGAAATAAACATTACGAAGTTTATTTCTAAGATGTAGAAACATTTTAAGAAACAAGTGTAAAATAAAATAATTTTCCAAATATTATTAATATATTTATAATAATTATGAAAAATAGTAATAAAATGCAAATGGGTTGCAATTTTGGCGAAAAATTGGCAATGGAGTGGCGACTCGTAAACAATAACTTCATAATCGTCCTCCGTTATGTTTAGTCGCCCTGATGCCGATAGAGGCCGTTGAACTTCAGAAATATTTTATTGCTAACGATATTTATAATGTTAAAATATGTCCCAAAATTCTTAAATTAAATCAAATAACATATAATTTTTTCAAAAAACATTCTGGTCTAAAAGCTAAATACAGCTGAATAAGAAAAATTATATTTTAAATTTAATATTTCAAATAATTTTTTTGTTTATTTTCAGACATTAGCGACAAAAAGCTGCAGTAAGCAGTCTGACTGTGAAGAAGATGAATGTTGTCTTGATAATTTGTTCTTTAAGCGTCCATTTTGCACAAAAAGATTTAGCGCAGGTTCACAAATGTTCTATTTATTTTAATTTTTATTTAACTTTTAAGTAGAGTATTTATATTCTTTATGCCACTTTTTTATCAATCATTTTTTCTTCATTTTGCCCTCATTTCTAAAAACTAAAGTCGTCCCATGTAATATATAAACAAATCACGAATAAATTTATCATAATCTGAACCATGAAATAAAGTTAATTAAAATACGTGTCCCAGAATGCCGTATAGAAACTTGAGGAAGAGGTAGAGAACATTATTATGAGTCATCACTACATATTAACCCCTTAACGATCGGTTAATTTTCAAGAAAACGATCCTAAAAGTGCCTATTTTTTTATTAGTGCTATTTGATTAGCGCTGACATCTAGTTTAAAATAAGCTAACTATCTACAATTACCTTATAAATGTCCTGGTATTGCCATCTGGTGTGTAAAATGAGAAATGAAATGTTTTTCTGGCAAAAGAAATGAATTAGTTCTATTCTTATTGGCGCATTGCTACTGAACACTCCAGCCCGGAAATATCACGGGAGCGAGAAATAGAGGGCGAAACCTCACCCCGTCATTTTCACGGGAGCGAGAAGGAAGGGGTTAAAGCGAGGGTGGAAGCGTCACCCTTATTCTTTATTACGCAACAAAAGAGTACTATGTATGACGTACAAGTATCATAGGAGGTGTTCCAAATTGCGCCTATTGGCTAAGATGCACGAACGACGCCCACGCGACATGCATTGGCGAATATTTTCGGAGATACCAGGCACTTCACTGATCGTAGCAGTAGCGATGGAGATTCGAGTCACTAGATCCATTTCAGAATTTACGGGAGGGTCGTTCACAATGCCTTTCCTGACACCCCCGAAAAAAAATATCAAGGAGATAAATCAGGTGATCTGGGAGGCCAAGCAATGGGACGACCACTCCCAAAAGGTTTAAACCATACTCCTCGCCGAACATGTGCGGAGACACCGTTAAACATTTTTGGAAGTACCTCCTGAAGAAAACCGGATAATTATGAGAGTCCAGTTGAGGAGGTAAGATGAATGGCCTGATTAAATTGCCCGCAACAATACCTGCCAACTCAGCGTTGTTGTGCAGTTTGTGGTTGGCTTGGCAAACAGAGTTTACATGTCCATTGTTTAGAGGCCACAGGTGCTCGGTGTGCATATTGAACCCCATCCCGTGAAAAGATTACTTCATAATTGAGCAAAACAGAACTGGAAAATTGCACATCCGTCGTACTTTGGTGCGGAAACCACTAATTTTCTACTAATAACAGAAATAGTTTTAATATTGTCTGTATATTTATAGTATTTAAATTATAAAATTTTTGACATGGAGGGAAAAAAATTATTCTTTTTTGGGTTCCCCTAGAACTTTCAATATTGTGTAGATGATAAATATTGTTTAATGAGTTGAATGTTCAAATGTGAATTTTTACAGGCAAGCGTTGTATAGCTTTATCAAGGTATGACGAAGAGAAGGACATTTACTATACGACTTGTCCTTGTGTTCAAGGTCACGAATGTAAAGGTGAAGAAACAGAAGACGATGGAGTAAGTATGAAATTACATTTAGCTAAATACATGAATCAGCCATGCCTTTAGACAAAACAATCAATTAGATCCAAGAAGCAACCGTCTAAATAAATGAATCATCACGCTTTCAGAACGAACGTCCATTTAGATACATCTAACTAAATCCTTGATTCATTCAAGACTTAGATCCTGTAGCCCACTAAATCCATGATTCCTCCAAGATTTTAGACCTTAACATACAAATGAATACATGAATCATATAGGATTTTAGATTTAGCTTCTTTGTTTTGAAAATTGATTTGAAAGTAGACATGCTCCATTTTAGCTTAAATTCTTTGATTATAATTTGCTTGTTGATTTTTGTTCTTAACCTTTTTTTCTTTTTAATGATACACTCCCCTCCAATAGCATTATATCTTCAAAGAAAGGTTGGGGGGCTAGAAAAGCTATGTTTGGGTAGGTAATTTAGTAATGAGTATTTGCCTATTTATCATATTTTTTTCAATGCCCACCCGATTGACACTCGTCATTCAGATATCACAGTAGGCCACTCTTTCAGGGGCACCATATTAGGTGGGCCAACGTTGCTCCCACAGTAAGAACGGATAGTACAGAGAATGAAAGAACCTCCATGCCTTGTCTGGGATTCAAAACTAAGGCCTTTTTCATGTGAGGTCAGCTCTCAGACCACTGCACAGTCAGATCAGCTTATCAATTTTCATCCAAAATTTATTTATTTAATGTTAAAACTAACGAAAACGGCTTTGTACGTTAAAAATTACTTTTAACTCGAACTGTGTGCAAGAAAAGATATTCTTCGAATCATTTCATATTTTTAAACATTCAGACATTAAATTATTTAGCTGAAAATGCAGGTTATAAAATTCTATTATTGTAAGTATTCAATAGCCCAGTAAAATTGGATTTTTGTCCGGAAAAAAAATGAATACTCAAGATTTCTTTCATAAAAAAAACTTGAATTACTATATTTTAAATGATAACTGAAACCTTTTCTACTTTCCTCTGCATGCTTCTCCCCCTTTTGGGGGGAAAATGAGGGTGTTTTGAAGGGGAGAATTGAATTGTTTCTTGACAGGCAAATGAGGCATTGCTTACAATGTGATTCTCGATGTTAAATTAAATGATATGAATTTTAAGAAGATTATATAGGGTTATATAAGTCATAAAGGGTTTGTGTACAAAAAGTACAAATTTGAACTTGAACCCATTTACACAACTGATGTATTACTATCTAAACTAGAAAACATGGTTTAATTAGTAAAATTTTACGTTGAATCAAATAAGACTATACTCGAGTTAATAAAACGAATAGTTCAGAAGTTATATATGTTTTTGTGTAAAGAAAGTACTACTTTTGGCACGTATTTGCGTACAATTTTTTTTTGTTGCTATCTAGGGGCTATTTGAACTTGTTAGCTATTTGTAGGGACTGTTTGAACATAATCCGTCATACATTTTCATGCTACATTGAATCCACATTAAAACATCACATAATCTATGTTACATTAATTAACATTAAATCTTTAACATGATTTATTAAAACTCGAGTTGGTTGGATAAATAGTTGTGGAGCTATAACAGCTTTTCGAACAAAAAATACAATTAATTCTAGCATTTATTTACGTATTTAACATTGCTAACAGATAAGTGAGGTATTGTTTCATATATATTTATTTTCACTTTAACGAAGGAGACCCAACACGAATCAAAAGAGTTTAAAAAAGTTGGTGAAATATACTATTTAAAGTTTAAAAAGTTTTAAAAGTTGGAATGGTGAAATATACTATTTTTGAACTGAACTTATTATGAAGAAAATATGTATAACTTTCAATACTATTGATTCGAATAACATTTCATTTAAGTCAGTATAAGAAATTTCCCCGAAAAAGGCACCTCATATGTTCTGATAGCTCTTAGATAGCAAAGTAAAATGTGTACATATAGTTCATGTCAAAAATAGTACGTTTTACACATAAAATCGGTTGCAACTTTTGAATTATTCGTTCTATTGACTCGTGTTTAGCTTCATACGATTCAACGTGAAAAACTAATTAGGAAAAAACGTCTCACTTCCTAAGATAGCACTGACAGTTGCGTTAACTGGTACAAGCAAAAGTTCGCACTTTTGCATGCAAAACTCTTGTAACATCTGAACTTTTAGTCCGATCTTCTCGAGATAAAGCTATGACCACAAAGCGTACATACAAATGATGTATAATTTTTTTTTTTATCTCAAGCAAAATATATGCAATAAAACAGAACCATTTCAAATCAAAAATTAATGCGAGAAAAGAACATTAATAATTGATATATATTAAGAGTGGAAATTATGAAACACCTTGTAGGGCAATAATTTTTTTTAAAATTAAATAAAGGTGATGCCCTATGGCGATTTGTCTCCTCGTTAGTAATTTGATATAAGATTGAAATACCTGGTGGATGAAATATATTTTTCACCTGAATGGGCGAACTAATGCTTCTGTAACCATATAGTAGTTTTTTTTATACTTTTGTAAATTATGCAGATTCTTTAAACCTACTAAAATTAATCTTATTTATTACTCAAACACAAATAAATTTATTATTATTATTATTATTTTTTTCTGCGTTTCGCAATAGCACTTTTTTATATTTCAGAATTGGCAATTTATTGATATCAGATTCTCTTGAAAAAAATACAGATAATTCTGATTATAAATAACTTTTTTAAAAGTGTGATAAACAAAGAGAATTAGTGATAAAGTAACAATATGTACTCAAATATTTATGAAAAAGAAGAAAGAAAAAACACTTTCACTTCAAAAACAAATCGATATGATTCATGGAACTTTTACTTTTTTTAAAATTATAACTATACTCCTAATGAACATAAATAAATTTTCCGAAGAAAATCCCTTATATCACTAAAATGATAGTCATCAATACGAGACATCCTGAATGCATTATGAATTTTTTACAAACTTCATATGCATTACTTATCATGCATGTGTCATAAAAGGAATTAAAAAAACTAAACATTTTATTTCGAATTATTTTATAGATACCTTTCAGCATTTTACACAACCGTCATAAATGTAAATAGAAGATGCATAATTTAGTTCAGAAATAATTTGATATTCTAAGACAAACATTCTAACAATAAAATAATAAAATATTTTTAAATAGCTGTCCTAGGGCTGAAATAGCCTGTTTGGTAAGACATTGAACTCATGTTCGTGATATTGGAAATTCGAATCCCTGTAACCGTGAATTAAATGTTGACTGAAGTAAGTTAAATCTTCCCGGGTCACAAAGTCCTCCAAGTTCCATTGACAACCTCTTGGGTACTGAATTCTGGTTCAGGTCAAAATAGCGATATGTGGATGAATGAATGGGCCCTCCCTGTAAAACGGGCTGTGACGTGTGTGGCTGAAATCGTATTTTTGGCCATAGATGGCTCCACTGAAAAACAAGAGACGCATCCTCTGCCTTCAATTCGCTTCGTTTTTCAAGCAGGCTTACTGGCATTGGGTAACAACATAATTTCTCATAAAATCAATTTGATTAATTTCGAAAATATTAAAAGCGTAAAAACAAAAATTATTGTAGAAAATATCGTTAATTTTGGAGAAAAAAAAATTTAATTGCTGAAAAGGTATTGCACTTAAATTTGCTCGCTGTCACTCCAGTTTATTAAAAGTTAGGTCAAACAGGTTTAAAAAAGACCTTTATTATCTTTTTGACTTTATAAAAATTACGTTGACAAATATTTATAGTTATGTGAGCAACAAATACTTTATTTAAATGAATATTCTGACAATTGTTTAAAATACAACTTATCGCAAACTAAATATACCTAGCCATGGAGTCGCAAAAACTTGCTCAATTCCAATTCTAGTAAGTGAAAAGTTAAGTCATACATGTTAAAAAATTAAGAGAAATGTTTGACCTTATAAAAATTGTTTTAACAAATATTTATAATTACATGGAAAAAATATTATTCAAGTGAATATTATATTTATTTAAAAAACTTCTCATGAACATTAATACATCACATTTGAGCGCTTCTGAATCTTTATTTAATAGAACCATTGGAAAAGACACAGAAAAGTTTTGAAACTATTCAAAATCTTTATTGAGCTATCTTATAATTATTGATACCTAGCTCTTTTCTGTCCTTAGTTTTACACAATGTTAATGTTTAGTATAAAAAAATTTAATTTGCTTGACTATTATGTTGAAATATATAAATGTTTTTTCAATAAAATGCTATTAATTTTGATTCGGGGACAAAACTTCGCGGGTAGAAAGCTTCGTTGTTCTATAACAGGGGTTTCCAACTTACATGAGGCCGGGGGCCACAATTAAAAACACAAATCAAATGGCAGGCCGCAACTTTGTCAAAATTTTATGAAGGACTCTTTTATGTTTGAATGAAGATTAAATATTACTGTCAGATTTTTACCAAGTTGACAAAACAAAAGTATTGAATTACAAATTAAAATAAGAAGTTGATTTTTAAAAATATTTAATTGTTATTAATAATATTTAAAAAAAATATTAAATAAGTAATAAAAATTCGGGCTACAATAACTTTAATGTGCACCTATGTATTGATCAATTTATGTGCAACAGATATCTAATTGTTAAAATACAAAACTTTAAAAAGGTTAGTATTAAAACTTACACAGTAGCACACAAAATGTTCAATGAGAAAATTGAGGTTTGTCTGCTGCAACCACCAGAGAATAGATATTTGCATTTAAAATTTACAAATGAGTGTATAAATATTTTTGTTCTAAATGAGTGGTTTCAAAAAGTTAAATCGGAGAACTTCTTCGAGAAAATTTCTGATACACACATGCTAAATTATATTCACAAAATAGAAAAAAAATGAAATAAAAAAAGAGCAATATACACAATTATTTTTGTATTTGTAATATTTTCTTGGATGCAAAACCTGAGAAATAAATTTTTTTGCACCGTTGGTATGTTAAATTTCACAGAAACGAAGAAATTAGGTTTTCATTAACGAGAAAAGTATTTTAAACCCATATAGATTTTTTTACGAAAATTGTCCGCAAAAAATGACAACCAATATATTTTAGTTCGCGGGCCATAAAAGAAGGCTTCGCGGGCCGGATGCGGCCCCCGGGCCGCCAGTTGGAAATCCCTGTTCTATAACTTCACAGCCCCGAAACTCAGCTGATCCATGACTTAGCCAACCTAGAACTTAGCAATTCTAATTCTATCTACAACTTTTTTTATTATTTTATTACTTATATTAATTTGCGTGTAAAAGAAAATTATAATTATTATTTAATTATAACATTATTAATTATTATTTAAATTCTAAAAATTCGACGAAAGAAAGATAAATTAAAGTTTAAAAACACATTAAGATTTCTAAAATTATTTCATTTTCAGCATTACTGCATTTTTTATTTTATTTTTAAAATTAAAAATGGAAGATTTTGTGCGTGATATATTATCAACACGAAGTTTGGTCCATACTAAGTTACGGCCACATATTTCTGACCCATTACTATTCATTCCAATTGTACATACAAATAAAAATATATAATTTATAATAAATATTGACTTATAATATTAATACTTTTTCAGGAAACGGTTGAACTTTATATTGCTCATGAATAAGTTGGACATTTTAATTACAAACGTTTAATAACAAACTCGGCATTTTTGGATAACTAATTGTTCTATAATAATCGATTCCACATTATACAAAAGCTATTTTCTAGATATATTTCAAAGCACTGCTACAAACATAAAAGGATTTTTTATTTTATAAATAAAAATATTTAAAAGTTTAAAAGTAAATAAATATAAAAAAATATTAAAACAAAAATCGTTCGATATAGTCAAGTACCGAAAAAAAAAAAATGCTTAATGACTACCCGCAAGTATTGAGAAATGAAAATATTCGAATGTAAATTAAATTCTTATTGTAGTAATTAATAATGATAACTCAGGGGATAGAGCTCTCGCCTCCCAATAAGATGGTCCGGACCCGAGTCCCTGCTGTGACTGGTCCATACCATACCTGGTTAGCACCGACCACTGTCCTGTGTGGTTGACGGATCATGGGTTATAGACCCCTTTCCATAAGGCTAACCGTGACAGGCATTCCTTGTTTCTCTCTCCATATAACGCAAATGCGGGTTAGTTCTATCAAAAAGTCAAATATCTCCCCATATTTGATCCAAGAGTTCCCTTGTCTTCTGCATTGAATTGAAAATTACAAGGCTGTGGAATTGAACATTTGTAATCGTAAATTCAAAATTGGTTTGTCTGTTAAACGACGGTTATAAAATAAAATAATTAATAATAAATAAATGTAGGGATTATGCTAAAATTATTAATACAAAAAAAAGATATAAAAAGCAAAATCCTACCGAATAGTATTTAAAAATCAAGGTCCGTGTAGAATGTCCAACGGAGTAATGTCCAAGGATGGAGTAAGGATGAAAATAAGCCGCTGAGATCCTTAAGTGAAAGTGAAACTGAATTTCAGGAAGCAACTTAGTACTATAACGATAGCTTGTAGCTGTGGCCTATACAATGTTGACCTTTTTACTCTCATCCTGTTTTCCTCTGTTTTTTCTTCTTCTATTTTTTCTTAGTTTTTTTTTTTTTTACACAAGTATGGTATTTACTTTCAGGGGACATACCCATGCGTAAGATGAAGGGGTGTATGGGGAAAAGAATACTAATCCATTTCAATGCTTGGATTCATAATCTTTTCTTGGTATCCCTAATTTGCCCCAAAATTTCAGCTTCTCTGTCGATTATTCGTGCCTTAGTCAAGATGGTCGGAAAGTGTCGCGACTCGGTGACATAATTATCAACATTATTACCATGAGAAATATTCAATAGGTTTCAACTATTAAGTACTTCAGTATCTACGTTTTCGTTCCTTTTATGAAACGATGTAAAGATTAATGTAACATATTGTTAAAAAAATTAAAGAACAGATTGCTTTTAAAAAAAAATAAACTATAGTCTTGTGAATTCTATTTATTTACTTTTGCTCAAATATTTTATAAGCGAAAATTTTCCTTTTTTTTCTTCTTAATATTATTAAAAAAAGATGTTCATTCTCTTTTTTTTAATTTTAAATAATCATTAAGTATTAATTTAAATGACAGGCATTGCTTTCTATGTGGAAAAAAGGTTCCAAGTGAATATGTCATCAACAAACTAACTGTCGATGACAATAAGCTATGCAAAGACCTGTTTGGCAAAGCGATATGCTATTTCGGCAAATACTCGATGCGTAGAGTTAGAGGGTTTGAATTTAGTTACTTTCAGTCTGACCCCAGAAAGGAGATATTCATACAAATATAGTTGAAAATATAGGCAATTTCATATAATAAAACGTTTAGTTCATAAACTTTACTAGTTTTAAACTTATATATGTATATATATAGCAAAATAAATAAATACAAAAAAAACACGAAGAAAATTAAGAAAAATAATAAGTTTCATTTATTGCGCATAATCTGGAAGTAAATGGAACTCATAAAATAAATTCAAAATGAAGATAAAACAAAGGAAAATTACAGACATATGAAAAAAGGGGGAAAAAGAAAAATAATAATAAAAATAATGTAAAACTGGAAAAAAAATAATAATAATAAAAATCCGAAAAAAAGGATGAATTTTTTTAAAAAAATCTGGAAAATAAAAGATATAATCTTTTCATCAGCCCACACGATTATATCCGCAAAAAAAGAGTGCTTTCTAATATTGTATCAATTTAGCCAAAGCAAAATATATATCAATGCAATAGTGTGAGGCGCACTCAAAAATTTTTTACAAAAATCACAACAAATAATTAAAATAGAACACAATAAGTAAAAATAATACGAAAAGATTATATCTTTTATTTTCCGGATTTTTTAAAAAGATTTTATCCTTTTTTTTTGAATTTTTATTATTATTATTTTTTTTCTCCAGTTCTTTGTTATTTTTATTATTATTTTTCTTTCCCCCCCCCCTTTTTTTTTGTTTCTTCATACATCTGTAATTTTCCCCTTTGTTTTATCTTCATTTTGAACTTATATAATATATATATATATGTATATACAAACTTCTAAGTTCTGATATCGTCATGAGTTCAATTATTTATAGGTCCTACTTCATCTATCTGTTTTTTTAACAAAATTATTAACTATAACTCCATTACGCTTAAATTTCGGTGTCGAATTTATTAAGTGCGTTGAAATATTTCGTAATCCTTGTTCTGCACCCACGTTGTACGGCTCAGGTTGTCGTCTAATTATTCTTTTATTTCTATTCACAATTATCCCAAAAATAACTAACAAATTTTATACAATAAATATTTTATATACCCTAATAAATTAATTTAGTATCTAAATTAGATCTGGAAGCATTGATGACAGTATAATGCAATCACGTGCATAATTTTCAAAGTTAGTAATTTTCAAACTAGTCATTTAACAAATTCAGTCAAAAAAGTTCAGTATACCCTAATAAATTAATTCAGTATCTAAATTAGACCTGGAAGCATTGATGACAGTATAATGCAATCACGTGCATAATTTTCAAAGTTAAACTAAGTCATTTAACAAATTCAGTCAAAAAAGTTCAGTATACCCTAATAAATTAATTCAGTATCTAAATTAGACCTGGAAGCATTGATGACAGTATAATGCAATCACGTGCATAATTTTCAAAGTTAAACTAAGTCATTTAACAAATTCAGTCAAAAAAGTTCAGTATACCCTAATAAATTAATTCAGTATCTAAATTAGACCTGGAAGCATTGATGACAGTATAATGCAATCACGTGCATAATTTTCAAAGTTAAACTAAGTCATTTAACAAATTCAGTCAAAAAAGTTCAGTATACCCTAATAAATTAATTCAGTATCTAAATTAGACCTGGAAGCATTGATGACAGTATAATGCAATCACGTGCATAATTTTCAAAGTTAAACTAAGTCATTTAACAAATTCAGTCAAAAAAGTTCAGTTTACCCTAATAAATTAATTCAGTATCTAAATTAGACCTGGAAGCATTGATGACAGTATAATGCAATCACGTGCATAATTTTCAAAGTTAAACTAAGTCATTTAACAAATTCAGTCAAAAAAGTTCAGTATACCCTAATAAATTAATTCAGTATCTAAATTAGACCTGGAAGCATTGAGGACAGTATAATGCAATCACGTGCATAATTTTCAAAGTTAAACTAAGTCATTTAACAAATTCAGTCAAAAAAATTCAGTATACCCTAATAAATTAATTCAGTATCTAAATTAGACCTGGAAGCATTGATGACAGTACAATGCAATCACGTGCATAATTTTCAAAGTTAAACTAACAAGGGAAACTAGGGAAGTATGACTCGCCAATTTTGAAATAAACTAGTGGGATGTATGCCTTATGAGGAATAATTTTAGGGGGCAACATTCGTTTTGGCCCATAGAAGGTCCTGTGAGAGATAAAAAATAATTCAATATATAGAAAAATCCGTTTTTTACTACTTCAATGCAGACTATCAGTTATTTTAATTGTCTCATAATCCATTTAAATTGTAACTAATTGGATAATTAATTAATTTGCTAATTAATAAATTAATTAACATTCGTTTTGGCCCATAGAGGGTCCTGTGAGAGAAAAAATAATTCAATATTTAGAAAAATCATTATTTTATTACTGCAATGCAGACTATTAGTTATTGTAATTGTCTCATAATCCAATTAATTTGTAACTAATTGGATAATTAATTAATTTGCTAATCAATAAATTAATCTGACAATTAATTAATAATAATTGTTAATTAATTATTAATTCATTTGCAATTACATACTCCAATTAATTTGGAAAGTTTTTTGAAAAAAAAAAATTATGTCAATTTTTTTTTAAAATTAACCTAACAGGTTTTTCTAAAAAACTACAGATATATAAAATTTCCGAAATCAATTTTAACAATAAATGTGCATTATATAGTACGTGAAAGCACCACAAAATTAATTGGAGTGTGAGACAATTACAATAACTAATAGTCTGCATTGAAGTAATAAAATATCGATTTTTCTATATATTTAATTATTTTTTATCTCTCACAGGACCTTCTATGGGCCGAAACGAATGTTTCCCCCTAAAATTATTCCTCATAAGGCATACATCCCACTAGTTTATTTCAAAATTGGCAAGTCACACTTCCCTAGTTTCCCTTGTAAGTCATTTAACAAATTCAGTCAAAAAAAAAATAAATACATTTCAATTACAATTAATAAAGGAATGAATTATCAAAACACCGCGTACATGAAACTTTAAATTTAAGCTCGATTAATCAAGATAACAAATTATGCATTATGCCTTAACCCGCATGGAACCTTATCACGACACTAAAATCGTATTAAAAAAATCTAAAGTAAAATTACCAAAAGATTGATTACAATTAATACTTAAAAAATTCATCTTTAATGATTGAATAAAACACTCCTGTTTAAATATTACAACACATAAAACTAATTAGAGTGGGGGGAAATTAGCACTCACCTGGCTCTGTTCACAATTGCCCTTTCACAGTTGGGGGATCTTTCATTCACAATGCCTGCACTTGAACTGACCCTCCCATAAAGGGGTTACCCCCCATTGTAAAAGGGAATCCTGCTCGCCTTCCAGGTTTTGGCGCGATTCGCTTTCGTTAGTTATCTTGGGACCTGCTCTCCCTGTATCAATATATATATATATATATATATATATATATATATATATATATATATATATATATATATATATATATATATATATATATATATATATATATATATATATATATATATATATATATATATATATATATTCAACATTTGTTTTGGAATTTTTTGTTCTTTAAATTATATCTAACGTAAAAAAAACACGCATCGAAACTTTCGTTTGATTAAGAATGATTTATATGCAAATAAAAAACTATTCTTTTACTTTTTCTTTTAGTTTACTGTTGTGAAGAATGCAAAATGCGTTGAAAAAGCATTTTAGAAACCACGACGAAATAGAGGATTTTTCTTAACTCTCTGCAAAGGTTTGCACCTCATCAAGATATCATTATTTAAGGTGTTCCTCTGTCTTCTCAAACGGAGTGTAAACAATTACCAAACGAATAGTCTCTTCTTATATTCATTTTGAATTCTGAACATATTTGTTCATTTCCTACTTCGTTTTCATGCAAATAATGAGAAATGTTTAATAAAATATCAAAACCTTGCTGTTTGATTTACCAGTTTTGTTCACTAAAATAAAGTTATAATTCAAAAAAGAAGTTAAGCTTTATTGCTTTATTTATATATTTATTTTTTGTTTTAAAATAAGTTAAATGCAACATCTTTTTAGAATTAAAAACAGTATCTTTTTTTTATTTGTAACGAGAACAAATGTTAGAAGTCGAAAATTACACAATTTTAGAGCTCGGCACCTCACTTTACCGAAATTAGAGTCGAATTTATTTACTTCAAAAATGTTAATAAATAAAAAAAATCATGCAGTCTATAAATTTAATAGGTATTTCATTGACTGGCTGATTTATACACCCCCCAGGTTGCAATGACACGCACGGAAAGTGCTCGCTGATTATTAATAATCCTTTCGAGATTTCGTCGTTGGATCAATGATAAAAGAGGTGGAGCTGTTTGTTTTTTCTATTAGGGATCTTTCATACTTTTTCGGATGAAATAAGTGGATTAAAAAATTTTGATGACGGTTAAAGTGATGGAAATTGAAAACAATCAGAAGTTCAGCGATGTATTTACCCTTTAATTTCATAAGTAATTAAATTTTCAAACAACCTTATTTTTTATGGTTTATTTCTCAATAACTATCAATTAGATTAATGGTAAATTTTGCCATTTAAAATTGAAGCAAAGGAGCAAAAAAATTTAAAATTTTCAAAAAATGTATTATTTTATTAAATCAAAGTAGAAATCAGAAATTAAAATGCATTTCAAGATGCCTTATCTTTATACAGATAAATAATTAGTATTAATGATTTATTTATATATTTAATTTTTGTCTTGGTATAGATTTAAGGAAGGACTTCTTTAAGCTCGAAAGTTATTTCGTTCCAGATTTTTACCAAAGCTTTCTATAATTCTTTAACTGTTTTCTTTTTTTTTTTCAAGTTAATTTTTTATTATTTTTGCAAACTCTGTTGGGTGGTTGGTTCTCAATCCACTTGTCACACGGGCCTGGTGAGACCGAGAAAATTTAAGGCAGAGTGTGCGATTCTTCTTTTTCAGTGGCGCCAGTCATGGCCAAGAATTCGACTTCGCCACATCATACGTCACACCTGTTTATAAGGTGGACCCATTCATACATCCATTCATTCATCCACCGATCGTAATTTTGACCTGAATCAGAGAACGATCGATCTCCAATCCAGTACCCC
Source organism: Parasteatoda tepidariorum (assembly GCF_982258835.1). Classification (NCBI taxonomy): domain Eukaryota; kingdom Metazoa; phylum Arthropoda; class Arachnida; order Araneae; family Theridiidae; genus Parasteatoda; species Parasteatoda tepidariorum. The sequence goes on from NC_141763.1 coordinate 78,352,994, forward strand.
TAACTATTATATATAGTTACTATTAGTTACTATTATATATAGCTTTAATTTATATATAACATTTTAAATATTAAAGATGTTATTTTCCATTATAACATCTTTTTCATGCAAAATAAAATGAGGGCAGGAATCACAAAAATATAAATATTGAAAATTTTTTTGCTCCGTACCGTCTTTTTATATCTCTGACAATTTAAGTTTATTCGATCATTATTTAACTAAATAAAGATATAATTAAAAATTACTTTTCATGTGTAATTAGCGGTTATTTCATTTCTTTAATGTTAATTCCTTGCTAGATAATACGAGATTGGAAAAATATTTTGATTTGCTTTAATAAGTTTAAAGGCAGGGGACATCCACACATTATGTCACATTTTTTTGTTGTAGATATTTTTGATTCCACTTCTCTTTGTCTCAAAGTGCCATATTTCACCATGCCTCCCTTGTGACACGTAACTATATATTACATAAGTAATACTTGTAGTTATGAAACTGCGCTTTTTACCCTAAATCACATTTCAAATTCTATTTTTAAACTGTAACTATACGTTTTAGCAACATTTGCGAGCATAAAAATAGTAGTGATTGTGTACCTTGTTGATGGAAATGATGAAAAATATAAATATGAATACCGAAAATATGTAATATACCAATTTCAAAATGTGTATCGCACGTGTAGAATAAAAACATGATTTCAGAATCGTACGTTCGTGTAAAATAAAAACATGATTTCAGAATCGTTCGCACTTGTAGAATAAAAACATGATTTCAGAATCTTCCGTACGTGTAGAATAAAAACATGATTTCAGAATCACGTGAATAAATCTAAAAAATGTTCTCGTTCAATGCACATAGCTGGAAAGATGACTATTTTCTATTGTAACGGAAAACATTAAACTAACAATATCAACTGACTATTAGGCCAATATTCTTTTTTTCTTCAAACTAACAGGGATTATAATGACATGTGAATAACGAATTGCTTGTTTGAGTAATTGCATTTTGACACTCACTATGGGTTTTCGCAGAATTTTTGGATTCTATTTATGTATATTTTTTTTCCATCAATATTATATTATTACAACTTGCGAATTTTGGAGAAATTTCCGTAACTGGAAAAATTTTGGATAAATTAAAGCTTTTTTCCTTAAATAAAAATTCAATCTGTATAACAGAGTTATTATGAAGTAATAGGCTACTCTTTATTATTTTATGATGTAAAGTTAGTTCTAAAATAAGGCGTAAAATTTTATTTCTTAGTAATCATTATAAATTATTGGCATATTATTATTATTATTATTTTTTGCATGTTTTGTTGGCCAAGCTCTGTAGAAAAATTAGATTTTTAGAACTTATAGCAGCTATTGCTAAGAAAAATTGGTTTTATGAAGCTCGAATTTCAAATTATTACATTAAATTTTTTTCGGCCCAAACCCTTTTTGTTTCTAAAATTTTATACGTAAAATTTTGTAACTTTTATCCTTGATTCTGAGTTTTATCACAAATCACATTAATCTCCCTGATTGTGACTTATACTTTTAAGATATTTTTTAAACTTATTTCAAGGCTAAATGCTTTTAATTCTGCTTAACTAATTCCCTTATATTCTTCAAAAAATATACAAAAGAAAGGGAAATGAGAAAAAAAAAATAAATACAGATATGATACTTGTTATGACACCAGAAAAATGACCTATGTTATTTATTCATTCTTTGAAGAAAAATATAAATGCCAAATCTATTTAAAATGAATATACAATTAAGTAACATTTTAATATAGATAACTGTTTATCTATACCGCACAGGTGTTAAAATTCAGAGAATAAAAGGATAAAACAATTTGCAAAATACCAATCTCAAACGCTTTGTTATTATTAACAGGAACAAGGAGAAAAACAACATGCGGTTTTTAATTATTCTTGCATTTCTTTGCTGTTTGGCATTCGTAAGTAATTTCTTAAGCATATTTAACTGAGCCACTTTTTAAAACATGTGGTGATTTCTACAAGAATTGAAATTTTTAAATAATTAAAAATATATTGATATTAATAGCGTAATGAATTTCTTCTGAATAATCTCTTGAAATGAAATAAACATTGCGAAGTGTATTTGGAAGATGAAGAAATATTTTAAGAAATAAGTATAAAATAAAATAATTTTCCAAATATTACTAATATATTTCTAAACATATCATGAGTAGTAGTAATAAAATGCAAATGTGTTGCAAATTTTGGAGAAAAATTGGCAATCGAGTGGCGACTCACAGACAATAACTTCTCAATCGTTCTCTGTTATGTTTAATCGCCCTGCTGCCGATAGTGGCTGTTAATTTTGGCCTATATAGCAGAACGATACTTATAATGTAGAAATATGCCCCAAAATTCTTAAATTAAATCAAATAGCATATAATTTTTTCAAAAAACATCCTAGTCTAAAAGCTAAGTACAGCTAAATAAAAAAAATTATATTTTAAATTTAATATTTCAAATAATTTTTTTGTTTATTTTCAGACATTAGCTTCAAAAAAATGCAGTAAGCAGTCTGACTGTGAAGCAGATGAATGTTGTGTTCATAATGAGTTCTTTCAGCATCCAATTTGCTTAAAAAGATTTAGAGCAGGTTCACAAATGTTCAATTTATTTTAATTTTTATTTAACTTTTAAGTAGAGTATTTATTATTTTATATTCTTTATGCCACTTTTTTATCAATCATTTTTTCTTCATTTTGCCCTCATTTCTAAAAATTTAAGTCGTCCCATGTAATATATAAACAAATCATGAATAAATTTATCATAATCTGAACCATGAAATAAGGCTAATTAAAATACGTGTCCCAGAATGCCGTGTAGAAGCTTGGACAAGAGTTAGAGAACATTGTTATGAGTCATCACTACGTATTAACCCCTTAACGATCGGTTAATTTTCAAGAAAACGATCAGAAAAGTGCCTATTTTTTATTAGTGATATTTGATTAGTGCTGACATCTAGTTTAAAATAAACTAACTATCTACAGTTACCTCATAAATATCCTGGTATTGCCATCTGGTGAGTAAAATGAGAAATAAAATGTTTTCCTGGCAAAAGAAATGAATTAGTTTTATTCTTATCGGCGCATTACTACTGAACACTCCAGCCCGGAAATTACACGAAAGCGAGAAATAGAGGGCGAAACCTCACCCCGACATTTTCACGGGAGCGAGAAGGAAGGGGTTAAAGCAAGGGTGGAAACATCACCCTTGCGCTTTATTGCGCAACAAAAGAGTACTATGTATGACGTACAAGTATCACAGGAGGTGCTCGAAATCGCGCCTTTTGGCTAAGATGCACGAACGACACCCACGCGACATGCATTGGCGAATATTTTCGGAGATACCGAGTACTTCACTGATCGTAGCAGCAGCGATGGAGATTCGAGTTACCAGGTCCATTTCAGAATTTACGGGAGGGTCGTTCACAATGCTTTTCATGATACCCCCAAGAAAAAAATACAAGGAGATAAATCAGGTGAGCTCTGAGGCCAAGCAATGGAATGACCACGCCCAAAAGGTTGAAGCCATACTCCTCGCTGAACATAAGTGGAGATGGAGACACCGTCAAACATTTTTGGAAGTACCTCCTGAAGAAAACCGGATAATTATGAGAGTTCAGATGAGGAGGTGAGATGAATGGCCTTATTAAATTGCCCGCAACAATGCCTCAGCGTTGCTGTGGGTATTGTGGTCGGTTTCCGTGTCCATTGTCTAGAGGCCACAGGTGCTCGTTGCGCGTATAGAACCCACATCCCGTGAAAAGTTTACTTTGAACAAAACAAAACTGGAAAATTGTACATCCGTCGTACTGTGGTGTAGAAACCACTAATTTACAAATAACAGAAATATTTTTAGCATTGCCACGATATTTATATTTAAATTATAGGAGTTTTGACATGGAGGAGTTCCTCTAGAACTTTCAATACTGTGTAGATGATAAATATTGTTTTATGAGTTCAAATGTGAATTTTTACAGGCAAGGGTTGTATAGCTTTATCAAGGTATGACGAAGAGAAGGATATTTACTATACGACTTGTCCTTGTCTTCAAGGTTACGAATGTGAAGGTGAAGAGACAGAAGACGATGGAGTAAGTATGAAATTACATTAAGCTAAATACATGTATCAGCCATGCCTTTAGACAAAACAATCAATTAGATCCAAGAAGCAACCGTCTAAAAAAATGAATCATTACGCTTTCAGAACGAACGTCCATTTAGATGCATCTAACTAAATCCATGATTTATTCAAGACTTAGATCCTGTATCCCACTAAATCCATGATTCCTCCAAGATGTTAGACCCAACATACAAATGAATCATATAGGATTTCAGACCCAGATTTTAAGTCACAAATCTTCCAGGATTTTAGATTTCAACTTCTTTGTTTTGTAAATTGATTTGAAAGGCGCCATCATGTATTTTAGGTTAAATTCTTTGATTATAATTTTCTTGTTGATTTTTGTTCTTAACTTTTTCTTTCTTTTCTTTTTTGTAATGATACACTCCCCTTTAATAGCATCATATCTTCAAGAAAAGGTTTGGAGCAAGAAAAACTATGTTTGGATAGGTATTTTAGTTATGTGTATTGGCAAATTTATCAATTTTTTTCAATGCTCACCCGATTGACACGCGTCATTCAGGTATCAATAGGGCAGATTTGTTGACCACTCTTTCAGGGGCACCATATTAGGTGGGTCAATGTTGCTCCCACTCGTAAGAACGGATAATACAGAGAATGAAAGAACCTCCATGCCTTGTCCAGGATTCAAAGCCAGGACCTTTTTAATGTGAGGTCAGCTCTCTGAAAACTGCACAATCAGATCAGTTTATCGATTTTTATCAAAAATTTACTTATTTAATGTTAAAACTAACTAAAACGGTTTTGTACGTTCAAAATTTCTTTTAACTCGAACTGTGTACAAGGAAAGATATTCTTTGAAGCATTTCATATTTTTAAACATTCAGGCATTAAATTATTTAGCTGAAAATGCAGGTTACAAAATTCTATTGTTATAAGTATTCAATAGCCCAGTAAAATTGGATTTTTGACCGCAAAAAAAATTAATACTCAAGATTTCTTTCATAAAAAAAACTTGAATTACAATATTTTAAATTGTAACTGAAACCTCTTCTACTTTCCTCTGCATGCTTCCTCCCTTTTTTGGGGAAAATGAGGGTGTTCTGAAGGGGAGAAATGAATTGCTTCTTGACAGGCAAATGAGGCATTTTTTACGATGTGATTCTCGACGTTAAATTAAATGAGATGAATTTCAAGTAGGTTATGTACGATTATATGAGTTATAAAGGGTTTGTGTACAAAGAGTACAAATTTGAACCTGTACTTATTTACACAACTGATGAATTACTGTCTAAACTAGAAAACAAGTAAAATTTTACGTTGAATCAAATAAGAGTATACTCATGTTAATAAGCTAAACGTGCTTTTGTGTAAAGAAAGTACTACTTTTGGCATGTATTTATGTATAATTTTTACTTTGCTATCTAGGAGCTATTTGAACTTGTTAGTTATTTGTAGAGACTGTTTGAACATTTTCCGTCGCACATTTTCATGCTACATTGAATCCATATTAACACATCACATAATCTATGTCACATTAATTAACATTAAATCCGTATCAAGATTTATTAAAACTCGAGTTGATAGGATAAATAGCTGTGAAGTTATAATAGCTTTTCGAACAAAAAGTACAATTAATTCTAGCATTTATTTACGTATTTAACATTGTTAACAGACAAGTGAGGTATTGTTTCCTACATATTTATTTTCACTTTAACGAAGAAGACCCAACACGAATCATAAGAGTTTAAAAAGTTGGTGAAATATACTATTTAAAGTTTTAAAAGTTGGAGTGGTGAAATAAACTATTTTTGAACTGAACTTATTATGAAGAAAATTTGTATAACTTTCAAAAATATTGATTCGAATTTTATTTCATTTATTTCAGTATAAGAAATTTCCTCAAAAAAGGCAACTCATATGTTCTGATAGCTCCTAGATAGCAAAGTAAAATGTGTACATATATAGTTCATGTCAAAAATAGTACGTTTTATGCATAAAATCGGTTGCAACTTTTGAATTATTCGTTCTGTTGACTCGAGTTTAGTTTCATTAGACAATTATTTTTAGACAATTATTTTTTAGACAATTATTTTTGACCATATTTTTGCGAGAAGATTAAAAATATAATATTGAGGGCATTAACAGATTTTTTTTTGTGTTGGTATGCTTCTTACACTTATATCATCCACACCCACAAGCAACTGTCTGCTCTAAATACTGCGATAATATAAAATGAGATAGCCAAACAAAACGCATGGAGTTATTTAAATTCATATTCAAAAGTATTAATTGTTTTTTGAATTAACAATTTCTGTCATCTTTTAGGTATTTAAAACTGCAGCATATTACATGAAAGTATTAAATACATCATTTTTACAATAAAGTAAAATAAAGCATTAAGTAAAATTAGCATTAAGTAAAATTACATTTGCTATCTCAATTTCATCCAGAACAGACCAAATCAAGAGTTTTGGCAGACAGGCCAGCCAAAGAGAGGCCTGTCTGCCAAATGGTGGGAATAGTGGCCCGCCATTTAAGTAAATAAACAAAAAAATCACAATGTATATTTAAAAAACTGCGCAAACCTTTCACGTTTTCCCTAACCACAACCAAGTTTTATATAATAAAAACATTTGCTTACCTCGAACGTGAAAGAGATCACGGATTCTCTTACGATTAATTTGAAAAATAACAAAATAAAATCAACTACAATAATTAAGTAATTAAACAATTAGGCTAGTTGAAACATTTAGAATGATTAAAGGGGAAAAAAACTTTTATAATAAATTAGAAAAAATATCTAAATTTTGTAAGAAAGAAAATTTAGAATTGAACGAGGCCCAATTTAAAGGCACTATGGAAATCTCAAGACAGAGTGACCCAAAGACCCTCCCCCTTTTTACAGTACTAGAAATTTATGACCAGAAATCAGACAAAAGGGTGTTTCTGTGGATATTTGATATTTCCGAAGTTAGGAAAAAAGAGCCCCAAGGCAATATAAAGAAGTTGGAAAAAAAATATATTATTGGCATCAGACGGCCCCAGCTCTGAATAAAACTCTAAAAAAAGTAGAAATAAGTGGAATCTGGGGGCCCTGTTTAGTTATAAATAATAAATGCGTTAGAATTAAAAAAAATAATAAAACAATTAATACAATGAGATTTTAGACTTTTCGGGGCCCTGGGCCCATCCTTAGAAACTGCTCTGCATCACATAAAACTAATTACAGTGGGGGGAATTTAGTACTCACCCGTTCTGTTCACTATTGCCCCTCCACAGTTGGGGCAAAGTTGGGGCCTTCACTGCTCGCCTTCCAGGTTTTGGCGTGATTCGCTTTGGTTAGTTATCTTTCGCCCTTCTCTCCCAGTATCAATACATATATATATATATATATATATATATATATATATATATATATATATTCAAAATTTGTGTTAGAATGTTTTGTTCTTTAAATTATATCCAACGTAAAAAAACACGTAATCGAATCTTATGTTTCGTTTGATTAAGAATGATTTATATACATATGAAAAACTGTTCTTTTACTTTTTCTTTCAGTCTACTGTTGTGAAGAATACAAAATGCGTGGCAAAAGCATTTTAGAAACCACGACGAAATAGAGGATTTTTCTTAACTCTCTGCAATGGTTAGCACCTCATCAAGATATCGTTCTTTAAAGTGTTCCTCTGTCTTCTCAAACGGAGTGTAAACAATTACCAAACGAAGAGTCTTTTCTTATATTAATTTTTTATACTGAACATATTTGTTCATTTCGTACTTTGTTTTCATGCAAATAATGTGAAATGTTTAATAAAATATCAAAACCTTGCTGTTAGATCTACCAGCTTTGTTCATTAAAATAAAGGTATATTTCAAAAAAGAAGTAAAGGTTTATAACTTTATTTATATACTTATTTTTTGTTTTAAAATGAAATAAGTTAAATGCAACATCTTTTTGGAATTAAAAACAGTATCTTTTTTTTTTAGTAACGAGAACAAATGTTATACTCGATTTTAGAGCTCGGCACCTTACTTTACCGAAATCAGAGTCGAATTTATTTATATCAGAAATGTCAATAAATAAAAAAAATCATGCAGTCTGTAGATGTAATAGGTATTTCATTGACTAACTGATTTATACACCCCCCATGTTGCAATGACACGCACGGAAAGTGCACGCTGATTATTAATGGTCCTTTAGAGCAGTGTTCCCGTGGATCAAGTGGTACCGGACAGCCCATTCCATTGAAACTGAATTTAAATTCCTAGGTTTATACCCCAAATTAAAATTATCTGTGCTCCATTAAAATTTTATTTATTTAAAAAAAGTGATCCCCCGAAGGTTTGTCTCCGATTACCCCCCAGATGGAACCGTCTCATTGCAAGGAAACTTATATACACTTACTTATATACTTCATTGCAAGGAAACTTATATGAAACTTATATTTATATTTTGGTACAACTGTATTTTATTGTGATGGCATGCTTAAATACAGTTAAATTTAAATTAATAAATTAAAATAATCTAAAATGTAAACAATCAACGCCCCTCCCCCCAGCGGGCCGTGGTAAAATTATTAAACGTTGACAGGTCCGCGGTGATAAATAGGTTGGGGAACACTGCTTTAGAGATTTCGTCTTTGGATCAATCATAAACGAGGTGGAACTGTTTGTTTTTTCTTTTAGGGATATTTCATATTTTTCGGATGAAATAAGTAGATTAAAAAATTTTGATGACGTTTAAAGTGAAGGAAATTGAAAACAATCAGAAGTTAAGCGATGTATTAACCCTTTCATTCCTAAGAAATTAAATTTCCAAACAACTATATTTTTTTATGGTTTATTTCTCAATAACTATCAGATAGATTCATGGTAAATTTTGCCGTTTGAAGTTGAAACAAAGGAGTAAAAAAAATTTAAACTTCTCAAAAAATGCATTATTTTAGTAAATAAAAATAGAAATCAGAAATTAAGATGCATTTCAAGATGCCTTTTCTTTATGTAGATAAATAATTAGTAGTAACTTTTATTTATTTATATATTTAATTTTCGTCTTGGTATAGATTCAACGAAACACTTCTTTAAGCTCGAAAGTTATTTCGTTCTCTATTTTTACCAAAGCTTTCTAGAATTCTTTAACTGTTTTGTTTTTTTTTAAGTTAATTTTTTTATTATTTCCACAAACTGTTGGTTGGTTGGTTCTAATGCGATTTGCCATACGGGTAAGCCTTCTTGGTGAAACAGAGCAAATTTAAGGCAGAGTGTGCGATTCTTGTTTTTCAGTGACGCCATCTATGGCCGAGAATTCGACTTCGCCACATCATACGTCACACCTGTTTATAAGGCGGACCCATTCATACATCCATTCATTCATCCACATATCGTAATTTTGACCTGAATCAGAGAAGGATAGGTCTCCAATCCAGTACCCCCAGAGGTTTTGATTTGTTATGGGAACAAGGAAGACTTTCGCGAATGGAAAGATTTAACGTGCATCAGTCACTTTACTACACGAGGAGTCTTCGGGTTCGAACCCACAAACTCTCGGACATGGGCCCTATGTCCTACCGCCCAGACTTGATATAAGAGGATGAAACAGGCCACTTTAAAGTATACCATTATCATTCAGCCATTTTGTGGTTTGTCTTAAACGTAAAATCTAGCTTTTTTTCCCCTTCTTTTTTCAGTGTAACATAAAATTTTTAGGGTAAAGTGTTTCCATAGTGGGTAAGGAACTTTTGCAAAATGTTCAGATATCCGATGATCCCTTTTTTGTGCTAAACATGATATTCTATGCTTAGATGAGAGATCATCCAGATCCTGGTCTCCTTTAAGCTCCTTCGTTATTTTCAGACGGTTTTTACATGCGAAAAGTTTGTAGATGTCTTCTTCTCAGTCATTACTATAAGTTTTCGAAGATCATCCATGCAATCACATAATAAAGTTTCTTTCTAGTCTGGTCAAAATTCTTCACTCACATCAAATTTTTAAAATGAAATATGTTTTAAAACAAAAAAAGTTGATATGTATTGAGGAAGTTTATTCGATCATTATTTAACTAAATAAAGAAATAATTAAAAATTACTTTTTGTGTGTAATTAGCAATAATTTCTTTTCTTAAATGTTAAGTCCTTACTAGATAATACGAGATTGGAAAAATATTTTGATTTGATTAACTAGGTTTAAAGACAGAGGCATCCACAAATTATGTTACACTTTTTTCGATATTTTTTACCCACTTCTCTTTGTCACAAAGTACCACATTTCATCATGCCTCCCTCGCTACATGTAACTCTAGATTACACTAATAATACTTGTAGTTAAGAAACTGCACCCTTTATCCTAAATCACATTTCAAATTCTATTTTTAAACTGCAACTATGCGTTTTAGTAACATTTGCGAGCATAGCAATAGTAATGATTGTGTAGCTTGTTGAGGGTAATGATGAAAAATATAAATAACGAAAATATGTAATGTACCGATTTCAAAATGTGTGTTGTCACATTTCTTATTATCCTGTCCCACGACCTTGTCACAAACTGTCCCTATACCGTGAACTCCTTCTTTCTCTTCTAAGCGTGATACGATTTATGAATGTGATCCCATACGGTAAAGCACACAATATTAGAATTTTCCTTCTAAAATTATGGTAAAATAATGGCAGTAAACTGTTCATCCAATTATCCGTAAAATTTGCGGCAGACAGCATTTTTTATCTTTACAGTTTTGAAATCGCTTATAACTAGTATGGTTACAAACAAAAAATTATGAACGCGAAATTATACGGTCTTAAAACCACTTACAACCACCCTGGTTTCGAAACCACCAAACAGAAATTTAACTGGACATTGGAGCTCTGCTTTTTGTGAGGTAATGGGCATTAGAGTTACGTGATGGTTGGAGAGCGCCAGCGAGCAGGGGGCGAAGCCTCCTAGTTTTATTTAATTTTATTGAATGTTTTTAAAGTTATCGTAAAAAAAACGCAAGACGAAAAAATTAATTTCTTATAAATTGTCCATATCTCATAAACTTTTAATTTAAGTTAACGAAATTTTGCGTACTTATTGCATCGAATAACTGAAATAACTGTTATAAAGTTATTAACCTATTGCTATAAATTTTTCTCGTAGGTTGTTCAAAAACACCTTTTTTTCGTTTGTACTGTTGGATTTTCAAACCTTTGAAAGCTTTAAGCTGCATTGATATGTATGAGAAATCACCTAACGTAAACAGTTCTAAATTCATGAAATGATCCACTAAGATCAAAAAGTGGGTGAGCACAGAAGTGTTTTGTTCAACCCCTGTATATGAAGTGTAGTTAAAAAAAGAAGTTTGTGTTTCATATTGAGTAGTAAATCCAAAGTCTTTTGTTTTGTTCATCCATAGATCATTGGTTATCAAAAGCAAATTAATGACAAATGTGGTAATGGCTGTGAAATTTTTAATTAATAATAATACAGGATGGGTAGCGTTTTTAAAAAGTGTTTATTTTCGATTTTCGTTTTTTAAAAGCTCATAAAGGTGCTTTCTTTATTGGGTGTTTTTTTTTTAAAAAAAGTGCTTAATTTTCCCTTTTCAAAAATGAAATTTTATTTTTCTTTACCATGTTGATTTTCGCCACGTAATATGCAAAAGTGTGGTTTTCACATTGTTCAATTCAACGTTTTCACAAATCATTCAAACGCGTTGCATTTCGGCTTACCGTCATTCCGAAGGCGTATGAAAGCACCAATCCTTTTACATGTTTGATGAAATTCTTGTGGGTCGTCCGTTTGTGCATGAGCTGGATTCTGTGGGAATTTTTCGGGAAGCTTGCTAGAATTTTTGAGTAGACGTTAAACACCATGGTTAGGCAAATCGCAACAATTAGTAGCCACGTTAGATTCTGAAACTAACTCCATGTGATCTAAATCTTTATATTATTTCAAGAAATCAGTATGGTGGTAGCAGGTTCGATTCCCGATGGTTCCACAGGTTCGATGGGCTTTTCTGGGTTTTCATGTCTTATTGCTTTTTTTTTCTTCAAAAAAGAGGGCAGGGATAAGTACCTTATTTTAAAAAAAAGTTTATTTTAATGCATTAATAATTACGTTTAATTTCATGAATTAACTTAACATTTAGGTAATTAAAGTGTAATTAATAAATTAATACAAATAAATTGGTGCAAAAGTCTGAAAAAAGTTTCTTATGACATCACAATACAAAATACACCACACATTTGAAACTTATTTTAACGCAGGATTACTTTTTATTCATATTTTAATCGGAAAAAAAAAAATTTTTTTTTTCTTGCTTAGACAGCGAATTAAAGTCACTGTCATACGAATCAATGACCATACAGTCAAATCTAGCCAGCAACCAGACAATTTTTTTCACCATAGGTTCATCTTTATAGGCTGGACTACATATATAATTCAATAGAATAAGTCTTCAATATAACAGAGGATAAAAAATAAATCAATTTTAGAAAAACCGAGTAAAACCCCCTAGGTTTTACTCGTTAGATGGGTTTTGTCCATCCGGTGGGTTTTGTGAATTTGATGGGTTTTGTGCATTCGATGGGTTTTGTCCATCCGGTGGGTTTTGTCCATCCGGTGGATTTTGTGCATTCGATGGGTTTTGTCCATCCGGTGGGTTTCGTGCAGCTGATCTTTCCGAAGATTGGTTTGCAATTTGGTCCTTCTTAACGAACTTGTGAAGAGGGGAAAAAAATGTCCCAAGCTCCTCATTCTTTGTTGCTGTAGTCCAATCTTCTGCCGTCAAATCATTTTTCTGCAAGAAATATTCTACTACTTCTCTTGCTAGAGCGTCTACTATTTCCTAAAACAAAAATAAAGGCTTACTATAACAATGATAAGCAAACTGGCTTTAATAAATGATAGGTACTAAAAGAAAAGCTAATGTATCTTTTTTTACATTCTAAGTTTTTATTAGAATAATTTATCAATAAGCTCCACAATGGCAGATTAATATATTTTATTACATAAATTTTACGACCTTTGCAGCTTATATTCTTAGGAATACTGATGAATTTATGTTGACATTCAAACATAAATTTAACTTCCAGACATTTGTTTATTTCTTTATTTTTTTAAAAATATATTTCAATTGAATACCTGCAAGTGACGTTATCGTAGGTAAATCGTGGCATTTCTCGATTCAAAAGCAAACCAGGTACGACGCATCATATGGTTAGGCATAATCACTTCCCTTCTTGAGTCGCAAGAACCCAATTATCACATTGATTAGTATAAATTTACAGCGATTTTTTTCATTTTTGTTTAAATAAAACTCTAATGCTTCAAAAATATAATTCTTTAAAGAAAAATAATTATTATAATTTATGACCGACTTAATTAAGTATAAAAATATATACTTCGTTGTTATGATACTATGGATAGACATAAAATTTAAGCAAAAATATGTTTCTGGTTACCAAATTGGTCGCATCTTCTTCAAGTTGATGCATTGCTTTCTATACGTATGCATGCATTTATGTGCTTAAGTACATACATTGTATAAATTTGCGATAATAGCATGTGTTGCGTACACGCAACGTATGTACTTATGTACAACGTACGTATGTACTTGTATAACTACATACTTTTTAAATACTTATGCGGATGTAATGCATGTATATACAAAAAAATCGTTATATGCACAATGTACGTATGTGCATGCAACGTATACATGTACATAATTACAAATAATGTATAAATACACGCGAACATTTAAATATAATATATTTAAATGTACGCATGTATGTAATTATAATATACACATACATTGCGCATACATTAAAAAATTTATATAAGTAAAGTTATTAAAGTTCGTTTCAAAATTCATTCTAAGACATATAAAACTCGACCTCACATTTTTTAGAAAGCAAACGATAATCTTATTTCAAATTTCTTAATATTATTTCCACACATAAAATTTTTCCAGTTTATAAAGAAAGACTCAAAATTCCCTGCCTTTCCCCTGTTATCTCAGGTAATTGTTAAATTCCCTGTATTTTCTAGGTTTTCCCAATTCTCCATGTGGAGTGGCAGCAATGATTGCATCCTAGGAATAGCTCAATCCAACACGTGAAAAAAAAATCAAAACTGAGCATTGGAATTTGGGTAAATTTAAGATACTTTTATTAGTCCAAATAACTTTAGTTTTTAATCAAATTAACCCTAGCAGCAAAACAACTTGGGCACTCATAAGACCAATAGTCATGAACCTTGGCTCAATAAGGATTCAAAGGGACGTTATTTTCCAATATAACCCTTCTATAGAATTGTCCCATTCACCCGACATTTTATAGTTACTTTACAACCAATATCGATTCTATGTAGAATTGCCAAATTCACCTGATATTTTATATTCATTATTCTGCAAATATAGGCCCCATGAAGGCCGATATTGGCCCTATATAAGACCGATATCTAAACATCCCAGCATTGGTCTCTCGGAGCATGTTCACATAGGACACATATTGACATAAGTTTGAGACCAACTATGGTCAAGGTAAAATTATTTCGCGGGAAGTAATCATTTTAATACGAACCAATTTTGACTCATTTTCTCTGATGCAATAAAAAACCTATCTGTTTTTGGTTCAGATCATTTTTGAAAACATGTTGATTCGTAAATTTTTTTACCTATATGTATTTAGTAAAGGTCTAAGCCCCCTGTTCTCAACCGCTCACCGATCCCGATGAATGCTTCCAGCACCGTTTAAACTAGCCAACAAAATAACGGCAGTTTACCCATGTGATAGGTGACAGCCAATCAAAATCGAAAGCAGCACAAAGATCGCAAGAAAAAAAGTGAAGCTACATTATCTAGCCAGGGCTTTAAGTTTAAAAAGATGTGTGTCCGGATCCTGATTCATCTCCCACGCATTCTATTGACTCCTTGACCTGAGGGTCAGAGGGTGAAGAACACTGGAAGTGTCGTCCCATTGGGGGTGGAGCAAAGGACTTTTTCTTATGAGAAAGAATTTTTTTAGATCAGATTAGTTTGAACGCAGAAGAGTTGAATTTTAGCTGAACTATGATAGAGAAAGCATGAGCGAAAAGGGAGTAGTAGTGCTCCGAAATATTATATTCAACAGTTCATGTCTATTTTTGTAACTTATTTTATTTTTAATTTTATTTTAAATAATTATGTAATCCAGATTAATGAAATAAATAAGCTACACCAGCAAGTCCATGGTCATCATTAAGAGGAGTTCAGTAAACGCACCGAAGGATAAAATGTCTCACAATGTGCAATCAAATAATTTGCACAATAATATGGTTCAATCTGATGACAATTAAAGGTCTGGTTTCTTAGGACAAGCGCCTTATCTGAGCGTCAGCGGAAAGTTGACGTAGAGCTGACGCCAAGAAAATACTTCTTTGTTAGCTCAACGTGAGCAGTCGGTCCAACACAGACATTATCTCTCATTGCGCATGCATTAATAACGTAAACAAATATTTATTTTGAATTTGTATTGATTTTGTTTTTGTCAATCAGTGTTTTAGAGAACAAATAATGACTTTGTTCAAGAAAAAACACATTATAGCTGAGTTAAATGAAGAGTGCTATGTTTAATGCAGAAGCTATGTCTAATGTCAAAATCAAAATCTTGGCTGATTTCAATGTTCTGTTGGATGTTGTCCGCCATTGCTTCTGTGGTTAACGTCACGTTGTAATTCAACTGCAGTTGAGTTGGACGGCAATTTCAGTTCAAGATGAGCGTTCGATGACGTACTATATCAAATATCGTATACTATCAAATTCACAAATGGACCAATCAGAGGTTAGCGCTGATTTCCAGCTGACGGCGTCCTGTCCTAAGAAACCAGGCCTTAAGATAGCAACTCCGAAATTTCTAAGTTTAAAAATTAGACTTTGAATTTTTCAAAAACTTGCGAAATAGAAATTCATTTCGAGAAAAAAGTTTTTCAGAAATCAAACGCTTAATTTAAAATTAATTAATGTCGCAATTTTTCTTCAATGTTTTTCCATTGTACAATACGAATTAATAAAGTACTTACAGGTTTTCTGAGAGCCTCATCTTCAGCTTTTCTGTACGCCTCTGACATGGTGTAGTGCAAGTAGTTGTCTCCATTGCAACATGCCGCAATGCCTCGGACTATAAATATAAAAGGAGAAAGGAATGGAAGATGCTCCAATATCAGGAAACTCAACATTTGATGTTCTGAAATTTATTCGTCTAATTTCGAACGATTTCGTTAAAATTTTGTATTTTGTCATTTAAATCTACGTACATAAAATTACGTAACAACATATATGCTTCAAACTGAAAAATAAAGTGTGATCAAGACTACCAGAACATGGTCAAATGAACCATGTTTCTGGCTTTATGGGAACACTAGAAAGTTTAGTAATTTTTAACGAAGAGCTTTGGTAATGATTTTAGTAAAAATTAATTGTAAAGTTTAATTTTTGCACTTCAGAAGTAGTTAATGAATCAGAATTAGTTAATGACGTCAGTGCATTTGATTATTCCATAAACAACTTAAAACACTCAAAATGATTTATTTTACCGTTCTATTTACAAAATTGTAATACTAGCTGTTTCAATAAAACTCGAAACATGCTATGACGAAAAATGGCGTAAATATAAACATAATGTTCAAAAATAAATAAATATAAACTCAGAGGCATTTTGTTTCTTTTCCACTAACTAACAAAAAAACGAACAAGCTCAAAAAATGCAATCTCAAGCGGCTACCATAACAACTTATGGTAATCACTAACTAAAAATTCATTTAACTAACGACATATTAATAAAGATATTTTTATTTTCTCTCAATTCCAAAAAAAAAAAAACAGAACGTTATTTTCTCCATAGAATAGAATAGAACAATCTCCATAGAATAACATAGGGTAGTTTTTTCTCCCGATCGAGCGAGCGGACGCCCTTAAGATTGAAGCATTAAGTTCCTTATTTTGCGCATGGTACCATGAAATACTTTCACAACGTTAAAAAAAAGAAGAAAACTTAGATTTTTTTTATTAACATTTAGATTGCATTACTGTCGCAATTAAGATATCATTATTATTTTTGTTCACTAGAACAGAAAAAAAAAATGTGAATCCTATCTGGAGATAGGTTCCCACAGGTTTCAGACTGTTCAGAATTTTACTTACCTTGGTTCAATAGTTACTGCCGACAATAACATAGACAATGAGATTCGGAGTCGTCTAATTTGTTCAAATAAAACTTTTTATGGTTTAAAGCGTTTTTTCAAATCCTCTCTTTTATCAAAAAATACAAAACTTTTACTCTATAAAACATTAATTAGGCCAATACTTACTTATGGCTCTGTGACCTGGAATCTAACTCAAGCTGGTGAAAATAAAATTGCCATTTTTGAGTGAAAAATTTTGAGGACCATCCTTGGTGGGATAAAAATAAATAATTCCTGGAGAAGACGATATAATACTGAACTGTATAAAATCTACAGAGAGCCAGATATTGCGAAATTCATTAAAATAAATCGAATGAACTGGGCAGCTCACATTTTCAGAAGGAATGATGACTCAAATTTAAAGAAAATCCTATTACACAAACCCCTAACAAACAGGAAAAGAGGTAGACCCAGGCTGAGATGGCTGAATTTAGTTGAGACTGATTTCCTTACTCCAGTGTTTCCCAAAGTGTGGTACGCGTACCCCCGGCGATACGGGAACAGTTTAGAGAGGGTACGCGTTCTTATGAGAAATAACTTGCTACAAACGAAAATTTCAAAAAATTTAATTTAAAAACAAAGCTAGCCATGAAAATTTACGAGTACGTATTTTTCTTTTGGCTATTTTTTGCAGAGTGAACAGTTAATAATTATTGGTGTCAACAGCCAGTTGTGATTTTTAACTTTCGTGCAATTTTTTATAGTAAAAAATACATTCATTTTTTATTAGTGGTAGACAGCGTAACGAAAAATTTAGGAAGGGTACGCAAAAGTCATAAGTTTGGGAAACACTGCCTTACTCTAAAGGAGAAAAACTGGCGAACAAGTGTCAAAAGTAGAGAGAAGTGGATTCGATTTCAAAGGAAGGCACTTTCCCACCCTGGGCTGTCTAGCCAGATATGATGATGATGATTATTTTTGTTACTTATTTAAGTACCATATTACCACAATGCAAGCTACATGATGAGTTGATGACAATGACCTAACTGGTCTCCAATGGGCTAATATATTTTAAGTAAAATGCTTTACATAAAAAGTAGTGTTCTTCGGCAAAATAATTAAAATACTCACAAATGCAAACTACAGCAAGGAGTCCACACAAAGCCCACAAACCATACATTTGCGATTCTTTCTTAAGCTTTTTATAATCGTCACTCTCTTCCATGCACGTATCTGATGGTGCCTTCATGCGCTTATCTGATGGTGCCATCATGCACGCATAATAGCTAAATAAATTTGTAAATTGATATTATTAAGTGTCTTAAAGGTTATCAACAATTTAAAAACTAAATTAAAGAAAAATAATAATGCATAGAAGCGTAATATTTACTGCATTCAACTTACGCAACCAGAAAATTATTTTGTAACCAAGTTAACTGCTTTCAATGTTTGTCAACAGATGGAGCTGCTAAAGAAACATTCTAAACATGGGTTTTTCAACCTTTCTTTTGGCAACTCCATAACAATAGTTCTCCAAACTTTCCCTTATTTACCATGTAGGTGACAGTAATTAGAAATCTTTGAAATTCTCCTTAAATATATCAGACAATAATAAAAAATAATCATAAATTATAATTGATTTAAATTATTTTTAGTTAAAATGTAGAAAGTGTTAATATTTTTGAAGATATTTAGCACATTAAATTTTTTTTCTTCTTATATGTGACTGCTAACTTCAATATTTAGCTCCTCAAAAATCGGGCCACTGAGAGGCCCATGTTATTTACCAAATCTCAAAAATATTTTGAACCCTCTACCTGCTGTTTTCATTTCTGTTTAATTATTTTACAATATAGAAAAGGCTATTTAACTTACTCGCCATCCAAAGCTAGCGCAAAGACCCAAGCGAGAGGAACAATCAGTGCTTTAGAACAAACAGTGATGAAGGAAATAAAACAACTGCTAAAGACACTTATACTCGGAGTCCTACGACAACAACCATGACAAGCTCTCCATGTATCTGAGTAAACTATAAGACCTGAAAAAAATCGATAGTTTAATTCAATATAGCATCTTGAAAAGATGCAGAGTGCTTCAGAATAAGATGGCCAAAATGAAAAATCAACACAAGCGATCCAGAAAAAAAATCATACTCCTCCACATCGTAAATGTAGTTAAAAAAAATTAGCCATTAGAGGGCGCTTAATAAAATCACGAACAATCCACCACTATCTCCAAGATTTACTTCCAATATATTTTCATTCAGCCGCGATTGCTCAGGGGATAGAGAGTTCGCCTTCCAATAGAGTCCCCTTGTCATCAGGCTATAGATTTTCGTGGCTTTCCTTTCCATGTAACGCAAATGTGGTAGGTTCCATCAAAAAATCCTCCTCGAAGGCAAATTTCTCCCTATTCTTGATCCAGGAGTTATCTTGTCTTCTGGATTGAGTTCAAAGGCTACGGATTTGAACGTTAGTAGTCGTAAACCCAAAATATTGAGTCGACAGTTCAACGCCAGCTACAAAGTAAAATTAAGAAACGTATTTTTATTATTGAATTTTTTAAGATAACTCATTTACTAAACACTTTCATTGCAGGTAGTTTTAGAAGTCGAAAGAGTTTTCGCAGCTGCTGTTGAAATACTCCGGGTGTGTTTATAAAAAGTAACGCAATCTTAGGAGGCATCGATGTAAAGTGTGTATCTGAGCTTCTGTCAAAAACTGCTGTCGTACTATAAGTAGAAAACGTGTAATGTGTGTGTTAAACAAAAGTCTTAGCCCTGTGGCAGAATTTTTTCGAGATTCTGAGGTCGGGGGTGGGGGGAGACTGTATATATTTTTTTAATTGAACACGCGATAATTTTTTTATTCTAACATGTTGGGTGATTTTCTCGCATTTAGTTGGGGAGGGGAAAAGCACAAATTATTTCTTTCTTCGCATTTTGTAAATATTCATCACAGCAAAGTAAAAAAAAAAATATAATAATTAAAAATTATATAGTCAGTAGTAATTGCTGAAAAAAAGATTGATTATGAAATCACGTGAATTGGATTTCTCAAAAATGGATTACTTAAATGTGGATGGATTACTAAATTTCGGATTATTAAATTTAATTAAAAAATTTATTTTAATTATTAAATTTAGTTTAAAAATGGATTACTTAATTTCGTTTCAAGATTAGGTTGTTTTTTATAAATAATATCGCGCAAAAAATATCGGATTTAGAAACTATGGAGAAATCAATAGCAATAACTGCCAAAAATCCGATAGAATCATTTCCTTAAAAAGTCAATACTCAAATGCACAATTCGAATATTTTAAATTGCTCGAAATATATCGGGATATTTAAAAACCAAGTTTAAATCAATATTAATAACTGACGAAAATACAATCGAAATATTACATCGTTTTAACATACTAGGGGCATAAAGCGATTTTGCTGGGGGCATTGAGCGCGTCAAAAAGTGATTATCGAAATGCAGGATACGAATATTGCGAGAATTTCTATGGAAAAGAAAACAAAAATTTTTTATTTTTCAAAAGAAAATTCTTTCTGCAAGAACTCTTACATTGAAGAGCCAAAAAAACTGGTATACCTGCCTAATATCGTATAGGGCCCCCGCGAGCACGCAGAAGTGCCGCAACGCGACAGTAAGAGGGGGTGACGATATCTTCTGAACATCACGTTGCAAGGCATCCCAAATATGTTCAATAATGTTCATGTCTGGGGATTTTGGTGGAAAACGGAAGTGTCTAAATTCAGAAGAGTGCCGCTGGCCACCAAAATCCTCAGACATGAACATTATTGAGCATATTTGGGATGCCTTGCAACGTGATGTTCAGAAGATATCCTCACCCCCTCTTACTCCCACTGGTTTATGGATAGCCCTGCAGGATTCATGGTGTCAATTATCTCCAGCACTACTTCACACATTGATCGAATCTATGCCACGTCGTGTTGCGGCACTTCTGCGAAATCGCGGGGTCCCTACACGATATTAGGCAGGTATACCAGTTTTTTTGGCTCTTCAGTGTACTTTCTGTGAAAATGTCGTTGTGATACTGCAACGGGGAGTCTTAGATGTGGCACTTGAGCAATATTGGAACGTTTTCCGGACCTCAATGAAGTCTTTGTTTTCGTCACTCATGGAGAAAGAAGTTGACTTGTCATCTTGCCGAAGAATATATAATGTGTGTTCCACTTATATATTCTTTGGCCGTGAGCCTTGACTTTCAGTTTTCATGAAGTTCTAGTTGGATTTTTTTTTAATTTTCTTATTATGAGTTCAAAATGACACCGGAATTGTTGCTCTTTTTTTCAACCCTTTATAATCGCATGCAACGGCAAATCATAGCTGGTGTTGGTATACCTAGGCATGCGTAAACAATCATAAACTTTAAACGTTTTCTCTTATGGACCAGAACTTTATTTCCAAATTAAATAGAAATATTATAGAAGCGCTCTTAAATTCTAATACTGATATGCAGTGATTTTGATAATTTTCTTTTAGGTGGAAAAATGTCTCCAAATGGGCTATTATAAAAAAAGTTTCATAAGTTTAAGACATTTTTAAGTCATTTATCCGCTCTGAAGTCCAAATAATTCTTCACACTAAGATGATACATATAGTTTAAATTTATCGTTTCCAGGAGTTCCTTTGTCTTTTGGATTGGGTTCAAAATTGTAAGGCTACGTAGTTGACCACTAGCAGTCGTAAACCCGAATATTGGGTCGGCTGTTCAACGACGGTTAAAATATAGAGAGGTAATAATATCTCGGTCGTATGCATTCTAAAAATAGATAAGAGAATGAAACCAAAGAGTAAAATTAATTAAAATGAAACCAAAGAGTAAAATTAATTAAAATGAAACCAAAGAGTAAAATTAATTAAAATGAAACCAAAGAGTAAAATTAAGGCCTATTGAGTAAGAAAAAAAGTATATTACCCAGGAACCAAAAAAGTGCAAAACCTCCTCCGATGAAAGAGAGACCATAAGTGAATGCTAATTCCTGAATGCAGGGACAGGAAAAAATTCTATTTTCTTCGATGAACCACTCCGCCACAAATGCAAGAACCACACCAATTACATTCGCGATTGTAACAAGATGTGTTTCAAAAATACTCGAAAAACTCCTTGAGATTGATGCTACTTTTTTCCAAATAGTTTCTATTCCCATTTTTTGCCTTCCCAAAAAGTCTTCTCGTTAGCTCAGAATACTATGAAAATAAGAAAAATATTATTTTTTTTTGTACCAAAAAAAATAATGGATGCAGATTAAAACACTTATTTATTATGCACTACTGGTGTTTAAAATTAGGAAAATTTTCAGATTTTTCATAATCGATCGAAATCTTAAAATTTTCTTAATCTGAAACATCGAAGTTAATCTAAGCATGAAGAATAAATTAAAAATAAATATTTTCATAACTAGGATTTTTAAATATTATTAGAAAAAAAACCTGAAAAACACAAAACCCAGACAAATTTTCGCTAAAAAGATGACTAAACATTAGCTTCGGTCAAAAAGACTATTTTATCTTTAGAAAAAAAACTTACTTTAGAAAAGAACATACTTCTCACTTTACTTTAATACTTTAATATTTCATTACATACTTTAATATTTCGACAGTACAATTATTTTTTTCTTCAAAAAAAAATATTATAACTGAAAAGCTCTTAATCACAAAGACAACTGAATGTTGGGAAAAATAGGAAATAAACTTAGTCAATGTTTTTTTTTTCTTTTTTTTTTTACTGTTATAAGTTAACAACAGTAAATAAAAACAGTAGCAATTAAAATATTTATGTCTTAGTTTACTGCTGTGGTGAAGAATACAAAATGCGTTGAAAAAGCAATTTGGAAACCACGACGAAATAGAGGATTTTTCTAAACTCTCTGCAAAGGTTTACACCTCATCAAAATATTATTCTTTAAGGTGTTCCTCTGTCTTTTCAAATGGAGTGTAAACAATAACCAAACGAATAGTCTCTTCTTATATTCATTTTTAATACTGAACATATTTGTTCATTTCGTACTTTGTTTTCATGCAAATAATGCGAAAAGTTTAATAAAATATAAAAACCATAATGTTTGATTTACCAGTTTTGTAAACTAAAATAAAAACATAATCAAAGAAGAAAAAAAAGATTTATTGTTTTATTTATTTATTTGTTTTTTATTTTAAAATGCAACATCTTTTTGTAATTAAAAACAATATATAATATAATATACAAGGTGATTCTAAAAAGATGGGCAAAATTTTAGGAAGTGATAGTACACACCCAAGCAAACAATTTTTATCAAAGAATGCATGGTCGAAAATAAAACGCAAAACCGCTGGAGGGCGTCAAAGCTTATGTTCTTATAAGAGGCAAAAGCACACAAAGAACGATGAAGTTAAGTTATAAAAGCAAATTTAATGGCATGTGATTACAATAAGTGTTCAAAACAGTGGCCGGCAGCGGCTATGCTGGTATGCACGCTGTACAACGGCGAAGAAAAGATAGGGCATATCACGAACTTTTCCTGCAGTGGCTGAAAGCTTGGCGACAAGTAACGCAGAGCAGTAACTCGCAACAGGAATGGAGCTTTCACGTTTGCATCAAACAACTTTCCAAATGCGCTAGCACCTTAGCGTTTTGTTTTCGACCATGCATTCTTTGATAAAAATTGTTTACTTGGGTGTGTACTATATCACTTCCTAAAACTTTGCCCATCTCTTTAGAATCACCCTGTATACATATGTATTTATGATATATATATATATATATATATATATATATATATATATATATATATATATATATATATATATATATATATATATATATATATATATATATATATATATATATATATATATATATATATATATATATATATATATATATATATATTATAACAAGACAAGAACAAATATTAAAAGTCGAAAATCACTCGATTTTGGAGCACGGCACTCTACTCTACCACCGAAACTTGTTTACTTAAAAAACGGTAATAAATGAAAATCATGGGATTTATAGATTAAATAGGTATTTCATTGACGGGCTGATTTATATATCCCCCAGGTTACAATGACACGCACAGAAAGTGCCCGCTGATTATTGATGATCCTTTCGAGATTTCTTCGTTGGATCTACGCTAAAAACAGATAGAGCTGTTGTTTTTGCTTCAAGGGATATTTCTTACTTTTTGGATGAAATAAGTTGATTTTAGATGACGTTTAAAGTGATGGAAATTGAAAACATGAAAACAATCAGAAGTTCGGCGATGCATTAACCCTTTAATTTCCTTAGTAATTAAATTTCCAAGCAGCCATATTTTTATGTTTATTTCTCAATAACTATATGATAGATTCATGGTAAATTTTGTTATTTAAAATTAATTGAAGCAAAGAAGCAAAAAAATTTAGACCTTCCAAAAAAAAAAAAGCTTTATTTTAGTACATAAAAATACAAATCAGAAATTAAAATGCATTTTAAGATGAATGCAAAAAAAAAATGCTTTATTTTAGTAAATAAAAATAGAAATCAGAAATTAAAACGCATTTCAACATCCTGTATTTTTAAACAGATAAATTAGTAGTAATTTTTATTTGTATATTTATTTTTCGTATTTATTTGTATATTTATTTTTTGTATTTATTTGTATATTTATTTTTTGTATTTATTTGTATATTTATTTTTTGTCATGGCACAGATTCAACGAGCGACTTCTTTAAGCTCGATAGTTGCTTCGTTTCTTATTTTTACCAAACCTTAATTGTTAAACCTTAAGGTTTGGTAAAAAAAAATTTCAAAAAATACAAGAATTACAAAATTATAAAAGAAGAATTACAAGAGATATAAAAAGTTTGAAATTCTTAAATTTTTAATTTTTAGTTCTGTCTTTGTGTAACATCTAACAATTAAAATTGCATAATTATAATTCAAGTCTAACATCTTACAATTCAAGTTTATTCTTTCAGTGTCCCGCAGTGGACTGATCGTTAAGACACGGTTCCCAGCAGATCACCGAAGTCAAGCATCACTGGCTACGGTCAGTGTGCGGGTGGGTGACCACTTGGATCAGCCTGCGTAGGGACCGAGGGAGTGCGGTATGGGGCCTCGTTAAACTGTTTTACCGTAAAGTGCTCGACTTCGCGTGCAGGTCGTCGGGCTACCGAAGCGGGGGTGCCATCCCCTCTGCAGATGATCAAAATTGTGATGGCATGTCTTCGGATCATCCTCAGGTATGTTTCCCAGACCGTCGCCAATAGCCCATTGCGCAGCTCTAGTGCGACGTAAATGAACTACAACAACAACAATTATTCTATCAGTATTTAACTAAATAAAGAAATATGTAATTTAAAAAAATTCTATCTGTGTGTAATTAGCAATTATTTCTTTTCTTAAATGTTAATTCCTCATAATCATGTTAATCCCTCTGTTATATAACACGAGTTTTGAAAAATATTTTGATTGGCTTAAATAGTCTTAAAGGCAGGGCACATCCACACATTATGTCACACCTTTATCGATATTTTTGATCCCACTTCTCTTTGTCACAAAGTGCCACGTTTCCCCATGTCTCCATTGTGATATGCCACACTGTACATAAATAGTACTTGTAGTTAAGAAATTGCGCCCTGTATCATAAACCACATATCGAATTCAATTTTGCATTTACAACTGTACGTTTTAGTAACATTCGCGAGCATAATAATAATAATAATTGTATACCTTGTTGATGGAAATGATGAAAAAATATAAAAATAAAAAACGAAAATATTTAATACATCAATTTCAAAATGTGTGTTGTCACACTTCTAATTATCTCGCTCCACGACCTTGTCACAAATTACCATACCATGAACTCCTTCTTTCCCTTGCAAGCATGATATGATTTATGGATGGTCCCGTACGGCAAAACACGCACTGTTAGAATTTTCATTCTAAAATTACTGTAAAATAACTAGCAGCAGACTGCCCATTCAATTAACCATAAAGTTTACGGTTAAGAGCATTTTTTTTCTTAATGGTTTCGAAACCATTTACAATTAGCTAGGTTTCAAAACCTCAAAACAGAAATTTAACCGGGCAGAATAAGGTGATGGTTATTTTGAATTGTGTTTGAATAAATGAACCATGGAATGGGGATTAATTAGTTTATCTGGCTGTTTCACCTATCATAGAGATGAGAAATCCTAGATTTTTTTGTGCTTTATTGTGCTGCCTTCTAATGCATGAGTGAAAGTTTCGTATTATTTCGTAATAACCGGGCTTACAAATTGGAGAATGCGGAACACTGGTAGCTCTACATGTGTTGAAGGGAATGGAGAAAATATTGTGATGTCAACGCTGAGACTCGAACCCCAGTGCTGTCGGTCATGAGATTCGCAGATCAGCCCTCACAGCCATAATATG
This sequence comes from Parasteatoda tepidariorum, assembly GCF_982258835.1. NCBI lineage: Eukaryota > Metazoa > Arthropoda > Arachnida > Araneae > Theridiidae > Parasteatoda > Parasteatoda tepidariorum. The sequence goes on from NC_141763.1 coordinate 78,379,649, forward strand.
TACCCAGCTGCAAGGAACTAAGTGGTTTCATTAGGTGGATCTAGTTGATGCGGATAAAATTCTGGTTTTTTAACCGTATTATGTGATAACAGTTAATAAATAGTTTTTCTCACAGTTAACAGTTTCAATACCATCTTTTTAAGGTTATTTGACTGTTTTGTTTGAATATCATAAAATAACAATAAAATAAATTGTTATTTAACCATTTTTCAGAGGCATTTCTAAAATAGTACAGAAAGCTAATTTAAAATTAAGGTATACCAGAGCTGATTGTGCTCCGGAAAAAATCCGGATTTCCGGGTCTTTCTCTAACCGTTATCCGGAAGTTTCCGGATATCGAAGGTTCAGACGTTTCAAAAAATCATTGATCACAAAAGTTGCCGGAAATCAAATTTTCAAAGGTGGAACTTAAAAACACAGTTTATTTTATTTGTTTTTAAGGGAGAGGCAGATACTTTATTAGCTTATATTCAAAGTTAATATTCATTTTTTATCAGTAAATAGTTATAATCATAAACTCAAGAAAGAAAGACATATTTGTAAATTTTAATTACTTCTCCAGGTCATCATAGATTTGTGTAAAATTTGAATTATATTTTAAGTAAACTAAGAAATATTGAGAAAAAGGAAAAAAAAACTTGTTTGCATTTTCTTTTTCTTTTGAACTCAAGAAATTTTCCGGAATTTTTACTTGGGCTCACAATCACCCCTGCGGTGTACACACTTTCGCTTGCAATCCTGACTAAATTATTGGGACCACATATTTTTCAAGTTGCTGTTACTTCAAACATTTTGAGTTATTTGAATTCGAATTCATCGAAAATTAACTATGTTTTTTAAGAAAAAGAGCTCTTTTTGAGTCTGATTTTTAAATAATCATCCGGTGAAATAAATTAACATATTTAAGAGGCTTTCTCCCTCTCTCTCCTGGTTTTTAAGTAAAAATTTCGATTTGTATTTTGTTGTTCGTTTTTTTGTGCTTAATAAGCTTTTGACGATAGAATATCATTCGACAGAACTATGCGTTTCAGAAAAGATTGAAAATATAGTGGTCTTTTTATAAAATTGGAAGAAATAATGATTGATAATTTGCATATAACTTCTGCGGAATTTTTTTCATTAATTTGACGCAGTGAAACTATGTTATTTTTTGGTTTTGAGTATACAGTTTAAAACTACATCTTTGGCAGCTCTTAGATTTTTAAAATTTTCATTTATTGCAAATTAAACAATGTTGCTAAAAATTTTTAGCACAAATTTTACGAAAACAAAGATATTTATGTAAAATCTAAAAGTAGTCCTATGTATAATACTAAACTACATTTTGAAATTATGCTAATTGCAGAATTGTACTGATGTAATTTTTATGTAATCATAAAATAATGAATAAAGATTCTATAATACCACACGCCTAATATCTCAAATTGTGATTAGGTGCCAGTCTTGCATTTGGCATGTTTTCACATGACCTGCATATTTCATGTTTCGTACCATAGCCAATGGCCCATTGTGCAGCTATAGTGTGGCGTAAAAAACCACAGGTTTCGAAATGAGCCAAATGAAATCGAGAAATTGTTCACCATCTGTTTGTTTGTGAAAATTAAATAGGTGGATTAACACACAAAATTGATCACTCATAATCATAGTATATTCCGTCTATTTCTACGATTATGAGAGAAATGGATAAAAAGTAATAAAATTCTCAAATTGCTGGCTCAATAGTCTCTAAATAAAATAAATATTTCAATACTAACGCACTATTCCTCCATGCAAACACATCAACTAATCTTAACCCTTTTCCTGCGGCGCTTTGTATGATGAAGCCCACCATTCTGGTCCACCTTCTTATACCTGCCGTAATCTTACATTACAACCAACAGCCCAAACTTTTTCTTTTTTTACAGAATAGCACTCTATTGAAACATTAAAGCACTCTTTTTACGGAAAGAGCACTGTAACTGTCTTTGTGTCTCAAACTTTTCTTTTTTTCTTTCGAGAATGAATAGATGACGGTATTAATTTTCATGGATCTCGCAATAATATTTCTTCAATCTATTGAAGGTGCCTGATAGATAATTTTTTTTAAAATTGCAGACACCGAACTTTCTCGCCATGGAAGATGCCGGAAGTGTTGCTCATTTTGCGTTGCCTGTTGAGCACCTTATGACCAAAGGCACGGAAGCGAGCAACATTATCCATGCCACAGATACTCGTTAGGATGGGCCATAATCACACATCCTACTCAACAGAAGGCAACACATCCATGCTCTGAGCGGGATTCGAACCCGCAGCTATTGGTTTCACAGTCAGGCACGCTAACCGCTAGGCAACTTGGCCGGCAAATGGATAGTGTGATGCTTAAAAGGTAAAGATCAGTTCGAGGGAGAGAAAAAAATTAAACACAAAGATTTTTTCTCGTACTACAAGCTAACTTGGGTTTACAATTTTAAAAAAAAAAAAAAAAGTTACTGAAAACCACTGAAACAAGCTGCTCTGCAGCAAATGAAACATTAAGACATTAAAATATTCCATTTACTTTATAAATTTAGAACGTTATTCTCTTTCCGCATCAAAATACTGTTTTCTCGGTTTAACAAGCATAATATTCCTTGAAATCATTACCCAGAATTAACAGTTTACTTTGAAAAATTAATATACAGGGTGTTTAGAATTTAATGCGCTAAATACATACGTATTTTCTTTAAAATAAGTATCTTAAGTTAAATAAGTTAAAGTTGAGATAAGTTTTCTTTAAAATAAGTAAATGAAGTAGAAGAAAAGTGTGTAGATTACTTTTTTACTACATTTTTGATGAGGACTATAGACATCAAGAGTTGTTATCAGTAAACAATTTTTATATAACAGCTCAGAAGAAAAATAGTGCTGTTTCAGTGTAAAAGTTTTAATTAATTACATTCTTTTAATTTTACATTAATTGTTTGCTAATTTAGACCCTTTACCTTCTCGTATAAAGTGAATCTCGTTATAAAATGCCATGACGTAATCACTTATTTTACGCGTACAGTATGCACTAATGGAATATGCGCAACGTTTAAATGCCACACAACATAATAAGCGTTAAACAAGCGTTTTCTGAGGAAAAAAAATAGTGTTCATAGTCTTTCAATTAATATTAAATTGAACTGAAAACCTTTCGACACATATTTAAATAATTTCTTTTGCTCTTTATTAAAAACACTTTTAATATGCCACCATTTTAATAAATTTATTCAAAAAAGAAAGAAAAAATACTCAAGCACATTGAAAGCTACATTAAGTTGGACATTAAACAGGAAAAAAAAATCTATGTGAATCCATCCTAAGACTTCTAAAGAGAAGTCTTAATTCGCTATGTCTTAAAGTTCAGCGTTTTCTGCGCTAGCGCAGAATGGAGATTTTAAAAAGTCTAGTAAAAGCGCTTGCGCAGATGACGGAATGCGGTGAGACTTTGACTCTCATTGTTAAATCCTTGGTTTAACGGTTATAACAAGCTGGTTAGATTCGAAACTTTATTCTATTAAATCACAATTTTGAATTCCTGCAAAATAAGTTAGCTGTTGACTAATGTTAATCTAAACATAAAGATATTATGATTCTTAGAATTTAGAAAAACAAACCACTAGAAACAATATCGCAATTTTTTTTTTTACCCTTGATTCTGATTTTTTTGATCATACTAAAAAGTTTAAAAAGTTTAATTCTCATAAATTTATGATTTACTGAGCTTCATTTCATGGTATTAAAATTTTAACAGAATATCTATTAAATCCTCTCTAGTATTTTTAATCAAATATACAAATACATTCTCTCACTCATAAAATACCTTTTATTCACACAGAAGGGGAAATATATTCTAAGATAACTTTCAAAAAGAATTGTGAAATAAAAAAAAACACACACACACAATCAAACAACATTTTAATATTGATAACTTTTTATCAATCCTACCCAGCTGCTGAAATTCAGAACAAAAAGGATAAAAGATTTTGCAAAAAATATGTTACCATTCACAGACAATTCGTGATTTATACTTTATTAAAAAGGAACTTCAAGAGAGACAACATGAGAATTTACATAGTTCTAGCATTTTTTTGCTATTTAGCATTGGTAAGTACATTATTTATTTATGAGTGTACTTAATAGTATTTAAATTTTTTTAGACGTTCCTAATATTTTTTTTTCACTGAATGATCACTCTTTATTTCCAGGAAAGTTAACTACATAAAGTAACTGTCGAGAGTTATATTAAAATAGGCCAAAAAATGCTGTTTTATCGAAATTTAATGATTATGAGAGCTTGTCCAGTTGGTCCCCAAATCATTAAATTACGATAAGACAGCTTATACCGTACTTATTTTGAAAGCAATTCTTGACGTTAATCACTACCGTCTTTACGCATGGGGCACACCTGGGCAGTGACCGGAGGCAAATAGGCACTCAAAGGGCCCTTGAGAACCTTAATTTTTATAAATTGCGTTTAAAAAGCTAAGAGTAAACAACATTGCCTTGTATATTTTTTAAAATAAATATATCCTGTTATATGAAGTGGGAATTTTTTTCTACCAATAGTGATTGATTATCATACAAACACTAATAATTTGAATAGTTTGTCAACAAGAAAGCTTAAAAAATTCTACCGAAATCTATTTTTTTAAATTCAAATAAAAATTTTAGGTACTTGGGCATTGAAAGATGCTTTAATAACTGTTTAGTTTGGCAAAATATACCTTTTTTTTAACCTTTAATACCTTTTTTTAACCATATTCATACTTTTTTTTACCTTTGAATTTATTTTAATTTGTTATACCCTTTTGTTTATTTAATTTAATTATTTTAATTAACTTTCATAATTTTGAAAATTATTTTATTACTTGAGGATTACAATTGATCAATGTTTTTTTCAAATTACACATAGTTTAAAAATGCTTTTTTTTGTTTAGCTTCTGGGGTAATACAAATTTGCTTAAATTTTTTAAAATTATTGCATCATATCTTAAAAACGATTTATTTTATGTATGTAAAGTTTTTTAGTTCGTTTTTAAACATTATGATAGGTTATAGGGGTCTAAAATATTTATCTGCCCGGGAGCCCTGCATGCTATTAGGACTGCCCAGACGTTAATTAATAGAAAGCAAAAAAAATTAAGATAATTTAGCTAAATAAAAGTACCTAATGTTCAAAGGCATGTTACGTAACATTTCATAATAGGAATGCTCCCTTAGAGGTACGCGATAACATTTCCGGTTGTGATTTCATAGGTAATTCTTAATTTTTATAGTGGGTCCAACTTCCCCAAAAAAATTTGTTGCAGCATTTACGGGACACTCTGCAGATGGAGAATTATTTCGCGAAAACAAAGACTAGAGGAAGAAAAACGAAGAAAACTAGTTTATTCTGCAGCTTACTCTGTTACCTGGTTCTTTAATTTAATTCATTTGGTTGCTAATATACACTCTATAACAAAAAAATCGACGCACCAAGAAGCAATCATCCGATTTACTTCTTGGTGCCAGATTACAGTGGTGCATGGCTTGATCAGGCTGGAATGATGCCGACTTGGGACATATAGTCTTTACCGACGAATCCCGCTTCCAACTGTGTCCTGACGATCATCAAAGACGTGTATGGGGACGCACAGGTCAGAGGGGGGATCCTGCCCTCCCTATTGTACGCCACACCGGCCCTCAACAAGGCATTATGGTCTGGGGTGCCATTTCCTTTGACAGCCGAACCCCTTTGGTCGTCATTAGAGGTACACTTACTGTACAGCGGTACGTCGACGACATCCTAAGACCTGTTTTGCTACCGTTCCTTTTGCAGCGCCCTGGGCTGGTTTTTCAGCAGGACAATGCCAGACCACACATGGCACGTGTTGCTATGAGCTGTCTGAAAGCTTGCCTAACTCTTCCTTGGCCTGCCAGATCACCAGATCTCTCTCCCATCGAGCATGTCTGGGATATGATGAGAAGGCGAATGCATCTGGCACGGAATGTTGATGACCTCGTTCGACAATTGGATTGAATTTGGCAGGAAATTCCGCAAGAGATCATCCGGGAATTATAATCATTTACTATTCTGTACATTGTCTTCCTATCCACCAATTTTCGTTTCAATCGGACAACTCCTTCTTGGTGCGTCGATTTTTAGAGTGTACTTCTGATGGCTAAAGGGCTGAGGAAAATGTTAATTACATGCATTATAAAATTTCGTTTTTTGGTGCATTGAGGTTGTTTCCAAGTGAAAGGGGAAAAAATCATTTTTTCAGGAATGCCGTTACACAAAAATGTATGTTTCGTAGGCTAATTGGAATATCAGGCTCTCTTAAGAATATCGGGCCCTTTTTTTCAGGCTCTTCGTCAACTAATGTTAATCCTAAATGCTTCGACAATCTGGCTCAGTGGTTAAGGCTGATGAAATTACTGACCTTTTTTGCGAATAATTGCTATTTTTATAACTGCTGTGAGTTGGAGACACTTACTCATGACAGTTAGGCCAAGTTTAGCCTATCCAGCGTTGTTTTCGCACAGTTTGAAAATGGTTCAAAATATGGAGAAAAGTCGGAGTTTTGAGAAAATAAAAAGCATTTGTGGTCTAAATTTTAAATATTTAAAAACTTATTCCAATGCTGCATTATCTGGGCTCATAAAAATTAGCAAAAATTGAGAAGAAGGCAGAGATTTTGATAATTTTCCTCTAGGTGAAAAAATGTCTGAAAATGGCAATTTTTAAAAAATTGAAATAACCCTTAAAATATTTAAGTTATTTGTCTGTTCTAAAACCCAGATAATTCTTCACGGCTAGACTATATAGTTTAAAATCTTCGCCTAGATTCAAGTGTAAGGCACTTAAACTATGTTTTTTTTTAATTTTCTTTAGCGATAAAGCTTCCAAAAGCAGCGGTAAGGACTGAATTGTCGTTGTGATGGATTAGAGTTAGATTCTCAGTGGTGATTTTTTAGCCCCCCTTCCAAAATTTTGATTGTCGGCTATCTTTTGTCGTTTAGCCATTGTCAGGGAAGTAATCTGAAAAACTGCATAAAATCTTTTTATGTAATCTGAAACTATTTTCACTTTCAAAACTACAGATGTTTTTTTTTCTTTCAATGATATTTTCACTCTTTATCATTATCTTTCCAAGGTTTTGATTGTCGGCTATCTTTTGTCGTTTTGTCATTGTCTGGGAAGTAATCTGAAAAGTTGCATAAAACCTTTTTAAGTAATCTGAAACTAGTTTCACTTTCAAAACTACAGATGTTTTTTTCCTTTCAATGATATTTTCACTCTTTTTTTTTTGTCAAAATGTGCAAGTTTAAAAGTGTTATAAATGAAAGAAGGTCGCGTAAATGTTGCAGGAAGTTTCTAGGGGAGTTAGGACCCATCATCAGGAAAATTGCATGGTAATGCGTGAAAGTTCAGTCGTAGTGCCCTTAGTTTGGGCTGCTCAGAGAAACTCGTAACAACAGTTAACAATAGGGAAGCGCATTTAATGGCCTACTATGACATTTTTGGGTATAAGCTCTTATGAAAGTTTAATCCTGATAACAAGCCTTAACTCCCATAGAAGTTTGTCGCAACCCCTGTTTTAGATAACCTTTTTAAATTTGTACATTTTGACAAAAGACAGACAAAAAATGTCTTTAAGAAAACTGTAGCTTGGAGAAAGAAACCTATTGCTGATTTGAAATAAGTTATCTGAAAGTACCTGAGATTTTTTCCAAAAATCTCATATCATAAAAATCAAAAATATTGCTTCCCAGTATAATTCATAAAAAAGTAATATTTCATAATTCATAATAATGAAAACAGATGTTAAGCATTATAAACTATTAAGTAATGTTAATTAAAAGAAATTCCCACGTTTGAGAGAAAAAGAATTTAAAATAATTTTTAGTAAAAAAAAAAGAGTCAAAACTCCCTCGCATCCCAATAATTGATAAATATTAAGTGAAAATATGAAAAATAAGAGGGATTTTCAAATGATGATCAGAAAGAAACGATTAGAATAAATATTACATCTATATCGACTTGTAACTACAATGGAAAAGAAAGATGACGTAACCGACAGTTCAATACAAGTTTTCTATTTAAATTGTAAAAGCAATATTATCACACTATCAATAGGGAATTAAATTATTAGAATAAAACTATATCATAATCCATGGAGATTGTTAAAACAATGACAATAATGAAGTTACGAATTGATTATTAAAGATTTCTAATTAGAATTTTTTAAAACAATGTGATCATGCTATCAGCAAAGAATTACTATTGCAATATTGGAATGCAAGTTAGGGTCTTTTCTTAATCAATAGAAATCTTTAACAATATTAGCAAAAATGATGTAAGCAAGAGGCACAAAAAGATTTTTGGTTAAAAATCTTGAATGAATGTGATTATTCTATCTGCAAGAAATTAGAAATGCAATGTTTAAGTTAACACTTGGTCAATTGAAAACAACAATTAGAAGTTACTATCTGATCTCTATAGATTTTTCATTAAAACTTTTAAAGTAAAGTGATCACGCTTTATCATCATGGAATAATAGTGTTAATATTAAAATGAAATTACCCCTCAATTAAGAGAGAGTCCATATTATAATTAAAAAATTAAGTTGCCAATTAATTAATGAAGAATTTCAATTAGTTTTAAAAACAATGCAATCATTCAGTGAATAACAATTAAAATTCTTGAATAACAACTTGATCAATAAAACCTTTAAGTGACAATGGCAAGAGCTGAAGTTATCAATTACCCAATAATGATTTTTAACTAAATGCTTTGACACAATATGACAATGAATGTTTAAAACAATGTGATCACTCTATCAGTAAGGATTAACTACTATGAACAATGTACAAATTAAATTACTGCTTAATCAAATATGATATTACTAATTGGTAAAAAATGAATCTTGAATGGAATTTTTTTTAAAAGTTATTAAATGGAAAATTTAAATTAAAAATTGTTACGGGCTTTTGTCATGAAAACAATTATTTGAAACTAACTATAATTAGTTAATAATTATGTTAGTTAACTAATTTTAAAGGTAATTAGAGTATGGGTTTTGGTGATTCTGTATTTTTTATTAAGCATTTATGAAATATTTTGCTCATATCAACTTATTTTTTAGATATTTTTGCTGGAGATTTATGATATCTAAGTATTTAAAAATTAGATATTTATTTTTTTAAAGAAGTACTCCATTAGTATTTAAACTTAAAAGTGGAAAATATTTAAGAGAAAATAAAATATTCTTTTATTTGGTTCTATTTAAACTAAAACTATTTACATAAATGGCCATGTAAAACTATTTGCGTCAAAAAAATTAAAGAAGACTATTTATAAAAACAGCGACTAAAATAGGAAATTTTAATTTGGCTTCTTTTAAATGAAAAATCATTTAGGAAAAAGTCATTTGAAAACCATTTTGAAACCCTGATTCATACAGCAAAACTTCTTAAAATGCTTAACTTCTTAGATTTTATTTAATTTTATTTTATTTTAGAAATGAGGGAATGGTAAATGTGAACCATTTAACCTGATTTGATATATTCTAATGGATTCTGCAAGCTTAATTTCAGCAAATTAAGATTATAACGGACTGCAATTATTCTGCATTTTTAGTTGTAAATCACTGACATTGTAATTGAAACATTTTATTCTGTTTTCATTTAGGAATGATAATATGTTGTTAGAAAAAATGATACAATACGCTACAAAGTTTTAAAAAAAATCTTTATAACTATATTTATATATTTTTATAAACAAGAAGGTGAATATAAATTGGTTTTCTGAATTATATATTTCAATATTCTGCAATAACAAATACAAAATTTATAAACGTATTGTTTACTTTAAGAGAATATTGTTTTTCATATTTTAATTGAACTATTATGCTAAAATATGAGATTTTATTACATAAAAAGAACAAAAACTGAAAAACAATAGAACAATTTTATAACATATAAACAATTTTGTAAATTTTTTACATTTTAAAAAACATTTTCAAGTCAGAACATATGTATAAGTCATAAGACAAGCAGAAAGTTCACTGCTTGCATTTAAATAACTTTTTTTATGGGTATGATCTTATCTGAAGTTATAATCAAATTTATCTACCAATCAAATTTATTATTATTATTTAACCATAATTGATTTATATCGCTACAGTCTTAATAAAAAATTTAAATTTGACTTACATTCTTATCCAACGTGAAAATAAGTACTGAATATAATTTGAATATTGAAGATATCGAATATATAATCCCTAATTTCTACCTCCCTTTATTCTGATAAACATAGTTTTTGATAAGAGAAATATCAGCTTTCGATTGTGTCTGCGTGTAGAGATAATTCCACCTTATTAATACTTGTAAAAACTTATTTTTAAACATTCAGTATATATCTAGCACTTTTCCTAAAATTGTTTTACACTTTCCCAACATTCCATAGAAAAAAATTTATTTTTAGAATTATATTGTTTAAATTCAGTGTTTCCAATTAAATATATTAAATTATACGAAATGATTGAAATAAAATGATCTAAGTCGCAAATTTAATTAAAAATTCATTTAATTCTAACTATTCAAATTATAAATTAGTATTTGATTCGTAACGATGTTAATACTAGAATTCGATAACTTTATTAGAATACAAGTCGAAGTCGGCATAAAACATTGAAATTCCGACTCTTTATACTCGTAAAAACTTATTTTTAAGCATTCAGAAACATTAAAAAAATCTCCGAAAAAAACTGAGAACTTTTTTACAACGCAACTCTAAAAGTTCATATTCAAAATTTGTTTTGAAGGATCTTTTTGAAAGATAATTTTCTTTTAACAGGAAGTATTGCGTGTGTTTTCGATTTGATTACACGTGACTCAACTTTCTAGTAACAGAGTAAGAAATGACAGTTTGTTCTTAAAGTTTCAGTTCAGCTTATACTCTAAGTTTTTAAACTTAACATGTATTAATCACTTAGGTAAAGAATTTTAAGGTGAAATTTAAATTTTGAAAAATATGTTCTCATTTCCATAGATAAAACTTTGCTGTGAATTGACATTAAGGTTTTAAGCGGTTCTTCACAGACGTCCTTTATGACAAATTAAATAAAATGAAGATATAACCATTTAAAACACTTCGCACTCACACATCTATACACACAGATGCATTTAAAAATGTTAAATGCATGCAAACATAATATCTTCTTCTTTTTCAGCACGACAGCCCCTTACAGGCTTTGGCTGCCTCAACCACGCGTAGCCTCCAACGCCCCCTATCCCAGGCGACTTTTTTCCAGTTGTTAATCTTTAAAACTTTGAGATCTTTATCAGTGTCATCCAGCCATCTTGTTCGAGGTCTTTCTCCGGCCCGAGATCCAGAAGAATTTTTAAAGGTGGCGAATCGTACTGAAACTCTATGACTTTTTGGTCCATATGGGGCTTTGCGGGAATACTTTACTTTTTTTATACGTACAGAAAACATCATTTCTCACTCTTAGGTTAAAACTAATTACAAATTAATGAGATTTCTTCATTCCAAATGAATGAAAAATTATTTTAAACTTTCAAAACAATTTTTGTTTGTTTTAGGCATTGGCTGAACACAAAGACTGTAAGACGCAATCTGACTGTGGAGAAGATGAATGTTGTCTTAATAATTTGTTTTTTAAGCGTCCACACTGCTACCCAAGATACGGCGCAGGTATCTGACATACTCTTTTTTCTAAATAATTCTTCAGTAAACCATTGTTTTAATTTCTCATTTTTATTCTTTGCAATTTAAAACTTTAATACCATAACCTACAAAATAAATAATAAAGGGAGTCTTAATAATTTGGTAATAAATAAAAAAGGTAAACAAAACGGCAAATGACGGGCAGTGAGCAAAATAAAAAAAATGGACCACCCAGAATAAATTTGATCTAATGGTCGGATCTTCACTTTATAGGACTCAATCTTAATGGTTCGAGGGGGTGATATCAAACACACTAATTAATTAGTGCAGATGATATTTTAAGTTAAGATATCAGACACAAAAACGTCTCTGAATAAACATATTTTTTTAACTTATTTGGATTTTTGATCCCCAAAAATATGGTGTTGCCCCAATCTGGGAAATATGGTCCCAATAGTTAGTTTAGGAGATACTTTCTCTGAATAAACATAACTTTTTCTCGACGGATTCGGATTTCTAACACCCAAAATATGGGGAGAGTAGCCAGGAAATATGGTCAATCTGAGAAATATGGTCAGACTAGTTAGGTCCAGAAAGCAGTTCATATTTCACCATATCTCGATAATTTTTAAACGAATTGAAGTAAAGTTTTCGCACACAAATATAAAATTCATTTAGCTAGAGATAATTCTATGCAAATAAATAATAATGATAATAATAATAATAATAATAATAATAATAATAATAATAATAATAATAATAATAATAATAATAATAATAATAATAATAATAATAATAATAATAATAATAATAATAATAATGATAATAATAATAATAATGATAATAATAATAACAATAACTTTTTATAAAAATTTATCATTTTTGATTATTTTATTTAATATTACTCAAAAACAGTTTGAATTGTAAGGTATACAATTTTTTACATTATTTTAAAGAATATAATTTTACATCACAAAATTCGATCAAATTAAATAAAATCAAGAATCTAATCAGGGGTTCTAACCACGAACACCAGAATTTGAATAATGGGCTGCATCAAATGAATCATAATTCATACATTGGAATCTACAGATTTTATGCAAATCAGTTCTTAGAATCCAATCCCCAAATTGAATTTAAGAGCTTGAAATTTAAATTTATTCAACGTATTAAACTATATCCTATCTTCATTCGGATTCAGTAAAACTTCTGGGAATTCTATACTCTGCGGAATTTTAAGCTCATGAAAATTACGGATGTTTTTTAGCATGTTCTCATGTTCAAACATGAATTCTTTTTTGCAGGTAAGCGTTGTATAACTTTATCAAGGTATGACGAAGACAAGGATCAATTTTTAGTATCATGTCCTTGTGTTAAAGGTCACGAATGTAAAGGTGAAGAAGTAGAAGAAGATGGAGTAAGTATAGAACTATCTTAATCTAGATTCAACTATTAGATCCAACGATTAGATCTAGACCAAGCTAAATCACTGGCTTAAGATTTGACTTACCTGGTTTTGACTGGCTTGAGAGCAGACTTGGGAGTTCATACAAATTCAATAATGATGATCCAAAGCATTTTATTTTAGTGCTTTTTTAACTGTTCAATATTTCTCTCATAAGGTGAAATCTTCTCAATAAGATGCTAAAAAAACTTAGTATTTTTCTGTAACTAGACATGCAAAGTATCATAACTAAGTCTCAAACAACATCAACATTACGGGTAATCAAATTCTTTTATAACCCGCTAAATTTGATCTGAAGAACACCGATAAATTGGTATTTTTCAGTATTGGTATTTAGTAAACAAGATTCATTGGTATTTCTTAAATTTTCAGAAATATCATTGAAGGACTAACTACTATCCGGCTATCCCGAGAACTACTCGAGGCACCGGACTTGCGTGCTGGTGGTTTCCGCGGTTACGATCATAAGTCTTTGAAAATAGGAATGTGGGGTTAACCATTTTGCGCTGGGATAACAACATAATCTCCCATTGATTACTCTTGTTTTGAGAGTAACATACAATCTCAGACTTTTCTTCGGGATGTGTTCTCGTTACAGCTGGACAATAGAAATACTTATTTTGAATTATTTTTTAAAACTCGACAATACGTTGAAAGAAAGTAAAGAAAACTATACCAGAGCAATAACTAGAACTATATGTTTAGCTTTATGATCACGTTATAATGATTGGATTCTTGCGAGCAACGTCACGTGTGGGTCAGACAATCAGGCTCGTCGCTTGCGGGTATCCAACTAAGCCTGGTCCGAGAATTTTTTCGTCTTGATATTTAACCAGAGTCTTAAGGCTGTAATGTTAACACGACACGCACAACCACATTATTAGATACAACAATGTGATTAGTTGCAAGTGCCTTAACTGTGTGTGTTGAAAACTCTAAGTGATGTATGTTAAATAACTAAACATGGTATTAAATTACTACATTTGTCTAAAAACTTGTATTAAAATACTTTGTAATTTATATAGTATTTAATGTATTGAGAAAAGTAAATAATTGTATTTTTAGTTTGTTTTTATGAATAAAGCTTTTATTTTATTTTTTAGTATACCATTGTGAAGAATCCAAAATGCGTCTAAAAAGCAATTTAAGAACCAGGAAGAAATAGAAGATTTTTTCCAAATCATTCTGCAAAATTTTAGCTCTTATAGAGATTATTTTACATGGAACCATCTATATTCTCAAATGGAATGTAAAATTTTATGAAATACAATTTTTTTTTTGAAAAAAATCTGTATTTATTTTCTGCAATTTTTTATACATTTGTTAACTGCATACACTGATGATATCATATTTTAATAAAATTTTATGATCATGTGATAAATTCCACCTGACCGTTTCAAAAAAGAGGTGACACCAATTTCGCATTTTTATTACTTTGTGTGCATGTTGAAACACAAAGTGATGCATATAACTTATTCAAAAGTTTTGCTTAGAATAAGAACACTTAATGAGGTCTCCACCATCACCATATTGGATTTTAGGTACAGTTTGTCTAAAGTAAGAACTCCCCAAGCCATTCGTCTGGATCCGTGGCGGTGACTGTGATAACGAGGTATAACTATTTCAAGTAGGGGTGTTAGGTCGGAGAAAAAAAGAAAATCCATTTAAATGAAGTTAAGTCCAAATTTCGCACTTCAAAATTTTAGAGTGTTTTTTTAGGATTAGCCTCTATTTTCATTCAACTCAGTTTTTTTCATATCCGTCGTTGAACAGTCGACCTAATTTTGGGTTTATGACTACTAATGTTCAACTCCTTAGCCTTGTAATTTTGAACCCAATCCAGAAGACAAAGGAACTCCTGGATCGAGTTTTGGAGAGTTTTGCCTTCGTGGAGAACTTTTTGATGGAGCTAACCCGCATTTAGGTTACACGAGATTTGAGACCACGAGAACCTCCCACGGATAGCCTGACGGCAAGGGGACTTTAACTCATGATCCGTCTACCACTCAGGATATTTTATGTCAACACTGTGGTTGGTGTGAGCCGGGTGCGGAATTCGTATAGACCAGCTGTCACTGGGATTCGAACCCGGTTCCATTGTGAAGTGAACATTATATACTCGGAGCCACTCAGCTCAACTGGTGTTTTTCGTATTTTCTCTGTTTATTTTAAGCGAAAAATCATTTTTAGATATCTTAGGGGCCTCCTTAGCCGAGTGGTTTCGACCATCAAACGCTCTGTAGCGTGAAGGTATGTGATTTGAATTCTGCCTTGACTCTGGATAATGTGCGTGCTATCTTTCTCTGAATTGAGCTTTCTCTCCTTCTATTTGGCAATAAAAAATTTCAAAATAAACATGTGGTCTAAAACTAGGTAAGGATATCATATATTATTGTCTCGTATTGTCTAGCGTTATGGCAATTTTACAGGTTTATAAATATTTTGATACAGCGAATGAATAAAGGAAGAAAAGGAAGTGAGAAGGGGAAGAAATAAATCAGTTTCTTAAGCAAATAAAGAAAAATTATAAAAATCTATTTTTTTTATGTGGAAGTCTACAACTATAATTTTTATAAATTTCTTACTAAGAGTACTGGTGCGGTCAAATATCTCGGGAAATTCTCACCGGAAAAAAAAAAAAAAAAAAAAAAAAAAGACTTAAAATGCCCATGCGAAATATTTTCAAAAGATGCATTTAATAAAAATAAGCTCAACATCCCGTCTCCCCTCTGGGTTTTGAGTGGGAGCAAACCAAAATCTTAAGTAAGAAGCTCCACTGATTTGTCTTTTTTTAGAAGAAAATATTCCAATTTGACATCAAACTTGAAAAAAGAAATTTGCATATCGACACACAGATGCTGTTATTGTAATCGCAAAATGAAAGTGGGATACACAATTTAAAAATGACGATGGCTCGAGAAATGCGTGTTATATAGAAAATATAAAAATAGACGAGTTTGATGTTTTGAAAAATTTATCTTAGGACTCTAAACTTGATATGTACCAGCCTCCTGAACTTGGCATTACACCTGGAAATCGCTCTGGAGTCATTTTTCTATAAAAGTTATTGTTATTTTTCGATCTGGCAGTAATATCTCTAGATAGCTCCATTTTACGCAATTTGTTCAACCTCTTTTTCATCTGCGCACCAAAAAGCAATAAACTTTAGGTCAAATTGGATTTGTTTCCCCCATCCTTGGAAAATCCGTATCTGCAAACAAAAAGGGAGGGGCCTGTTTAATCATAAGAATGTTTAATCATTTCAAACCTTGGAGGTCAGTGCATCAATCTGTGCATGCAGTGCAATTTGTGTACCATAAGACAATAACCTTAAGGTCAAATAGGGTTTCTTTTTCCCCCGGAAAATCCAAAGCCGTTTTAAAAAAGGAAAGTTCCTATTCAATCATAAAAATGTTTAATCATTTCAAACTTAGAAGACCTGTTTATACACTTGTGTACCAAAAAATAATAACCTAAAGATCAAATTGATTTTTCTTTTTTTTCTCATGGAGAATTCAAATCTGCTATTAAAAAGGGAGGTTTTAATTTAATAACTTTGAAGGGGATAGCCTGGCTAGCAGGGCGCAGGACTCACGCTCGTTAGAACTGGAGGTCAAATCCAGCCGGCCGAAGACTCCCCGCGTCGTAAATGGTGACTGGTGCACGTTAAATGTATATGGTTACAATGTAATCCACGTTCCCATAACAAATTATACCCATAACAAGTAATTACCAGGTTACTTAACAGAGTAGACGTAAGTATAATAGCCCTTTTAAATACTTAACAGAGTAAACAAATGTATAATGCATAAGTTCTTTTAAATACAGTACAGAACCCGTTATCCACAAATCAGGAAACCGGAAAACCAAATAACCGGAACGAAATTCGATAAATTTTCCCGCCATTTTTTAAAAAAATGTTTTTTTCCTCATAAGATCTTAGGATTTTTCTTTCTTTTTTGAAAGTGCTTACCTTACCATCATTTTGGAAATAATCACTAGTGTATTCCTTCATCGTTTTTTCTTCTTTTTAAGATTATTTCAAAATATTTTTTTTTGTTTGGTTTAACAAGAAAAAAGCAGCATTTTATAGCGATTCAGAAAACCGGAAAAATCAGTTATCCGGAATAGCGATGGTCCCGATCGTTCCGGATAATCGGTTCCTTACTACTTAACAGAGTAAACAGACGTAACACGCATGAGCGTGACACCTATTACTCTTACGTGTTGAACGATAAGTAAATTCAAAGATTATATTTTAAAATATATGTATCAAAAAAAGAACGTACAATTAAACATCATTTTAATGTTGATAATTTTTTATCATAAATTCGGAGAAATAATAAAATTCGGAGAAAAGAATAAGAATAAAACATTTTGTACAACTTACTTGTCATGCCACAATAAGCTTTACATATTTCCTGGCTTTTAAAATTTCTTTAATTTCTTAAACTTATTTTTTTAATCATTCTTCATCTAGTTTTTATTAGATTAAACCAATTATTTATTTTTTATTACATTTTATTAAAACGAATATAAAATATTTTATTATTTTCTTAACACTCAATGTAACGGCTAACTTTGACTATACTATGAGTAACAATACTAATGTTACTCATTAATTCACTGTCTCGACTATATCAGAAGCAAAAATCTATTTATAATTCTTTATTCTTCATTTCTTACAACAAAAATGTTTCAGTTACAGGGTTATACTAATTCTCACTGTCTTTTTGGCGATTCGCTTTCGCCAAATTATTTTCAAATTTAATATTGATTATCGGGGGTTGGCTTATTTTTGCTATGTTATCTTTCGATAATTCGCCACCAATGTATCTCTTCCCATGCTCCTAACTGTCCGCTTTGAGCAATTCATTTACTTTTAATAATTTAGAATTATTGGCGATTTGGACTGGGGTCCAACTGTTGATTAGATATCTCGACATAATATTCTCGATGTGAAAAGTATAATTTTCTTGATCCCTTTAAGATACTTCTTTTCTTTATTTTAATAATATTTAAATGTGACCGTATTCTATTTAATATTTACTTAATAAATCAATTTTTTCTAAACGATTTTATTCATTTTTCTGGCATAAATTTCACTGCATCAGATCCAAATTGAAGTTTATCTGAAACGGCCAAAAATATGCATAATCCTTTGCTTACGGTGTGCCATGTTATACCACCACATATGATCCACATATTGTCCCCGCCGAAAGCAGAAGGTTAATGCTACAATGATGCTACCTCAACTAACCACTAATTCGGACTAACTTCCCTATCATAATATGATATCATTTTCGAACGTTTCGTGACTTTAATTTTTATTAAAAAGGAATAAGGAAAGAAAAAAAAATCGTTTTAGTATTATTCTTGTATTATTTTTTTGTTGTTGTTGTTGATGTGTGGTATTAGTAAACATTCTTCTTTTTTTTTGTCTATATATGTATTGAATAATTTTTTAACATCTTTATTTGATTTACATAAACGCATATGAAACGTTTTGAATTGGAAGGGCAATAATTAAAAACAAAAATATACCATAAACCTCTTAAATATTTTAATCCATACTATTCTTGAATTTGTCAAATTTAACGAATCATTATGAGGAAGTAAATTTCTAACAAACAAAAATGCATATGGAACAAGGATTTGACCCAGTTTAATATATCTCAACAGCAAGTTGAAACTGAAACCCAAAACTACCCTCCAACTGCATCAGAGACTGAACATTCTCTTTCTCAGAAATCGTCTCAAGAAAGTACGGAGTTGCTAAATGAAAATAATCAAAATTCTCCGGCTCTAAGACGCTCTGAAAGAATAAAAAATAAATTGTCCGCGAACGCGAGCTTAGCCTTGAAAGGATCATCTGTTCCTTAAAATTATAACCATGCGATAAATAACAATAAATATTCGGGGTGGAAAATCTTAATGGAAAATAAACTTCTTCCGATGAAGAAGCATAAAGTTTTCGAATTAATTGATAGGCCTAATAATGAAAAAATAATAAAAAGTAATTTAATAAAAAATGTCGATATCATAAAGTTCACAAACCTCGACTGTTTGCAGATGGGTTCAATTAAATAAAAAATTTTGATTATTCTGAATCATAATCACCTGTGGTAAATATTGAATCATTCAGGCTATTAATTGCGTCAGCAACAAAATTGTACTTATTTGTAAATTTTTTTTATATTAAAACTGCATGTGTATATGGTGATATTGATGAAACTAAATATCTAGAAGTACCTCCAGCTTTTTGTAGATAAGTATGGTTAGCAAAAATAAGAGTATTTATGGTCTACCTCAAAAAATTGATGTAAAGAAAATTGGCATATGAAGTAAATATGGTAGAAATTGGCAAATGAAGTAAAAAAAATGAACTTAAAAAGATTAGCCTTACTCAATTTGCATCTGACAATTGCGTATTTACTGAAATTACTGATAAAAACTTTTTTCTCAATTTGTGTATATGTGGATGATTTGGAAATATTTTCTAATGATTCGAAATTATATAAGGATATCTTTTAAAAACTTAATCAAACATTTAAATTAACCCTTTAACGGGCCATTTATTTCTAGTAAAATTAAATTAAAGTATTTTTGAAATTGAAATTGTTATAAGAATAATAATTGATATAAGAAGGAAAAAAAACTAATTTTAAAAAAAAATGTCATTTTTTGGTGGTAAGTAAATTTAACACGACCTATTAGGAACTTATTGACTTTTATTTTTCTTTATTTAAAAAATAAATTTTATAAATGCTGATATGTTCAAAAGGAATTATATATTTTATAATTTTTAGACATTTTTTTAAATTTACAAATGGCTGCCAATTTTATTCAAACGTACTTCAAAAAAGCTGAAGTTATTAGCAAATGGAAACCTAAATTAAAAGTGGTAAAGAAGTTCACCATAGACTTTAAAAAGTATACTTACCACGGCTTTAGAAAGGGTTAAGAGAAACAACTAATGGTTCAAAATTTTTAGGTTATTAAGATTTCGCAAAAAAAGGTGGAATTGGTTTATGTCAAACTCATTACATTGAATCTTTAATGAAAAAAATATGATTTGAAAAAATGTAAGGAAACAAATAACCCCCAATAACTAAAGGTGAAAATAGATATTTTAATCTTACTGATGATTTAGAAAATCAGACTGATTATATGGAAATCGTCGGTGACCTTTTATATGTAGCAAATAGAACCCGACCAAATTATGTTTTTCTAAATAGTTATTTATTACAATTTAATAAACGACCCGAAAAAAGACATTATGTTTCGGGATAAAAAATTTAAATATTTGAACGGTTTAAAAGATAGGATCGTTTTTTATAGTAAAGAATTCGATTTCTTTTTCTTAAGCCCGCAGATGAGTTGCGGCAACACAGAAGGAGGAAAATATTTTCTGTAATTATAATAGGTATTAAATACATTATTTATATTTTATCTCCATTATATTTTTTCTTGACATTTTATTTCCCCCCCCCCAAAAAAAATTTTTTTTTTGATATTATACTCTTGATATAAAAAATTATTTTAGCGTGAAATATGTTTAGTTAATCAAGAAATTTTTTAAAATTATTTTTGTAGCAAAATTTGTTTTAGAAATATTGTGAAAGAATCAAAAAGCGATAAATAACATGGTGGGTTCCAAATTTCCATCTGGCCATCTGACGAAACGTGTTGAAAAGTATTTTTCAAATTGCGGCTAGCCCACACGATTTGGGTATTAAGAATCCAAATTCCTTGAAAATAAAATGTTTATTTGCTTATTTGAAAATATAAAAGTACATTTTTGTGTTTGATTTTATAACTTAAATGATTTCTCGGATTCACTAATTGTATCTTATACAGCCAGAATTTAGAACCGGAACTTAAAAATTTTTCAAAGTGTTACGATTTTTTATTTTCATTTTTTTTTTCCGCACTGAACATTAGACTGATAAGTTTTAAATGGGATTTATTTCATCCAAATGTAAGTCGTGCCATGCGCTTATCATATTTAGGAATTCTTTTTCTTTAAGTAAAAACAGAAAAGCATCACTCATCCTAATTTGAAAATTAAAATAAAAAAATTATAATCACCGTTTTGAAAATAGGATTTTGTCCAGTTTCAGTGAGTTAATTATCGCCTAATTTACGAAGAGAAAAATTTATCAAAAATTTTTTTTAAGAATTATTTACTCCCAATTATTAACCAAGTTTAAAAACCGTAAAAAAAAGTAAAAAAGTTTTTTTTTCTTTAAAATTTAAGCAAATTAAGTATGCCACGTGTTGTTAATCTCTTAAAGATTTCTGAGAAAAACAGTTAGTAATAGATGCTGAGTGGATGTTGTGACCTATTTGATAACAAGCTGACCTTTTGCCGTTCTAGCAAATTAATTTTTCTTTTTATTTAAGCATCAGATGACCCTTTAAACATTTAAAATGTAAGATCGCGTTATTGTTTATTATTCTTGCTAATCTCTTTATTTTATCTGTTAACTCTATCTTTTGAGTTGTTTATTCAAACTATCTTCATTTAAAATCATTCCGGACTCATTTTTGTTTCAGATCCGAATGTGGAGTACGGAACTATGTTTAATTTTCGAAGTATTCTCTTTATTTTCATCGTCGTCACTTTATTAGCCTCCTATGAATGTCGGAAAAAGAAAAAACCATGTGACCGTCCCAGTCGACATCGTAAATGCCCGAAACCACCACCATGCATTTGCAATAATGAAACAACCATAGATCCTACTATTACAACAATGTTGCCGACGACTTTGCCAGGTGATGAAACAACTGTTTTCGTCTTTCCTGAAGCGGACCAGTTTTCGAGGACTCATTCTAGTAGCGAAGAAAGTCATGAAAGTAGTGAAGAGAATGAAAGATGCAGACCTCGGGGACACCACCACCATCATGGACACCGCGATCAAGGAGGTAATCATAGTGAACATGAACATGGTAGTGGCCATGGTTCCGACCACATTCAGTCAGGTCACGATCACGGGGATACTCGTGGACAGGATCATGGTTATGCTCACGGTGAACATGGAAGTGGGCATAACTTCAACCCAATTGATACTGGTAGTGGTCATGGTCAAAATCATGGTCATGATCATGACCATGGACACAGTTTCAGCGAAAATGGCAGTGGGCATAGCCAGAGCAATAGAGAAAGACACGAGAACCATCATCATGACCACGATCATGGACGTAGTCGTAATGAAAATGACATTGATCACGGACATAGTGAGGAACATGAACATCACCATCATGATCACAATCATGGACATAATCATCATGAAAGTAACAGTGTTCATGGACATAACAATAGCGGGGGACATGAACACCACCATCACGATCACGGACATAATCACAATGAAAACGGCAGTGGGGACAGGCGAGATAATAGTGAGAGACATGATCACCATCATCATGATCATAGTCATGAAGAGCATGGCGAGCATGGTAGTGGACACGGACGATTTGATGATAATTCGCACGATCTTGATCATCATCACCACCACCACCACCATCATCATCATCGGCGTTGTAAGCCACCTCCACCTTGCATCTGTCCTGGTGATAATCAAGAACAAACAGTTGTATAGTCATAATGTTTATTTCACAGCGACAAAACCGCATAAAATATATTGAAACTAGGTTTTGATACAGATTTCTTTTAAATGCTAGTGCAGAATGTAAAATATAATTCAAATGAATCTATAGTTTACAGATAGATGATTGTTTTTGTCTTATGAATGTGTTTGAATTATATATTCCTATTTTATCTACATAAAATTAAATTTATATCCTCTTAAGTCTGCTCTTTATGGGAATAACCCTTTTCAAACAATTATGTATCCTGTTTTTGAATCTTATTAATCTATTTATAGTCAATGAAAGGCATTTTGATTTCATAAGCCACACTGGTTCTGGGTAACAGGAATTTCTTACAATGAATCAAATTCAACGAATTCTTGCCTCTTTTTATACCTAAAATATAAACAACTTTCGTGAAAGTGAGAAGTTTCATTAAAAGGTTCAAAATAATTGAAATAAATTACAATTTTCTCAATAAGCGTAAATGCACACCTAAGAAGCATTAAAAAAATTAAGTGATGTTAATATTATAGATAGTTTTTGTATTGATTTAATATATATTTATATTTTAAACATGTTTTGATTGACACTGCCGACATATGCAACTTTAGGATCTTTCTTTTTTTTTCTCACTGATGCAATAGTTATTTGTCTTAGTTTTGAGCTTACTTTTTATATTCAGTAGGTCTTGGTAAGAACTTTTTACTCGTTTAATATTTATTTAAGCGATTCTTTCACCCAAACTGATATTTCAGGTAAGAATTACTGCACTTTATAAAAGCAATATTTGCAACAGAAAAAAAATATATTCTAATCTCTTTCAAAAACACTTTAATTCCATTTACAAAATTATTTACGGCTAAAATTGCATATATATCATGCCATAACTAATATTTGTATTGTTATCTACGAGCATATTCCTTTTTTTTACGCAAGGATTATCATATCACGTGATATTTAGTAAAAATTCCAAACATTTCTAGTTTTACTATCGAAAATTTGAATGATATTTTAGTACACATGTACGCAGATTTACCTTAGACTTATATTCTGAAAAGTTTGAAATTGAGAAGCTAAAACTTGCAGAAGGCCATCTTGTCGAAGCTCATTCCGCGCATGTCAACTATTACCAAAAAAAAAAAAAAAAAAAAAAAAAAAAAAAAAAAAAGAAGCTAAATTATAATTTTGTGAAGGAATCTAAGTTAGAGTGAAAATGTTGACCACAGATTTTATGAGCATAATTGTATGACGAATTCTGTTTTAGCTTTGTTTCTTTTTTTAAAAAGAACCTCAATATCTCCTAACATTATTTTGCTACAATTTATTCTTTTTTTCCCCCTTTTTTTTTTAAAAAAAAAGCATTTAAAGTAATAAGTTCGTGATTTACTGCAAATTGCAAATTTTCAGGAGGATGTCTTTTCTTTGTTTTTTTCTTTCTCTTTAGGCTCTTTTCAAAACTCATATAAAGCTGATAGAAACCAGAAGAAAGCATATTCAATATATTTTTAAAGGTTGCAAGTTTTAAATGAAAAGCAAAAAAGAGCTCAAGTGGCTTTAAACGTCTTAAGGAAAAAGAAAGGAAAAGAAAAATTTTTATTTATATTTGAACGTACTAATTCTACAGGATTATTGTTTTGCTTTTATTTTTTAAAAAAAATCAACAACTTGTGATTTTGAAAACTGCAAAATTTTATTTGCTTAATCTTAATTATTATTATTATATTTATTAAAATAAATAATCTTTTTCCCTCATCAAATTATGATGATGCCTTCATAGTATAATATACAAACATAGCGGAACTGTGAAGAATTCCAGATGAAATTACAGTATAAATTTAAAACAAAACATACAACTGGCAAAACGAAACAGCGCTCAAAATATTTATCGGATCGGAAAATAAAACGTAGTTTTTTTTTATATTTAGTTCATAAAGTGTAAACAGCTTTTAATTAATTTGTTCATTCAGTTAGTTCATAAAGTGTAAACAGGTATTAATTAATTTGTTCATTCAGTTAGTTCATAAAGTGTAAACAGGTTTTAATAAATATGACAATATATTAAGTTTAGTACTGTGAAAATTACAGACGAAGAAAACTAAATTTTAAAAAAAAAGTTATAGAAACACATGAAATTTTTAATACCTGAAAACCAATATTAAATCAATGAAATGCATTATTTTTTTAAAATCTGCTGTAACAAACTTAGCAGATAAAATCGTAAAATAAAGAATAATTAACTAATGATTCTAATTTAAATTGGAAATATTTTAAATCACTAAAAAAGAAAAGAAAACGCGAAAGAGTGGAGAAAGTAGGATTTAATAACTTATTTCAAAGAAAAAAAATCAATACTAATCTGAAAAGTTCATATAATCTTATACTAATTAAAAGAAAAACAATTTTATGTTTTTGTATTTTTGAAAACAAAAATGGCATTACTATTATATATATATATATAAAGTGAGAGATAAAACAAGGAAAAAGATATAAAGTTTTTAAATGAAGAGAAAAAAATTATTTAAAAAATGTTTTTGAAGAATATTTACAAATTTAAAAAATTTTAAAATTAAAAAAAAAGGGAAATTTAAGTAAAATAAGGAAAAGATGTAAACTCATCATCAGCTTACACGTTTTTATATATATATATATATATATATATATATATATATATATATATATATATATATATATATATATATATATATATATATATATATATGTGTGTGTAGCAGAATAAAGACAAAATGAATAAGAAGAAGAGTGAGAAAAACGAAGAAAATTAAGAAAAATAATAAGTTTCATTTACTGCGTATAAACTGCAAGTATATAATACTAAAAAAAAATATATATTTTTTTTTACTTGCATTTTATTTTTTAGTTTTTTGCTTGATATGTTTCATTTCGTTTTTTTTTTTTTTTTTTTACTTAATCGTGCTCTACAATATTTTCATTTCAATTTTTTCGGGTGCTCCTCACACCATTGTATTGATATATTTTTCATTCGCTATATTACTGCAACATTGAAAAACGCTAACTTTTGCCAATATAATCGTGTGGGCTGATGGCGTGATTTTATCTTTTCATTATTTTGCTTTCCGGCTTTTTTAATATTTCTTTTTATAAATAAAAAGTTTTTTTAAAATATCTTTAAAAACATTTTATTTTATTACTTTTCCTCTTTCCATTAATTTTTTATCATAATATATATATATATAATATTCGATTGAGCGAAAATCTAGGAAAACCCATGCAGATTCCGATTCAGCGTCTCGCTGAAAAAACAATTGCAAAAACTGACCATTACTGACTTGCGGAATAAAAAAAAGGTTTATTTGAATAATTATTAGCACAGTTCTTTGAAGTAGCACCAGCTGACCTTATTGAGTCTACAACAATGCAGGTACGATTCCTGAATGCGATTGAAGATGCTTAGAAGTTGTACTTTTGATGTTTGCTGAAGACTATCTTATGCTATGACTATTCAAGACTGGCTTCCACTTTCAGCCCCCCTTAGATTGAAAAACCTGCTTAATTTTTCGCAATTTTTACTCTCTCAACGAGTTCGCGATTTCATATTCTATGGCAAATTTTCCATAGAACACGAGATAAAAGAAATCGTAATATCTTTTACTCCTGCTTTGAATGTTTCGGTTGACTATCGGACCAACCCGAATTTGTATTATAAAGGTACATATTTTGAAACTTATTATAAAAACTCACAAATAGAGATTTTTTTTTCTTTTTTTAAACAGTAAATTTTCTTGTAAATTCTTGGTTCCCACTGATTAAATTAATAATGAAACAATTTTGCTATCACTTTCTTTCTTCTGAAAATATAATATGAAATTTTTAAAATACCGTCGGAGCGAGAGTAAATAAATTAGTAGTAGAAGTACTTAATTTACATCACATTACAACATTACAATTTAATTTCTCTGCAGAGGGGGTGGCAAGACTGCTCTGGTTAGCATGACGACATGCGCGTAAGGATGAGCACTTTACGATAGAACAGATTAATAAGAACTGTGACCGCACGCTCTTTGTATCTTTACAAACTGATCTACCATATCGATGGACAAAGTGTCACCAGTGAAGCAATGCACTATGGGCACAAATATTTAGCACTGTTAGCGCATGCCTGAATTGCATAAGCGTGTGATCGCATATGCGAATCGCATGCGATTAAAATATTCTTGCTCTCTTCTGAAAATGCTCTCTTCTGAAAATGAGCTTTTTTTTTTTAAATTTCTAATTTTTTGGTATATGAATTCCAATGGTATTATTGAAATTTTTCTACAAAATATGATAAATACGCTTCGTTATATAAGACCCGATACGTTGATTGATGAAATATTTCGTCTTTATCATTTGCAACCTGTATAATTTAGTTTGCTTCGTAATGATAATCATCCTATAGACGATAGTGTTTCAAAACGTTTCAGCATTTTTTTAAAAAAAGGCAAACTTTTTAACATTTAAAAAATTATAAGCCTTTCACTAATAGGAGGTAAAACACCGAAGTCAAGCATCATAGGCTGCCGTCAGAAAGCAGGTGGGTGACCACTTTGATCAGCCTGCGTCGGGCCCGAGGATGTGCGGTATCGGTCCTCGTTTAACTGTTTTACCGTAAAGTTCGTGCGCAGGTCGTTGGGTTACCAAGACAGGGGAACCATCGCCTATGCAATGGATCTAAATTGTGATGGCCTGTCTTCGGATCATCCTCAGGGATGTTTCCCAGACCATCACCAATTGTCCATTGTGCAGCTCTAGTGTGATGTAAATAAAATACCTACCACAAATATTGTGTTGAGAATGATCCGAAGACATGCCATCACAATTTTGATCCTCAGCAGAGGGGATGGCGCCCCTGCGTCGGTAGCCAGATGACCAGAACGCGAAGTTGAACAGTTTACGATAGAACAGTTTAACGAGGACCAATACCCCACACCCTCGGTCCCTACGCAGACTGATCCAAGTGGTCACCCACCCTCACATTGACCGCAGCAGTGATGCGGGACTTCGGTGTGCTGGGAACCGTGTCTTAACTATCAGTCCACTGCGGAACCCCTACCACATATTAAAAGCAGTTTTTGGAAAGTTAGGTCAAAGCTAATTCTAAATTGCAGATGAGATCATAAGAAACAGTGTTCGTATACAGAACTTTTGTCAACGGATAAAACTCAACAATTTTTTTAGTATTTATTTTTATGCTTATTAAAACAACAACTGAAAAAACTGAAACAAAGCGTTATTAAATAACCAAGAGCACGGTTTAATATTTTGTCTAAAAATTTACACATTCGTCTTTCACGTTGGTTTGTTTATCAAACGATTACTTTCAAATAATATTTGCTGATATATATTTATAGTTTTTGACAAAGTTATATTTTATCGTATATGTCAAAATTAGTCTTAAATTTCACTCTTTTGTTGAGTAAATAATCACAGTAATAAAACACTAGAGTTTTTGTCGATGCGAAATTTTTCATTTTTAGTGTAGATATATATGCAATGGGTATTCCTGATGAAGAAGGCGTTGATGATATTGAAGATTTAGGACAAGTTAAATTATCAAGTCCTGTAAATAAAGTGAGAAGAAAGAATGAGCCCAAGGAAGAAATTTTTGCAGACAGTATAATACCTGGTAAGTCGTAATGTATACTATTATTATTTAAACTGTATTAAGGAATAAGTTTGAAGTTTTCGCACTTGACTGTTAAAATTTGTGGAAGCTTGTTAATTATTAAATTTTTCTTTACTGGGTTTTCCTAAAAAAGAAGTAATTGGGAAGAGACAATTAGCAGTTGGAATATTTTTGTTATTTATATCCCAAAAAATCTATATAAATTTTGGCTGGCGAAACTGTTTTCCAAGTGTGTGTGCCGAACTGAACGCTTTCATATGCTGTTGTATAACTATGCACTTGATTTTCTCTGCACATTGAGCAGATTTTTTCTTAATGAATCAAATTTCCATGAAATATCACAATTGTGAAATAAAAAACTATGTAGTGTTTAATCTTTGAAAGACATTTTCAAAATCAAAGTAAAACAGAGAGAAACTATAGAGTTAATACAATTCATTTCTTATATCCAGAAACAAATAATGAATAGAAAATTCACTTGCTGGTCTATTTTACAAGGAAAAACTGTAGTAATAAAGAATCAAAATTAAATTAGAAACTATCTTTGATATAATTTATTTTTAGTTTAAGAAAAATAGAAGCTAAAGAAATTAAATTAAAAAAGAAACTAGGAGGCTTCGCCCCCTGCTGGAACTGCTTTCGCAGTTCATTTCGGATAGCTTCGCAATCCGATGCTCGCTTTGCTCGCTCATTGGATACGTTCTTAATGTCTAGCTTTTGTATACTCTTTTGAACACTGAAGTTCCGAAAACTTTTCACTGTAGAAAATTCTAAACCTGTGCTTTTCAATATTAATTTGAAATTGCAAACAGTTCACATATTTTTCTTAATCACACTATTCTAAATTTCAGTTGTTGAGAAAAGTAACTGTTGTAAGTTTTGTTTTACAGTCTTTCACACCAGAGGGCTAAAACCATGTGTTGTAAAACAATATGAAATAGTACTGAACGCCGGATGTAAAACATCGGCTTGGATGAAGATAATTTTGTGAGAATTTTTTTGATAATTCGGTGAGAATTCACCCGATTAGCCATTTGATGCTCACTACGTGCTCTTGCACGCCGAAGCCTATCAATTAAAACGTATTAGCGTTTTATATAATATAGATTAGCCATATGATGCTCACTACGTGCTCTTGGGCGCCGAATCCAATCAATTAAAAATGAAAACTGTTGCCAGCGCAAGAAAAGAAATATCGGTTTTATTGATACATACGTACGTATTAACGTTTTACATAATATAGATGATTTTGAAAATATATAATAAAGTTTAAAGCATTCTTCATCTTTGGAAATTGCAAAATTCTACGCAAAATAAAATAAATTTGAACTTCAGTTTTTATGAATGGTCAAACATCTACATTAAGGGAGAATGGTGGTGTAGTTTGATAGAGACATTTGATTCGACTTTGACTATGGGCAATAGATTAAATCCTTTCAAGCAACAAAGAGTCCATTTACAAATACGTTTTTTTCCTTTTATGTTTTAAATTTTTTTTTTGTCAAATTTTGTCTACTGAAGTTTTGTCTGCGTTATATTGAAAGTTTAGTTTTGCCTGCAAGGTGAAAATAATAAACGAGTGTAAATGTATGATAATGTCAGTTGTCATGCGACACATTTTAATTATTTTGAGAAAACATTATGTAGGGAAAATTTAAGTAAGACCAACTTGTGAACATTTGAAAACTTGATGTTGGAGCTAAGCTGTTTGACCTAGAAACTGTCAAGTTCAATTAAGATATTCATTGTTTAATTGTGTGCGAATTTCTTAAAAATCTTTACTACTGTTTTTCGTACTAAATTTTTTTTTTTTAGAAAAAACCAAGCAACTAGGTCTTACTCTTATTTGTGCGATAAGATAGGGTACACAAGTTAACTCCATAGGAAATTTAGAAATACTAGAATATCAGTAAAAAAGTAGCTGACATTTTATATGGCAATTGAGGCATGCAGTAAAATTTGTCTAGGGGCCTGTCAAACATTTGTTCAGCCTTGGATGTAGTTATCTTCCTTCGCTGCACTACAGCTTTCCTGGGCCTAGCATCACATCAAGGAGGTTGGTGGCAAAACTGGGTTTTTAACTGGTCTTTCCCTGAGAGCAGAGGTTATCAAAGCATAACAGAATGTTGCTGTTATTGCATCGAAATCCTTATTGTTTGTTAAGGTATGAATTTTTAGTAAGCGTATTAT
This sequence comes from Parasteatoda tepidariorum, assembly GCF_982258835.1. Classification (NCBI taxonomy): domain Eukaryota; kingdom Metazoa; phylum Arthropoda; class Arachnida; order Araneae; family Theridiidae; genus Parasteatoda; species Parasteatoda tepidariorum. The sequence goes on from NC_141763.1 coordinate 78,410,219, forward strand.
AAGCTGGACTAAAAATATAGATTTTGTATTTGTAATGACCAATTAATAATCTGCATATATGATATTTTACATTTAATACATTTATTTGAATCTTGATGCAAAGTTTTGTTACAATCAGAATTATCTCTAATTACAAGCAGGGAATCAAAAGATCCATAGACTGTTATCAGTGTTGATTTTCTCAATCGAAATTTTATTAGAGACATTTTTTTCTGTCTCAGTAATAGGTTTTTGTAAATTTCACCCAGTATTGAAAAAGGTGTATAATAGAGAGAGACCATACATTTTTGTTTATAGATTCAACCTTTCAAAAAGAAAATTTTTAAACATCAACAATAACTTAATTTTTCACCTTAATTTTTTTCATGACATTTTACTGACTTAAATTATTAAATTATGTGTTTTTATTTGATTTTCAATTGCAAAAATAAAGTGCTAAAATAGGTCTAATGTAAACGAGTTATCTTAGTTTAAAATAATAAATAAGATATGTATGTTAATTTTTTATTTCCAATACAGCAGGCGATACAGACATTATCCTAACGCCGTACAGACATCAAAAGAAAAGAAAAATACAAATACGGAAAGCAAGAATTAGCAAGCAAGAATTTATAGCAAGAATTTAAATTGAACAAAAGGTCTCTGGCCTCCCAGTATCTGGAGTAGATTCAGTTCTTTGTGAGAACTGAGCAGTTGAGGAGATGTTCAGCATTCATCGTTGCACCACTGCGGAAGAGGGGGCATTATCCACTATTTTAAGACGGAAAAGATGAGCGTTTAAGCAATCGTGCTTGGTAGCAAGACGAAAGGCAGCTACAGCACTGCTTCTTGGGCAATCGAGGAGATTTAGGATGTCATATCTCCATGATTTTTCTATTGCCCATTCTTTTAGCAATGATATATGTGTTGTCTTAATTGCATGATTAATCGTTAATGAAATGGACTTAACCAAGTTATATGGGGTTTGATTAACAAAGCAACCTAAATTAAAATCATAGATATTTTGTAATTTTTATTTCAGCTTTCATTCTTTAAGTTATTTTATGTAAAAATTCAGATGGGTTGATGAAACTTTCTGGTTTTTATAGTTGCAATTTCTTATTGTATTTAAATGCATGAACTAAATTTCTTTGGAAATTAAAAGTGTATGAAGTATTTTTAAATAATTAATAAAAAAGTTATGTTTTATAGGATCTCAGAAAGTTTATGTAAAGACATGGGGTTGTGCTCATAATAGCTCTGATAGTGAATACATGGCTGGTTTATTGGATCAAGCAGGATACAGTATAACAGGTGACATTTTTTTTAATAAAAATATAAATTTAAAAAAATTGTTTCACAGTGCAACATGTGCAGTATCATCAGGAGAATAAAATGGCATGGATTGGAAAATCTCAGATTGTAAAATTCGATATGTTCTGTAAGTTGGTGAGAAAAGCAAAAAATTAGACTGTTAAAAGAAGCACTATGTTGCACTGAAACACATCTTGGTTTTAATAACTATTCTATTTGTGACTTTAACTATTCTACATAATTAGAATCATATCACACATGATTAATCTTGTCATTTTAATTTAAATAAACATGGTATTTATTACTGTTACCTTTCCATTTTAATGGATATATTAAATTATCTTTGCTATTCCAGAGACATGCTATTGTAGCATCTCTTTTGAAAATCCTCACTCAATCATTTATTTCAACATAATAACAGAAATATTAGTTTATATATTTTTTATTGCTATAAAACCCCTCTCTAAAATAAGTATTGAATATTTTTTGCACTTTCAAATCCTAATATTTTCAGTCTCAATAAGTCATTTGATTTAAAAAAAAGGTTCAAAAAGTTATTTAAGCCATTATTTCACTGAATGTTGCCACACATTAAATGTAAATGTCATGAATCTTTATGAATGAAGGAAAAGTTGCACAACAACGGAATTTTTCTCAAGATGGCCGAAAACTATGATAAAAACGTTAGCTTTTGAAATAATTAATACATTGAGCAAATTTGAAATAATTAATGAACATTGATAATCAGTAGGTATTAATTGCACTGTCACTTGAAAATCAACAGGTATTCACTAGGTTAAAGGAACCCATTAACAATCCTTATAATCGTAGTTTTCTTGCTTGAAAATTTTATTCATTCTTTTTGTGAAATGGTTTGCTTTGGGATTTAATATTTGAGTTATAACAAATATTTTTTTGCAGTTTATGGGCGTTTATTATAAAATAGCTGGTTAGAACCAGAATAATATTCTTAATAATGTATTTTTAATTTTACATGGTACTTTATCGTGCAAATCACATAAATAAATAAATAAATAAAAAAAAAAACAAGTTGAGCTTTTAATTTTTTTTTACTTTCCTAATTTTAATAGAAGTTATCAATGTTTTGTTGAAGTTAGCTAAGTATTTTTTAGTTATAATTTTTTTTGTCTTTTTCCTTGGTATTTTTGTGTAGTAACAATTTATCGACTTCAGCTTATAACATGAGATTTCAGTTGGATGAAGGGTAGTTATATCATTTCATACACATAAAGTAATATCTTCTGATGCTTTCAAATTTTATTATTATTTACTATCGTTGAAAATTCAGAAAAATTCGAATCATAAATGGTGTTTATTATATGATTTTCAGATGATTCTGATCTTGGTGATATCTGGTTATTAAATAGTTGCACTGTAAAAAATCCAGCAGAAGATCACTTTCGTAATGCTATTGAGGAAGGGAGGAAAAAGAATAAGCAAGTTATTGTTGCTGGATGCGTTTCTCAAGCTGCTCCCAAAACACCTTATTTACAAAGTCTAAGTATGATTGGTGTGCAACAAATTGATCGTGTAGTTGAAGTTGTGGAAGAAACGCTTAAAGGTATTTTTCTTTTCTTTTATTAAATTTTTTCATAATATATATTTTTTTTACATAATATTAGGTTAAAACGTATCTAATATTTTATATTTTTACTATATAATGACTTATATTTCAGATAGAATTTCAACCTTTCAGTGTGTACCAGACATAGCTTGCTTAAAAACGTTCCACTAACCAGTGAATTTGTCCCTTGTAGACTTTTTATAATTAATTTACACAAATAAAATTAAACTTTCGAAAAAACATAATAATGGGGAAAAAAATCAGTTTGCACAAAACATAAAGGAACTGTAAATTTGTTTTTAAGTGTTGCTAAAAATAAAGTTTAAGATAATTAACTGAGTTTAGATGTAACTGATAAACATTTGTTATCATTTTCAGATGCAGACATTTTCTTGTGGTATCTAGTTTACAAATCAATACCTAACAGTATATTAAATAGTACAATAGATATTACTGTATACTCATGTAAAAGTTAATTACTGTACTAATGCAAAAGTAAATTTGAGCATTTTAAGATAAGAAGTATAAGTCTTATTAACGATTCTAGACTACTAGATTTTCTTATAGTTTCTTGCTAAGAAAGCAATTCTCGTCGATCAATATTGAATATTTATGGGTTATTTTCTCAATTTGTTAACTTTTGCGTCCTTAAGCAATATTTATTATAAACATTTATTTTCTTTATTTCATGGTATGTTTTGCTCGAAATACTCACAAGGAGTTGAAAAAATATGCTTCAAATACATTTTGCTCTTAAATTGTATTTAAAAATAAAATATTGGTAAAATATCATTACTTTCCCATGTATAAGAAAAGACAATAAGAAAAGATGATTTTTATAAGTAACATTGTTCTTATGTTTTATAACATTGTTAGTAAACATGAGAATAATAAGTTTTAAAATTTAAGAGCAAATTTCTGACAGCTATTTAATACTATTGAGATAAAATTGTTAACTATTATTGTGTTGTTTAGATAATTATGTATACATTTTGTTTTGTGTTTTAATTGCATTATTTAGAATATTTGCACAATTGCTTTTACTTTTTGTACTTCACTGTCACGTATGCAGTGACATCAAAAGTAGTCACTTTGAAATTTAAAATTTTTGTATCTTAATATTTTGATACCACATTATTTTATGATTATTAGTTTATATACAGTAATATTAGATCATATATTTCAAATAAATTAATGCATAAATAATAATTTAAATAATATTTTAAAGCACTCAGAATTGAAAAGGTTAAATTATTTTATTTTTTTTGGTCAGTTTTCATTTAAAAAATTGTGAGTATAAATAAGAATTTTGTTACTTTAAGAAACAAAACAATTTTTACGTATTAGAGAAATATGCAATTTCAGTTTTACTTATTTGTCTACGTTTCTTAATTTTAGAATAATTGTATGTATATAGGTAATAAAAAAAAGATTAAAAATTGAACTTCTACCCAAGTAGAAAGTTTGCTAAAATTTTATTCGACTGTTTGGATGAAAAGTTTTTTTTTTTTGGTTGCACAGATAAAATAAACAAAAATTTAAATTATGTGTCATTCAAAAAATACCACCAAGGCTAATCTCTACTCATTTTTAAATTGTCAATAATTTAGAAGAAATATACAAATTATATTTTGAAATGTAAAACAAATAATGTCTATTAGGTTTTTAAATTATTGTAGAGCAAATGGTATAGTTAAGAAGAAAAAAAATTATATATTGTCATTACTGTCCATCTTGATAATTACTGTCCTAGTACCCAAAAACACATTTTTGAATAACAAGCAAGAGTTTTGGTGTTTTAACTTGTGTGTGTTTTTTAAAATTTTTTTTTAAATATAAATATTGTGATTTTACTTAAGATAATATAAAAATCTAAGTGATACAAGGATGTTTTTACAATGAAAATGTAAAAATTCTTAATATTTCTTCAAATGTTTCCTTTAATTTACTTATTAATTACTGATTCATAGAGAAAAAATTAAATATTTTCTTATTTTTTTAAAGCATTAAGTGAAGGGACAGTAATTACATTTTTCCATGCAATTACAATTTAAAACTGTATCTAAATTTTTAATTTTAAACTTTTTTCATTGCTGGTCATTTTGTATACTTAAATGCATGGTTTTAATGTAACATTATCAATATAAATAAACTATGAGATAATATTTTAGGCAAAAGTTTTGAGGAAATCACCCACATTATATATTTTGTTATTGCCTCTTTTTAAGGTCATTCTGTTCAACTACTTGGAAGTAAAAGAGCTTCTGGTAAAAAACTTGGTGGTGCATCACTGCAGTTACCAAAAGTTAGAAGAAATGAACTGATAGAAATTATCCCTATCAATACTGGGTATAGTAACATCTTTTTTATAAATTGTTAGCTGTTTTATATCTTTTATTTCAGTAGTCCTGATTAGCACTTTTTACTTAAATTCTAATGTCTCTTCATTCATTGTTCTTCATTTATTCAATGTATCTTTTCTCAACATTTGTTTTTCCGATTTTCTTACAATTACACGATTTTTGTTTCATGTATGTATTTTTCAAAATTTAATTTCATCTGTTGCTATAAGTATTTTTATTGCTGTAATCTTATTATTAGCGATAAAACTAAAATATGTATTTTTAATGGTAAAATTTGCTACTTATGATCCATTATTTTAAATTTTACACAAATTGTTCAAAAAATCAAGAAATTGTTAGTTAATTTTAACTGCAATTACTGTCTAGAAGCAAGTTATGTTAAAATTACTTATGTTAAAATTATTTATTGTTTTGGTTCATTGTATCGTCCATTTAAATGAATTTCATTAATATAGTTAGTTAAATTTTAATAAAATCTCACTGAGGATATGCTAACAACCAATTTAAAATGTTTTAAGTAATTTGAAAAACAATCTCTTTTCCTAAATATTCTCTTTTCCAAAATATTTATTAAATATTTTTGCATAGGAAGAATATAATTTATGCTGGCAGGGCTGCCATTGGCAACTAAAAAGGTTACTAAATCGACTATTTTAAAGCAATAGCAACTAGGGCGACTATTTTAGTAGAAATATGAGTAAAAACAATTAATTTGCAATGAGTTGCGTAAAATCTGTGACTTTTTTAAGTCAATTAGCGACTAAAATTAAGAATAACATCTTGAGTTTCCCTCTTCCCCCACTTTTTTTTTTGCCGCACGTTTTCGTTTTATCCAAGCTTTATTCTTCCTCACTGATGTCAAAAGCAAGACAGACATGTTTAACCAATCAGACTAATAGAATTGGAATTCACACTGCGTGAATGCTCCTCATGTAATATCTCTGAGGATTACGTTTTTTCCCCTCTTATAATTTGAATGAAGTAGCAAAATAAAAAAAAAATTGTCTTTAATTACACAAAATAGGTAGTTAATTTTTTTAGAGCGAATTTAGAAAAAAAGGTAATGGTGATATTCATTTTGTCGAATTGGGATCGTAATTTTTTTGATAAGCTTTAAATTTGGAAATGCTTCAGTTAGAAAAATAAACAAAATAAAAACTTGATAGATAAATTAAATTGCAATATTTCTTTTTCTTTTCTTCAAATGTCTAAACTAAGCAGCTGCAAATTAAAGCCGAGAAAAGAAATTCGAGTTTCAAATTCACCTGTTCTGTAGCAAATAAAAATAAGACTCCCTGTTTTTATGTGTAGTGTGGCAGAATAAGGGTCCACAAGTAATTACAATTTTGGATCGGTTTGTTTTGATGTTCCGTTCGATTTGGAATATTGAAGTTTGCAGGGTCCACAGACGTCATATTTTCCCTACTTTTTCCATTATTTCGGCACTCTTCCTTTTTTTTTCTCCTGTTATATCCTATTTTTCTTATTTTTTAAAAAATCCTCTCATTTCTGCTTTTCCTCTTTTAAAATGCATAGTGACAGCCAACGAAACGAAATAATGACTCAAGGTCAAGTATTGCAACTGCACTTGTTTTCAGGGATGAGATTCTTCCGCGGAAATTTTTTTGATTTTTGAACAAGTTAAAATATTTTATGAGGAATTTAATTTTCCGCAGAGCGAAAGCATTGAAGTCCTCATTCCTCCCTCTGAATTTTCTCAAAACATCATTTCCTTGGGATAAAACTGGTTGATCTTTATACAGGGATGAGATTTTTTCGCTTTTGCCTTTCAAATTTCAGCCTTTTTATCAAAAACTCGGATTCTCTAAAAGTTTTTTTTTTTTAAAAAAAATAAATATCCTGTTTTTTTTTTTTTGAAAATTCAATCGTTGAAATAAAATAATCATATTTATTTACGATTTTCAAAGATAAACGAAAAATTCAAACTACATCCTAGCTGCGAACCCTTCCGTATTTTTACTTATTTTAGCTATTTTCTCTTCACAGAAAATAAGATTTACTGTATTTTTATTCGTCCGCCGGATAGCTCGTATTTTTGCAATTCAGACGTCATGACCCTGTGGTCTGGCATGAAAGTAAACGAAAAAATAAATAAATAAAATAATAGAGGTGGATTTGGGGTGAAAATATTTATTTGCTCATTCAATTAATCTTGTAAATTTTTATTTATTATGTCTAAGCAAAGACTATACAAACTAGCCTTTTAGAACTTCCAAGTCCAGTCTCTCGCGGTTTTAATATCCATCATCGATTTTCGTATTTACCTGATTTAAAAGTTGCGCAATGGGATTCTTATTTACGCTATTCAAACATCGTACATTATGATTCTTAGTTACGAGATTTAAAAATCCAATATTTCGTTTTGCATTTATGCATTTTTAAAATCGCAATTTTATTATCAAACATCGATTTTCGTATTTGCCTGATTTAAAAGTTGAATGTTGCGAGTCTTATTCAGGCGATTTAAATATCGTACATTGCGATTCTTATTTACGAGATTTAAAAATCCAATATAGCGATTTGTATTTACGCGCTTTTAAAACCCTATCATGTAGCGATTCGTATTCACGATTTTCGCATTTGCCTGATTTCAAAGTTGAACGTTGCGAGTCTTATTCAGGCGATTTAAATATCGTACATTGCGATTCTTATTTACGAGATTTAAAAATCCAATATAGCGATTTGTATCTACGCGCTTTTAAAACCCTATGTAGCGATTCGTATTCACGCGAGCTTAAAATCCTATGTCGTGACTCGTTATTGCGGTTGTAATATCAAACATCGATTTTCGTATTTATATGAAATCCAATCCAATATAGTAATTTGTATTTACGGTTTTCAAAACCCTATGTAGCGATTCGTATTCATGCGAGCTTAAAATTCTATGTCGTGATAAGTTTTTGCGGTTGTAATATCAAGCATCGATTTTCGTATTTATACGTGCTTTAAAAATGCTTGCTGTGATTTGTATTTGCGCAACTTGAAAATTATGCATCGTGATTCGTGTTTGCGTGCTCTAAAAATTACGCATCATGATTTGTATTTCTGCATATCTTAAAATTCTATATAGAGTTTCATATTCACATGATTTAAAAGCCTCATATCGGGATTCATATTCTCTCAATTTAAAATTAAGGCATGTGATTAATATTTATATATTCATACAAATTAAAATTAATCATCAGGATTTATAATCACATGGTTTACTAGTTTAAAGATCTCACTCTTTTTGTCAAATTTTTGTATATATATATATATATATATATATATATATATATATATATATATATATATATTCATTCATTCTTGGATTTCCTCTTTTTTACTTTCTAGCTGCTCTCATCCCTGTGTTTTTCAATTGGGGGTGTGAGGAGCAGAACGCGGTAGAACGTGAATTCTTATTAGTTCGTCAGCTTCTGTGTCTGCTTGCCAATTCATGTTTAACTCATGAAGCCAATTCATGAAGCTGATGAAAAATTATGAGTAACAGAGAGAGAACATGAAATTGAATTGGTTAGAATTTATAAACTTGTTCATGAAAGGAAAACAAATTTAATTGATTTCTATACTGAAAGCCCCAAGAAAATGTTAAGAAAATAATAAATTTCACATTTTATACAACATAGTTTGTATTTTTCCCACTTCATTTTCAATCATAAAATTCATAATTTTAATTTATTTGTACCTATATAATAATTTTCCTTTCATATTATTGTTGAAAATTATTTAAGTACTTTTAGAATGCATATTTTGTTTATTATATGCAAATTTTTATTTTATGGTAAAGTTTTATGGTTTATTTTATGGTATGGTATGAAAGTAAACGTCATTTCTACTTCATTTTTTATAATGCCTAAAATTTTTAGTCTCAAGCTTTTTTTTTCAATGCATTTTTTTTAATTACAACTATTGTTTCTTATATGAAAATTGAAGCCTTATGCCTCATAAAGAATAAAACTAAAAATAGATATTTTTAAAATGTTCAAATATTTTGGAAGTTTTCTACAGCAGTTCCTTCAGCATTCCTCTATCTATATATTGTTGGTAAATCCACAAATAAGTGTACATTTTTTATAAAATATGAGTATCTAACTGCACATTATTTGAATTTTATACTTTTATAGCACAAATAATTAAAATTATGTAAGAGGAGGATATGATGTTGGCACCTATTTTATATATCTTGGAGGCTATTTAGGAGACTTTTTTTCATATATGATGCAACTAAAGCAACTATTTTTCTTGTTTTCATCCAGTGGAAGCCCTGTGCTGGCAAGTAGAGCAGATTTATTAACAAACATCTAGAATACAAGGAACATGGTAAATGCTGCTTCCACTCGAAAGGCATGAATTATACCTATATAGTGCCTACATACTATTTAACCTATAAGGAAACGGAAATGACGTAAGAGAATGTTCAAGAAACTTCTAAAACATTCCATAAATAATAACTAAAATTTTAAATTACTTATGTACACATTGAAATGCCTCTGAAATCTTGGTAGAAATCGGCAGAACTTGAGGGATCAAATTCAGGAACTCCGACTTGCCAAGTGAGTTCCTTTAGCCGCTTGGCCGTGCCAACATGTTTCGTGCCAATATAATTATCCTGAATATTCCAAACATGATTTTCTTAAATATTCTAAATATAAATTTATAAAATATTCTTAATACAAATTTCCAAAAGATTCAAAATGTAAATTTATAAATATATCTTAAAGTTGCATGTATCGGAGATTAATTATATTTAAAATTTAGTATGTTTTGAGTTCATATATGAGAAATTTATATGCTATGATGAATAATTTTCTGGGTAATAGCTTATTGATTTTAACTAGTGCTATAATTTCAATTGCAGTTGTTTAAATCATTGCACATACTGTAAAACAAAACAAGCTAGAGGGAACTTAGCTAGTTATCCAATTCAAGAAATTGTTGATCGTGCAAAGCAAGCAATAGCAGGTACTTCTTTTTATTTCTGCATTTGAAATGTATTTAATTCTAAGTATAAAGTATTTTTAATTAAATTAATTTTTGTACTGGTTAGTCATGTCAATTTATATTTTAATAGATAATGAAAGAAGAAACGATGATATTTTTAATTGACTTCTTTAAATTTTTGTAGTTTTTAGAATGTTTTTAAACTGTATTAACTTGATCTTTAGCTTGACTTTTTTACTAATTAATTTTATTTGTCTTTTTCCCCTTACCTGTGTTAAATTATTTTGCTTGAAGACCTTGACAAGAACTTTTTGCTGAATGGAATCTTGTTAGTGAATAGAAGGTGTATTGCAAAACTGTGTCTCAATGAAAAATTTTCTGATAAATATAGTTTTGAAATAATATTGCTAGATAGGGGAAAATTATTGTGAAGAAGGTGCTTCAATATTCTATTAAAAAAATATTCTGTTTTCATTCTTTTGACTATATTGAACTGGAATCGCAATGAGCGGTAAGAAACATACATAAAATCTATAGATATTTTTTATTAATTTGAAACCCACCTTCTTTGTTTTTAGGTTAAAAGAGAAAAGATAGGTAGATTTTTACTTTTATTTATGTGGAGAAGTTTTTTATTTATATTTAACTTGTCAAAATTTTCTGCTTTAAGTATATATTTTTTCTCCTTTTTGTATTTTATAAATGGAATCTGGTTATAGGTACACTCTTGCTAGAATATCATCAACTAGAGACCTAATTTTAAAGTAATCATTTTAAGAATAACCAAAATATTAATACAATTTTTAATGGATATTGTTCAGGTAAAAGAATAATTAAGCCTTTGTTGAACTCACTAAAGTTATCACGGTTGTATTCATTAAAGTTATTACTTTCGAACTCATTCGGATTGCATTGATATTTGATTTTCTTTTCCTTTTTAAATCATCACAATGATTTAAATAGTATAATGCTGTGAAACTTTGATTAGAAGTGTGAAGCAACTGGGATCTTTCTAAAAAGAATTTCTGCTATTTTGGTACTTTAAAAATAAATTTTGTTAGCTTTTGAATGAAAAAATATGTTTGAAATTTAAGTTTTGAGGCCATTCAAATATTTTGTAAGAATCTATTTGGTAATATTGTGCTTCTCTCTTGTGTATGGTCTTTGTTTTCTAAATGTAATATATTTTGCAATATACTAGAATTTTTCGATAATTGTGGAAATTTAAATTTTTATATATTTAAATAAAAAAATTTTTTTGTCAGGATGCAATATTTTTTTTTAAATTTTGAAATTTTTTTTAAGTTAATTCTTTTTTAATCATTATTAATAGTTAAATTCATGTTTCAACAAATTTTGAAAATTATTTTATGCTGCAGTGTAGGAAAGTGCATCTAAAACAGTCAATACTACATTTTAAGATTAAACCAAAGTTTAAGAAAAACGAACTTATTGAAACTTCAATTTTAAATTTAGTTTATGTTTTAAATTATAATGCACAAAACAATCATTTGCTTCACCATTAAATCAAATTCACTGTTTTTCTTCATATTTTTTTTCTCCATAAACAATGTCTGCAGTATAGTAAAACTGTCATCTTTTATTTAATTGGAAAAGATATGCATTTCATTTAATTATTCTTTTTAACTGCTTATTCTAATCATGTTCTGAAAATTATTCTATGTTTTTTAATACTGAATAATAATACTTTACAGAGGGTGTCAAAGAAATTTGGATAACTTCAGAAGATACAGGTGCCTATGGAAGAGATATAGGGGAAACACTGCCAAAATTGCTTTATCAATTAGTAGAGGTAATACCAGATGACTGCATGCTTCGGCTTGGAATGACAAATCCACCATATATACTAGAGCATTTAGAAGTATGTATTATGTAGTAATAATATCCTAAATATTTTATTACGTAAGCAATTTACCAACTAAAATTTTTTATGGGTTTTTTTGTTTGGATTTTATAATCATACCTTAAATATTTGGATACTATAATCAACTTGTACTTTTTCTTTTTGTATATTATGTAATAAAAAGTAATGAAATTTTTATTGATAAAATACGGAATCTGTAAAAATGGTTAAAGATTTCAAAATACACTTTATTGAGCTTTTATGGACAGAAAACTATTTTATTTGTTTGGTTCAAATTTTGTTTTTTGAAATTGCATAGTTTAAAATGATATAAAAATATGCACATCTTACATTAAAAAAAATTTTTTTACCGTTATTAAATGAAATGATAAATTTAAAAAAGAACATTTTTTTTAATTAGTTTGCTCTGAGGATAAAAAAGTTTATATATGATAAAGTACAAATTAATGTTAAGGTGCCCAAATTTTAACTGCATTCAGACTAAATTATTGGAACCATATTTTCTAGATATTGTCTTATCTATGTTTTTTTGGAGATAGTATGTTTTTGTGTCCAATTTCGTAACTTAATTAATAGTTAGTACTAATTACATTTGAGGTCACTCTTTGAACCTTTGAGAATGAAAATTAGAGAAAATCTGATCATATGAATAAAATTTTTACATAATATTATTTTTTTCTTTGGCACATTGATACATTAATTATGGATTCATCAATGGTGATAAAAAAATGTATGCACTGTAAATATTACTCTGCCTTATAATTAATAAATTTATCTATTGTTTAATGCAAAATAGTTATTATCTTTTAACTAGTAAAATTATAACAAAATTATTTTCTGCTTTAAATAATTTTTAGGACATGTCAAAAATTTTGGCCCATCCACGAGTGTATTCTTTCCTGCATGTCCCAGTTCAGTCAGGCAGTGATTATGTCTTGGGAGAAATGAAACGAGAATATTGCATAGATGATTTTAAATTAGTTGTTGAATTCCTAAGGAAAAGGTAAATTAATTAACTTATATTTAAATAAGTTATTGCTATTTACATTATTTAATCATTGTATTTTGGAGAAAAAAATGTAATTATAACTTATGCAGGGTGCATAACCAAATTTTTTAAACAAAAAATAAGCTCCTTTTAAATAATCCAAGTGAATAATCCTCAATTCAAGCTCAAGGAATGTGGTACCGATCTAGAAAAGAACAGTGTAAAATATTATTAGCTTGCCAGTGACAAAGAGGATGGTGCTTCACTGATACACTCTTATAATGCCCAATTTTTCTGGTTATTTCATTGTAAGGCTTATAAAATATTTTCAGAATTTACTTTAATTCTCCAAAATTTATTATTAAACTCTCTTTCACAATATAATATATTGCAGCACTCAAAGTGGTTTACATCTCTGCTATTTTATCTTTCATGTGATCTTCTTATTTGTTACAATTTTATTTCTAAACTAGACTTTCATTACTATTTATTTTTAATTAGATTTTATTATGTATTACTTTTTCCTCTTTTGCTGAACTTCCTTATCCTTATTTAGTATTACAGTCAGCTTCTGTTCCTCGAAAGTTTGTAATTTTCTCTCATTAGATGCAGATTTGAAACTGGCAAAAATGCCAGATTTAATATTTATGTCATTGCGTATTTATATTATTAAGTTTGACATGTTGGCATTTTTTAACAATTAGATAAAATTTTTACTTTCCAAACATCAAAATTCATTGTTATTTTTATATTTTAAAAATTATAATTAAAAAAAAAAGAAACAAACATTTTTATCTGAAATCTTTAATATTATTGTGTATATTGTTGAGAAAATGTCAAAGATTAAAAAAAATTCCTTTTTTTAATTATTTCTGGCACTTTTGCCCTATCTTTGAGTAATTCATACCATTCTTCTTTATTAACTATTTTTAGGGTGTTATAAATTGTCCACAGATGTGGAAAGCTACATAAATTACAACTGTCTCCATGCCGACCGGACTGTTGTGTAGTGGTCAGGAAGCTGACCTCACATCGGAAAAGTCCTGGGTTCAAATCCCAGTCAAGACATGTATGTTCTTTCATTCTCTGTCCTTACTGTGAGAGCAACGTTTTCCCACCTAATATGGTGCCCTGAAAGAGTGGCCAAAAAATTTGCCCTACTGACACTCGAATAACGAGTGTCAATCGTGTTGGCATTGAAAAAAAAAATTTCATAATCGCTGTATGTCCACAAAATTTTTCTTTTTTAGGAAAATGACTTCATTTACAATATAATATTATCTATTCTGTTTTTTCTCTGTGCTGCTTCATCTTCTTTATTAACTCTAAGAATTTTTTTCAAATTTGTCCTCGACTGTCTCTCTTTATTGCTGATAGTTTGAATCCGATGGTTAATATAACTAGGTATATACCAAACTAGTCAGATCCAAAACAGTGTTGACCAACTAGCATTAAACCTATAAAAACTGCTCAACTTTTTGACTGAGGAAAGCTAGCTGAAATATTCAATGAAAGCGCTGTACCCTGTTAAGCAACCCAAACCAAATTTTTACAGAACTAAGATAAAGTTTGAAGGAATGTTCAGTTTCTTGACTAACTGCACTTGAATGAAATTTAATGATCTGTATGATGTTGAATATGAATATAAAGTAAATTAAAATTTTTACTGTAATAATTGGAAGAAAAAAAATTAATAAAAACAAGGAAGAAAATAAAAAATGCATTATTTCTCCTTTCCTTTTCATAAAACCTTCTATGTGAAGATGTTAATTTAGCATTAGGCGATTTCTAGTTTCATTAAAGCCCTAACAACATGGTAAAATAAAGAGAATTCCTACAACTTTAAGTCTGTGATGTATCTAAACTTTATACTGGTGTGGAAAAGGGCAACAAAGACATGTTAACGGAATATAATATTCTCCAAGTTTTATTTCGGAAGAAAAATGCAAGAATTATAATTTTATTAATTGACCCCTTTTCTCGTTTAAGTATCACATTTTTTTCAGTTTTTGATAAATTTATTTATACACTTTTACTGTATCTTATTGTTTTAACTAAACCTTGGCCAAAGAATACCTAAGGAGGCCTTTCCATTTCAATTCTAACCTTCAGTAAGGATAGGTTCGAAAAGGGACGAAAGATATTGCACCTCCAAAACCCGTTCCACTGTCTCCCCTACATTTTTTGTGGGGGTGCGTGTGTTAAGTAACCCGAAACTAATCGACTAACCACTGTCACAGAAGGGGGATTGCAACCTGCGGGGGTCAACTAGCTTTCAAAAGATATCAGAAGAAACTCACTCTTCATCTTATATTATGCTTTTCCTCTTTCTAAGAAAAACTTAAAAAATATTTTTTTAACTCTAAAACGACTTTATTTATTTTCAAAATAGTTTTATCATTTTATTTAACATGCACTTTTTCTAATTATATCTTGAATTGTTTATTATTTTGATTTGATTATTTAGAGAACTAATAATAACCAGAGTATTTAAATTTATAAAATTTTACTATGTAGTCATATGAAAGTAATTCATATAAAGTAACTACATTAAAAATAAATTTATATTTTCTCTATAGATCAAATAAAGTTTGTTAATTTTTTTAAAATTAATTTGCTAATTTTTAAAACTTTTTATGTTAAAGTAAAACCTTGAGTTCAAGATTTTATTTTTTTATTACGTATTTAATTTTCTTCTTTCAATTACAATTCAAATACAAATATTTTTCACAATCTTTTTTTAATTTTAATTAATTTTTTTTAAAAGATTGTTACACCGTTTTGAAACTAATTAAATTCTACCACTTTAAAAAACTATGTTAACATTTAATCCATTATTTAAGCAAATATGGTTGCTTACTATGTAAATTTGATTTAGACTTAAATATTTGAATTTCGCAATTTGAATGAACTAAATTAACCTTCACTAAAAACTCACTTCATTTTAATTATTACTTTTGCTAACTACAATTATTATTGTATAAATAACTCTGAACTGGAATTATGATTCGATCTTAAAAAATAAACACCGGGGTTATTTGTTATTTGTCACAAACAAATTGAAACATCAAAATTGAAAATTATTCCATTTAATTATCACAAAATTTTAAATCATATTAAGACAGATCTAGTTTCCGATTATATCACTTAACTTATTCAAATAATTTAGCTCGGATACATTTAAAACTTCACCCACAAACTCATATTCATCATTTTTACTTACATTATTTCTTCTCAGTTATAGTTTAAAAACTTATCGCCAGAGATATTATTTAACAATAATACAAAAGAAATTCCTTATTGATCTAAAAACAGTTATTTAGTATAAATTTATTAAACTGCATATTTTGAGAGCGCAGTTTTATATGAAGTTTATTTTAAAGGAATAAAGTAAAATATAACTTATTAAAAAGTGAATATATTTCATTTATCAGCTTTTGCTTGTTAAAAGGTATTTATATTTTATCAAATAATTTTTATCAAGTAATATCTTGTGATTACGTTATATAATAAAGGAACAACTTAATTTTTAATTTTAATTAAAATTATTATAACCCTAATAACAAAGAATAATGGTAAAAGTGGGTAATGAACGCATTTTATTTGTAAATGTCGTAAATAAAAGGACAAATAAATAACTTACAAAAGTATAACTTATTTCTAAGAAATTCCTTAAAAACTATCTTTGATAAGCTTTATAATTTTCTAAACGTAGAAGTAATATTATAAGAAAATTGATGTAACTCTTTCATTTCAGTTTTGAGGATTCATAAAAAATACCATTATTTCTGTCGTAAAAATAAATTATAACATTTTCGACTAATAAGCTGAAGTGACAGTTTAAATTTATTTTTCTAATAGATCATTTCGATGGATCATTAAAAACAACAAAATAAAACAATTCTATGTTATTTTACATTTTAGTACATAGATTTGTGAGACTGCTCACTGTAATTAATATAAAGATTTATCAAAATAATCGAAAGTAATTTATAAAAAAGTACGATAACGAAATTTTTGAAAGAAAAATGCATTTATTGGTTTTGATTAAAACTTACAACATAACAACAGATTGAGACAAGTTTACTTTACAAAATTTTATCAAATACAAAAATACAGAAAATTATGGTTATCTAGGAGATATATTCATATAGATGGCATGCTGGCTAACCCTGGGAGGTTTTCGTGTTTTTCCTCTTTATGTAATGCTAATGACGGTTAGTTTTCTTATATTTTAATTAACTATAATTACACTAATTAAAGTTTGCAGTATAGAAATTTCTACTAAAACTCTTCTCCATGAATGGCAAAAGAGGGTCAGGGAAGAGAAATTAAAATAACACATTGATTACATACTTTGTTCTAGCAAAATATTATGAATAAAAATTACATTATACACTTTTAATATGAATTCGAAAAATTTCTCGTTATTAAATACATCAGATATAGCATAATTACTACTCTTAATATATATTTTTAGAATATTGCGAAAAAAAGTTTTAAAAAGTGTATTAATTAGGAACTACAGATCAGGGAATCAACTAAGGAATCAGGTCTGAAAACATCAAAACCAGTTTGACTGTCTGAAGTAACAAAGAGTAGCTTAACTCTAAGTATTACAGCTTATTTTTTAATTTATCGTGATGAAATTTCGTGGTGTTTATAATAATCACATTTCTCATTCTTTCTATTTCATTTGGCAATCAAACTGGTTTCCATATTTTCAGTGTTGCGTTCCTAAGCATCGATTCATTATATTTTGGTACCGTTTGTATTTTTCTCTCGTGAATATTAATTATGACCACTAATGTTCTTTTACTTCCTTTTTTTTAAAGAATTTTACAATACATGCGTGTATTTTCATATTTTTCTTCATTTGCTGATTAAAATGAAAATTTCATAATACTTTAGTGTTCTTGTGTATTTACATTGAGGCCCTAAAAATAGGGTTAAGTGCTTGTTCATGTTTGGATGATGCGTGGTCTTGTGTACTAGCTATTTTTTTTCCTTACCGTGAAAAAACATACTATCCCAGCTATTGGAGTAATTAAAACTATTTACGGAATGAAAAAATTGGAACCTTTTGAATTTTTTTAATGTAAATGTTTTTTTAAACCTGCAAATGAGTGTACGATATATTTTTTAAAAAAAAAAGGAAAACTGCAGTTTTGTGATGCTTTATAGTATATTCGAAGATCTTTACGTCATTTATTCGATTTTAATTAATCTCACTTTATTCAGCAGCTAATTTTTTTAATTCTGAAATATCTCTAAAAAACAAGAAACAAAGTTTAAAAAAGGGGGAATAATGTATTTAAAAAATAAATTCCATTCTCAAAATGAATAAAAACAAGAAAATTATTACTACTAAATAAATGTATATAGAATGAACGAATTATCAGCAAATATAATTTTCATAATAAATTACAAGCTTATAACTAAAAAGAAAGCTATCGGTTTTTAAAGCGTTTCCCATATCAGTTCTTCAGAAGGACAGAGAGAGAAAAAGACTTTCAAAAGGGAGCAAGACCTCCCACCGAGAAGATTAGTGAACTTGGGGGTGGAAGTTGCCTTCCTCCCTTACTCAAAGGTAGAAAGTGACTTGTGTTTCAAAGGCAATATTACAAAAAGTAATAAAGATTAAAAAAATTAACCTATATTTTCGTGGATAGGAAAGATTGAAAAAATTATTAGTATTTTTTATTAATTTATCACTCCGATTCTTGAACAAGAAAAATCGATTCAAAGTATG
The DNA here is from genome assembly GCF_982258835.1 of Parasteatoda tepidariorum. Classification (NCBI taxonomy): domain Eukaryota; kingdom Metazoa; phylum Arthropoda; class Arachnida; order Araneae; family Theridiidae; genus Parasteatoda; species Parasteatoda tepidariorum. The sequence goes on from NC_141763.1 coordinate 78,429,047, forward strand.
ACAAGCCCGCCATAGACTTTACATGTTAAAAGCAGAATTGAGAAGTCTGCTTGGTGCAACACTTTTCTCCCGGCAACCACGATTGTGGACCCGACTTTCTGATCATTTGAGCGCGCCCCTTGTTTTTTGTTCGCCAAGAACTAAACATTCTTATTTAATACTACTTTATTTTATGTTCTATAGAGTTCCTGATATAACTATTGCTACTGATATCATTTGTGGCTTTCCAACAGAAACACCAGAGGTAAGAAATTGTATTTTTTCCAACTTTTTATTTAACATATAACTTTTATAAACATAAATTTATTGCTCTTTCTATTTTCATTGTAAATTGACAAAAATAATCAATATTTTTTTCAGTTGTGATTTTAGTATAGACATTTTCCTTCGATTCAGTTGAATTTGTCTAACTTCATTTATTGCTTCTTAAACTATTTAAAGTTGTGAAGAAAGATAGAAAAAGGAATGTTAAATAACTATATTTACAAATTATTATTTTTTATTCTTAGTTAGATTGTGTATTATAGCGAGCATGTCTTAAAAAAAATTAGTTTGATAATGTTTTGAAACATGAGAAAAGTCCCTAAATATGATTTATACCCCCTTTTAACTGCCTGAGGAAAAAATTCATTGTAAATAAGCAAGTTTCTTTAATAGGAGCTCTCAAAGTTTTGCAAACGTCAACTGATATTTTCTATGCAGATACAAAAGTTCATAGAGAGTTAAACAAATAAAAAAATTATATATAAATCATTTGAATGGATTCACATATTTTTTGAGAGTCAAACTGTGAAAAAAGCCGAATTACATACTATCAGTTCCAGAGTGCTATTCTGGTAAAATAATAATTACATCTATAGTTTTATTATTCTACACTGTAAATAGGGATCATAGGATTAGTCTATTGTTGTAGGAGTGTACTAGCTTTTAACGGAGCCTTCTCCTCTATATAAGGATGGCTGTAAATTGTATCGAATTGGCAGTAAATGATTCCTAATACAAAGTATATCCTGTACAGAAAACACCTTCTGGTGATACACTCAATCATCTAAAAATTGGCCATCAGGAGTTTAAAACTATCTCCAGTTTTAGTTACCTTTGTTAGCTATCTAAATACAACATTACCTCTGAAATCCTATGTTTTATGTCCAACAAAATACTTTTTGGATTTCACACTTTATTAAGATCTCACTTCCTCTCCAGAAAAAAAAAAGTTTCTAATCTATAAAACTCTTAATAGGCCAGTTCTGAGCCGTGGTGATTCAGGGGATAGAGCGTTTGCCTTTCAATCAGATGAACTGGGTTGGAATCCCAGCGATGGCTGGCTGATTCGAATGCCGCTCTCGGCTCGCACTGGCGTAAAATATCCTCAGTGGTACGCAGTTAATGGTCCCCTTGCAGTCAGTCTTACTGTTGGAGGTTTTCCTCTCCATATAACGCAAATGCGAGTTACTTCCATAAGAAAGTCCTCCACAAAGGGAAATTTCTCCCAATATTTTATCTAGGAGTTCCCTTGTCTCCTAGATTAGGTTTAAAATTATAAGGCTACGAGGGTGACCAATAATAGTTTAAAGTTGAAATCGGGTGGGTTGGTCAATGGCAGTTATAAAATAAAATAGGCCAGTTTCAATGTACATTTTATATATCAACCAAAAACCTGGCTACTATCTAAAAATTGAGAGCACAAAATAAGTTTTTGAAAAAAAGGTTTTCAGAAGCATACTTGGCAGTGTTAAAGAAATATACTTCTGGTGAAAACGTTTTAAATTGGAAATTTGTAGAATATTTAAAGAGCCTAATATCTTCAAGAATATCAAAATTAAAACAATTAACTCAGTTGCTAATATTGCCAGAATGGTTGAAAAACATCCGTAATTCCGATTCTATAGAATCAGATTTTAAAATGATTGGGATAAAAGTTTGGCAGTTTAGGTTAAAAAATAGGTTTTCCTAGAGGAATCTTCAACAGAAGTACTTAGCTCACCAAGTAATGCCAATATTATTGAGCTTTTATTATTTGCAACTAATATTATTGCTCTTATTTTCTTTTTGTAGGATTTCCTGGAGACATTAAATTTAGTGAAACAATACCATTTTCCAGTTTTATATATCAACCAGTTTTTTCCCAGACCTGGCACTCCAGCTGCAAAAATGAAAAAAATTCCTGGACAAGAGGTAAATATTCTTTCGATCAAAAAAATTATGTGATTTATTTTTAATATTGATCAATCCATTTTTAATTGAACCATTTCATATTAAAGTGGCATCCTAATTTTGAATAATGTTTTTTTTTGCAAATCTTGTGGTTCTTAAACATTTAAATAAGTGATTCTCCTTTGATTTGTGTATATTCATTATGAAGATTGAATCATTGCATTATGGCTTTTAATTTTTTTATTGCTATCAGCACTGTTTCATATTTTTCTTCCTTTGACTATATGCACTTTTCATAGTTTATTTAGGATGGTGTGAATTATGTTATAAGTTGAATGAAATTTTTAAATAGTAAACATTTTATACTTACTATTTTAAATTGTTAATAATCAGACAAATTTATGTTGTTTTATTTGTTTATTGATTTAAATATTTGAGAAGATTAAAAGAACACAAAGAATTTTAAATTTTTTCTGTTTTCAACTAATGAATCATCCCATCGTATACCTGATAAGTGTCATTATGATCTTTTTTCCCCTGTAAATGTGAAACATTTCTGTTATCCTCTTACATTCTTTTTAAATATTTAACTAACATAACTGTTGTTTAAAAAGTCTTTTAAATCCCCTCCCCCAATAAAGGATATAATTCTGAGTTTTTTCAAATAAGTCTATTGACTTCATTTTTTTTTTTTTTTTTAATTTCCCATCATTTGTATAAAATATGATTTTATTTCAGATATGCCACAGCTGTTTTGAAAAAAAAGCTGAATTTTGTGTTGTAACTTAAAACTTTAGAAACATGTTATAATATAGAAAAATACTTTTTTTTATAAGTCAAACTTTTTAAGTTGTCTTACGATGCCATTACCTTTTGATCTTACAATTAGAATAATTTCTTATTAAGAGCTACTAATCTGAAGTGATTTAATATTTTGTTTAAAATTGTTATTTAGTTTCTTTTAATATATATAGTTAAAGAACTTCACTAATTTCTAAGGCAACTAAATATTTTTTTTTTAAAATGAATAATTTGTGACTTATGTTGGGAAGATGTGATCAATCAAGTTCTCTTACTTGATTGATCATATCATTACATTATTGAAGCATTTTGAAAGATGCTATTTCTGAAGAGTCTTAAATTTCTGAAGCAACAAATTAAGTTACTTTAATCACATTTGTACAATTTATTTTAAATTTCTATATTTAAGTTTATGGTGGAAATCAGGTAAATAAAAGAAAATTCTGCGGAAAAGTGACTGTATTTGAAAAACAAAAAAAAACATTTTTTTAAAACATGATATTCAATAAAGAAATTTTTTAATGCATAAAAATAAGAATTTATTGATCTATTAATTTTGATATGCCAGTGGACTGAAGCTTAAGACTTTACACAGGGTGCGTACAGACTTCTTAGAAACTCCTTGTAAATAAAAAAGTCTCCAAGGAGTACTTGGAACTCCTTAGATTATTGCGTCACATTGACAAACTTTCTAAGTTCGCTGATGAATATGCTGTCCAAGCAGGGAAACTAAATGATATGACTTAGCTGTCAAAATATAATAGTTTAAGAAAAACTTTTTAAAAAAAAATAACAGCAAATAATTTTAATTTTACATGTAACAAGCAAACTTAATTAATAAATTACTTTTTTTTTTGTACAAAATGCCTTAGATTTTCTTATGTATTCAAATTTAAAAATATAAGATTGAAAGGTTTTTATGTTAATCTTTTAACATCTGTACTATGCACTCCAACAAGATTTATTAAAATATTTGAAGCTGGAAAATGCATTTATGTGTGAAATTATAACTTTATTTTTCTTGATGAAGTTTGACTAAGTCAAAATGTATTTCAAAAGGGCTAAAAATAAATATCTTATGCAAAATATAAATTTTTGCAAGTTCTTTATAATAACTGCTTTTTAATTTAAAAAAAAAAAACTGTCTAGTTATCTTTCACACAAAGTTTTTAAATTTTTAATAAGTCCTTAAAATTTTGACTCCTTGGATTTCTTTTTCTGATCTCTGTATGAACCCTGTTTACAATTTGTTTTTAATCGCAGGTGAAACAGAGAACTAAAACCTTGAGTGATTACTTCCAATCTTACACATGTTATGACAAGAATGTCGGTTGTACCCAAAAAGTTTTAGTCACAGAAGTATCTCACGATGGAGAACACTATGTTGGGCATAACAAATGCTATGAACAGGTATGTAGTTTATCGTTATTCAAAAGGATTAAAGTTTTGAGAAACTACATAATCGACAAGTTTTTTTTTTCATTGTTAAAAATTGTACTCTCTTTGTAAAAGCAATGATTTTTTTAAAATTTACAATATACAGTCGAACCTCGATTTCACAAATTTTTCGATATCTCGAAGAAGAAAAAAATTCCCTTAAAATTTCCTATACACTCAATGTTAAAAAAAAACTTGATTTCACGAATTTTTTTTCTAATCCCTCGATAACTTGAACTTTTTTTCCATAAATAGAGTAGATTTTTTTTCTAAAATTAAAAAAATATTAAAATTAAAGAATATCTGACAAGGCATGGAATGATGTGTCTTCCTCTAAGATAATGAATGGCTTCAAGAAGTCTGGATTCATTAAAGATCACGAAAGTAGTCAAACAATCAATATCGTTAATTCTGCTGAAAACTACACCGAAAATGACTGGAACAGATTGACCGGACTCGTGAAGCTTGATGACATGGAATTTCATGAGTTTGTAAACGTCGATGATGCAGTAACAGTGTGTGGTCAGTGGGATGACAATATCATCGCTGAAACGAAAGCTTCTTGTGAACTATCAGAAGAATAGGATGAGGAAATCGAAGATTTACCGCCCAATGTTACTAACAAACATGCACTTTCTGCAGTGGACACTGTTAGGAGATTTATTGAGAGGCAGCCGAATATGTCAGAGGAGACATTTAATACTATATTCCACTTAGAAAGTGTTATAGACAAACTTTCTTACACATCTCTAAAGCAAACAACAATTGAATCTTTTTTTAAATTAAAGTGCAAAAAGTGTTTTTAGAATAAATATGGAATAGTAAATAAGGTATGTAAAGAGCATTTTTCTTTATTCTATCATCGATAACATGCGATTTTCGATATCTCAAATTTTTTCTCCTCTCCCTTCAAGTTCGAGATATTGAGGTTTGACTGTATAATAAAATGTATGTTTTAAGAAAACAATGGATTTTTTTTAAACAAAATTTTATACTAAAATGCAAAAAAAAAACTTCCTCAATATGCAGTGGTTGGAACTAACATATTACAAGTGGCAAAAGCATTGTACGTGCATAATTTCGAAGTTTGTTGTGAAAAGCATTACCTATCAAAAAAAGTAGTGCAATATACATAATAAAAAAAATAGCTTAAAAAGATTCCCGTCGGCAACTAATCTTAACTTCTGTTTAATTAATAAAGAAATTAAGGTTCAAACAAGTACTTTTCAAACCTGACTAGTAAAAATCTTCATCATTGTAACATTTTGCCTTATAGCTCCTGATGTAGTATGTACAGTATTTCTTAGATGAAGTGAAAAAAATTTTAGCACTTAATAAACTTAAGCCTGTTGCACTAAACATTTTTTTAAATAGTTTTTAGAGCACCTCTAGAACTCAACACTGCAGAAAACTATAAAATAACATCCCCCTCCCTTTTCTAATAGACATATACGTCTATGTGCTTTAACTACACAATTAAAATATGTTCCTATCTATGATAAAAACGCAAAGTGAGCTTATAATATGAGAGTAGTAGAATGAGAGTGAAAAAAAATGCATTTAACTGAACGAAAATATTTTCACATGTTTTAAAATTTAGAAACCCTCTGAACTTCAGTCCGTTTTCCCCCCTGAACTTTCAGATACAGGATTTCCTGTATCGAAAAACCAGTTTGCAAGTGTTGCAATGGAAATGTAAAGCATAGTAGGGAAATTTCAGTATGATGTTATCCAGGAGTTTGGGTGCTAGTTCTTAGACGAAGTGTAATGTTTGAGCCAAAACCATATCAGAAATTATGTGCACACAATCTTTTGACAGCTCAATGAGTTTATCTTAAAAATACCCAAAACATGAATTATAATATTACTAATGCTAACTATTCATATTTCTCCATAGGTATTAGTTCCTAAAGAAGAACAGTATCTTGGAAAATTCATAACAGTTAAAATAGTGAAAGCAGGGAAACACTACATGATTGGACAACCAGTATCTTCCACAAACAGTGAAGATTTTTATAAAGTTGCAATTAGAAACATTATATTGTTCTCAGTGATAATTTTAATAATTGAACTTCTTATAAAGTTATTACAGAATAAAATATTTTAACTTATTTATTTTGCTGGTTTCAATAGTTCTACATCATTTTATTTCTGATTTTCCTTTTCTCATCATATACCCTACATTTTATAAAGGAGTACTAGATAATTGAGAAAAATAAGCTTTTGTAGGTTTATGTATTTTTAAATATAAAACAAATTAATATTCATTAATAATTCATGCAGTGCCTAAATTTTAATTAATTTATCAATTAAAATTTTTTTTTTACATATTTTTATACAGTTACTCAATATTTTAATACATATTAGGAAAGAAAAAAAAACTCCAATTTCTTGTTTATTCACTAGCATAATAGGAAAAATGCACACTTCTCTAAAAAAAAGAACAAGACCAATAGAATATGCAATAAAGGAGGAACAATTTTATTCCATTTCACATATGGACAGAAAGATGCTGTTATTGCAGAAAAATGTATATACAATCATAAATGTGATAAAATTGAAAGGAAAATTGCAACAAATTTCACAAGTATAAAATAAATTCATACAAAAATTTAAAAAAAAAAAAAAAGACCAATAAAATCACGCAGTTATTTGGCAATATTATTAAGTTGTAAACTTATATATTACAAGATAATATTAAAACAAAATATACCACTTTTAAAAAATTTTATTTTTATAGATATATTGAAGATAAAAATAATCGACAATTAAGATTTTATACTTGTGCATAAATGACCGGTGTATTTTAAGTGACTGCAAAACAATTTGTTCAATAATTTGAACCAAAATTAAGTTTCACATACACAATAACTTTGTTTAGAATGGTAAGTATATAGATAAAGTCAAAATTTAAATTTTGACAATATTTTTAGAAGATAAACTAATAAGAAAAATACATCAACACATATATTACATAAATGGAAATAGCTTTAAAAAAAATCATATACAGTTTTAACCACACAACAGTTAAAAAGTATGCAAAGTTTAATGTAATAAAGGGAAGTAATTACTATTAGGAAATAAAGTACTAGAAAAATACAATTTTTTTTTGATGAAGATAATGTTGTCGAAGTTGATCATTGTTTAAAAGCGAATTTTCATTATAAAGAATTGTGGACTCTCGTAAATTTTGACTAGTGATATAATATCTATAAAGCCATTTGTAAGAATTGAGATGACACAGTATACATATTATAAATGTTTTGCATTACTTCAAATCTAATTTTTCCTTAAAAATAGAAAAAAAATTACAACTTAAACTAGCATGACTTAATTATAGGCATGTTATAATATCGGGCCATATACTTTTCCTCATGTGGAATGTTCACAGCACATCAAACCCAGACTCTTATATTTTGGAAAACAAGCCCCTTGCAATCAATTTCATACATGAAACATTCGAGCATAAATTCTAATATTTGAATTTATTAATGTTCGTCCGCAAATAAAATAGATATTTGATCTACATTTTTTTGTTTATTGGATGATGTTTTCTTCAAAATAGATGTGTATATCAGTTTGTTGGAAAGGCATTTATGAATCATTCAACAGCAAAGTATTCAATTTCTTAGGATTTGAAGAAACATTTTTCTATTAAAAATGATCAATCATGAAATTCATAAGATTAATATATAATAAAAAAACTTTTATTACTTTTAAGTAACTATAGGTTTTCTTTTTAATGAAAAACGAAATTATCTGCAGAAATCAAGTAGGAGGAAATAAAAGTCCTAGCTACGAACATCAAAAGGAAAAATTCAAGTAGTGTTTGCATAAATTTCATATTAAGGATTGCATAGCATCTAAAATATTTTAGAGCTTAGTCAATTTTTGGAAATTTCATAGAGGCTAAAATACAAAAAATATGTTATACTAGTAATTTCCATTTCGAATTGGCTGTATTTTTTTCCCATTTGTCACTTATATGTATATTTATTCCATTTATAAATCAATTCAAACATATTTAATATCACAATTCAAACTTAAATTCGAAAAACTTTAAATAAAAAATAATATTAGATGAAATACTCGTGCAAGCAAGAAGTTGATTGAAAGTTCCAAAAACTTTCCTTATTTTATGGAATTATAAGAATAATAAATATAAGGAGAATACTCCTATAGTTATCTGAAAATTCCAGTAGAGTTAGCAGTTATGAATTAGAACAATAGTACAGGTTTTATTTTGAACTGAGCAACATGTTTTTTCAAAACCGACTTGCTTTTGGACATTTCATAACCCAATGAATAGTTATGCATCATAATCCATTTAACACAGGATAAGACTTATATTCTAATCTCAACGCATTGCATGATCACATAATTTATAGTAATTCTATTTACAGTTGTGGTTAGAACACTGTGTTCGGCACAATTCAAATGATGCAACAAAATAAATGGAATGTATACATAAAAAAGAAACAAAAAGTATTTGCAAACTGATAAATTAAAACAAAACAAAAATATTGCTTCTTTACTAAAATTAAGATACTCTGTAAGATTGTCATCTATTTTTTAACAGTAATGATTCACTTTATAATATGAACATTTATGTTATGAAAATATTTTACTACAGATTTAATTTTTAATTACATTTTGCTCTTTTAGAAATATCAATCTTTACATGTTTCTAAAGTATCCACTCTTTTCATACACTACCAAGACTCAATTCAACCTTATACTTTTTTCATTCCTTGATCATACAAAAAAAAAATTCTTTGTAGAATTTACAATTCTAGAGTTCTATTTTTGAATGAATAGCTAAAATATAAGATAAATAGAAATAGATTAAGTCAACTGTATCACATGTTTGCAAACTCTAACAATTCACAAAATTTTCACAATTCGAAGAACATTTTCCAGAGTATAAAAGATTCTACTCTACAAGCCTTATTTCATCATGCATTGAATGATATAAGAAGTAATTATAGAAGGATGCCAACATAGAGGGATATTTTTTCCTTAACTTTTAGGAGCAGGGATAAAACGATGAACTAAATTTAAAAATAATAAAAAAATTAACTGTAGAGCTCTATACGTGTTGAAAACGTACAATTGACAAAATTGTTTTTTATATGTATGTACAGATATACACATACAAAGAGAAAGGAATATAAAATGTTTGTTCTTTGATGTGTAATATATTATATATTTCCTATTTTTCGATAAAACAAAACTCATAGTAAAAATTAAATTTCTTAGTTAAAGAATATTAATGTATAGTTGATAATTAACTCGTTAAGCCAGATTAATCCAGGATTCTGTGAACTTGAGCCAATTATTGGGCATGTTCAAGTAATTTGAACCTGTTATTTTCCATAGTAAGCCTTATACTTCCGTATTTTGTGGAATGTCTGAGATGATCAGAAACTGAATCTCAGCTACAGAATTCGTAAGCAGGCATTCGGACATTTATTTCCTCTTATACAAGCATATTACAGAAGAATGCAAGTTTTTTTTCTCCTTTTAAAAAAATAAAGAAAAATTCATAAACGAATAAAAATATTTTTTAAAAAAACAAACTTTTTTTAAGCAATATTTCATTAAAAATCCAAACTATGAATTGTCTCAAAATGGATAGTTAAAATCAAATGCTAAAATTTGAAATAAAAAAAGTAAAGCATTCCTGCAAGGACCCATTGTGAGCAATGGAGATTAAAGCTCCATTATATCATGACTAAAATAGCCATAGTAGTTAAAATAAGTAAAATACTGAAAAACCTACATTAGTTGGCATCCTCGATTATAGAATATAATATGATCACAAATATATCCTACTTATAGTTTTAATTATGAGAGACATATAAGTTAAATGACTTAAGTTCACAATATTTATTCTATTTAATGCAGCAAAGTGCAGCGGTTTTAGGCACTACTTTCGAAATCTTGAACAGTCAAAGCTTTTCCTTCATAGAAACCTTACAATCCTATTCAGAAAGTAATTAAAGAAATATATATAATTTTTCACTTATATTAATAATATACTAACAAAATAATTAGTAATAGTTTTTGTAATTTTTAGTTTGGAATAGAATAAATAGTTAATGGCATTTAAATATTGATTGACAATAAAAAAAATTCTGAAAAATATAAAATCAGTGAAACTATATATATTGTTCAATCTTCGTAGATATTAAAAGTTTTAAGTGAATTGCGAATTATGTCAATAAAAGATAAAGATCATTTTTCTTGAGAATTTTCCTTTATAACAAACTATTGTCAAAATTACACTTATAATAGAGATAAATTTGTTGATTCTTAAGTCTGATAACATGCTCAAATGTTATAACAATAAGTTGACCTTCAACAATTTAAAATCAAATTCATAAGATCATATATATAAAAATTGAAAGTTTGGAAAAAAAGTATTTGTAACAGTAGTATTAATTTTAAAAAGTGACTTATTGCTTTTTTCTCTCCAAAGGTAAACATAAATTTTTAAATTATTATACACATTATTATGATAACTATGACACATTATTTTTTTGGTATTTGTGCATAAACAATTTATGGAATACTATCAACACTGTATTGTACATGGTTTATGTTATTTGGAAAGCTCTTTAATACCATACATACACAGAAAGATTGAAGAAGGAACAATTCACAAGAAAAGAATTCCAACAAAATTGTGCAACAGTTATGAAAATTCAGATATATTGGTCAAAAGACAACTAAAATTTTAAATGTTACAAGTGTGTTTACACATTTTCAAACCAGCCAACTACCAAATAATATTGGTAAGTAATTTTTGAGGAATTAAAATGTCCCTTTTGTTCGAAAGTATTTTTTAATATAAAACTTGTTATATAATTTTAAAAATAACATCAAATGTTTATAATTTGAGGCAGTCATTATACTGAAGAAACATTTTTTTTTTTTTTAAATAAAAGAATGACAGAGCTACTTTTTTTTATTTTTATAAATGTAGCTCGTGGCAAAATTAAGGAAAACATTGATAATTTATCAAAAAAAAAAATAAAATGAAATATCTTGGCTGATAAAAACAGCATTTGATAATGAAATATATCAAAAGTATTATTAGTTTTATTTGAAAATAATAAAACTTCAATAAAAATAAATAAAAAACAATCTCTTTAAATTTTGAAGAAAAAATATTTTGCTCATAAAATACAGATCATTAAAATTTGTTTTTAAAAACAAAACTATCTAAATAGTTTTGTAGACATACAAAAAAAATATAATCGATTTTTTAATTGCGAAAAAATAAAAGTAATCTCCAGTTATCAATTTTGTAAGAGAGTTGGCAAGAATGTATGTATTTGCTATAAAAATGAGAAGAATTAAAAATTATTTGTTGATACAGATGAAACACAGAGCTACAAACATTTTGTAATCAAAAGCGTAATTAGAATAAAAACAGCATATATGTCAAAAGGTTATTGAAAGGCTTCTACATCCCACAATTCAATGGCCACGTTTCCTGTTCAGTAATTTATTAGAATTGATCCGCAAAGGCACAGCTCGTCTAAGACAGGCAATGCATTTTGTTATAATATAGAGGGCACTTTCCACAAGTGAGCTCAGCCACACTATGAAGAATTATGGGATGCATTGAAAATGTGCTCTCTCCTGGTCAATGTGAAGACTGAGGATCGCATTGTAGTAGCCTTACAATAGATGGATCACTCTTGGCACCTTCTATGAATTCATCGAGAGAAAGTTTCCCATCCATGTTTTTGTCCATTTGCCTGAATATTTTGTCTGTTCTCTTTTCTGGAGTAGATTCATCTTCTGGCATTTTCATGACAGAACCAACCATTTTGTAAATAGCCTGGGAAGAAAAATTACAGTTTCTTTTATTCTAAATAACTAAAAACAAAAAATATATACTCGAGTGGAAAATTAATCCTACATTCAGGTAAAACTGCATAAAAACTAAAATAAAAGGGTTTACTAGAATCAGATTAATAAAAATTAAAAAATTGTGATCTCTTTATTATGATCACTGGTTACCCATTGGTCAAATGCTTTTTTTTCTTCTCTAGTTTGACTCTGATAAACGCCACAACATTTCAAAACGTGGGTTGCAAAAACTGTCTCATTTGATGTTTGTCGTCAGATTGGTCTTCAAATCCTGGATATATACGTGTTTCAAGACGTCACAAAATACTTTTCTTCCTCAATATTCATATTTATATTAAAATCACCGTCAAGACAGTAATTATAAGTTAATAATAAGAAGAATATAAAAATACTTCAAATTATTATTATGTAAATACATTAATAATGACTGCTGGTGAATATAAAAAGAATTCTTAAAAAATTATCAAACAGCAACGGTGGCCATAGCAATGCATACAATGAGGACGTATGCACACTGTTTACTATTACTCCTGAACACAGTTGAAAAGCGTGCTATGTCCAAATAAGGTGTGCACGCCATCAAATCCAAAACAACACCCATTTTGCCAATGGGTTGCCTGGCCATATTTAAATATTAAAAAAAAAAAAAAATTTTTGTTGTATGCCTGTTCAGGCAGTGGGGGTGCTATTGTTCCTGTTTATCAGTGGCGCCATCTATGGCCAGGAATTAAACTTCTGCCACGCCATTCACACAACTCATTTATAGGGCGGGTCACATTCACACACAAAGGAGAAAGGACATAGAACACAGGGAGAGAGAGAAAGAAACATCCATGCCTTGCCTGGGATTCGAACCCAGGACTTTTCTGATGCAAGGACAGTTCCCTGCCCCTTACACAGGCCGGTCGGCAAATATTTTAATTACCTTGTTTTAAACCAAGGAAAATATAAAATTGCTTCAATGTTTAAGTTACAGTTGGGCTTCTTATTTTAGATGAAATGCAGTCATATTTAAAAATGTGAAGTTTAATTTTACAATTAAATTAGACTATATGCCTATTTTTTTAAACATTTCATAAAATAATGTGCAATATTATGTCAGCACATTTGACATTAGAAACTTTATTTGTTAAACTAGTAAAAGAATATCAATTCTAAGATAAAAACAAATTTTTTTTATAAAACAATAAAATAATATAGTAAAATAATAAAATAAAATAATAAGTAAATACAAAAAGTCAGTAATCTTACAATTTGATAAGGGGGCAACAATAAATGATGTCACAAATGAGTGGAGGTTCTTAAAATTGTGAGAAACATTCAAATTACTACACACCTAATCAATACTATTGTTGTGCTCACAAACATCATTTAAAAATAAATTTTGAAATATGATCGATAACATGTGTTTTGGAACTATCTTTCTTCTATAACTCTACAGCCAGTTGCAGGTCTAGCCTGTCTCTAAAAGTTTTTTTTCTCCATTGGGAAGTATAAAGAGTTCTGCAAGGTTTGATTTAATTTTTGAGTAGCATTTTCTCAACTGTATAAAGCCATTTGATATTTTGTCTATCTTTTTTCCTTTTTCTAGCATACATTTGTATAACGGGGGTGATTGTGAGCCCAACTCAAAAATGTTAAAAATTTCTTGAGTAAAAATCATTAATGGCACATTTCAAAAAATTAATGTCTTTATAAATTTAAATCATTGATATTTTTACAACATGAAATTCTAGATAAATTATATGTAGCATAATTTAAATTAATAATTATGTATAAGCTTACTTTTATCTCTAATCACATTTATTATTCTACCAAATAAAATATTTACAAATGAAAGAGATGCCAAGTATAAATTCTAGTTCTAATATTTTTAAGTAAAATATACAAGAATTTTCATACATAAATGTGATTGATGATTTTTTTAAAACTTCTGGACCTTGGATTTCCGAAAAAATTTCCGGTTCGTAATTAGCGAAAAATCTTGAAATTCGGATTTTTTCCGGAGCACAATCATTTCTGGTATAATATAGTGTGACACTTTGTGACAAAGGGGAGAAGAAAGGTAAAAAGTGACATCTTTAATGAACTGCCCCCTAATATCATATCATACAAGCAATTATAAATGATAAAGAAGAAAACTTACAGTTACTATTTCTAACATTTCTTGGCGTGATATATATCCATTTCCATCAAGGTCATACATACTGAATGCCCATTTTAATTTCTGTTCTAACTTTCCCCTAGAAGTGACACTTAAAGCACATAAAAATTCTCTAAAGTCAATAGTCCCATCACCGTTCGCATCAAAAGTGCGAAAAACATGCTCTGCAAACTTAGATGCATCACCATACGGAAAAAAGTTCCCATAAATTTTTTTGAACTCCTCAATCGAAAGATGGCCACTAGGACAGTCTTTCAAGAAGCCTTTGTACCATTCCTGTATTTCGGCATCTGTGAATTCTGTGTTCTGGCGAAGGTCTTCAAGAACTTCTGGCTTGAGCTTACTATTTTGCTTTCCCATAATATGCACTTATTGTAATAGTTTATAAAACAGAGGTGTTCATTCTATGTTGTATTTATTTAAATACATCCTAGAAAAGCAATGTAATAATTACACATATTGAAGAAATAAAATTGGTGAAAGAATATTTATTAAAACTTCTTAAAAACACCATGCACAAAAACAAACAAACAAAAAAAAAAAGGCTACACATTTAAGGAAGCCTCCCTTTATCAGGCAGTCAGTATATCAAACTGCTGAATTAGAGATAAAACGTAAAAAATGTATTTTTCCGTGCTTAAAAAATTTATTATACCAAAATCACATTTATTAGTTAAAATGTCTGAACAGCTATAGTAAGGCAGGAAAAAAAAAAAAAAAAAACCTGGGAGACAGGTTGGTTTTTCACATTTATTAGTAAAAATGTCTGAACAGCTATAGCTATAGTAAGGCAGAAGGGAAAAAAAAAAAAAAAAAAAACACCTGGAAGACAGGATACAGTAGAAAAATTAACTGTAAGTCAGTCGGAGTATATACTTTTTATTTTCGATAACAAATTAAATTTCAGAATTTTCAGGATTGTTAAATTCTTTTATTTAATTATTTATAAAAATAAGAATGGAACACAATTATGAGAAATAAAACATAATTTGCCTTTCACAACCAGTTTTTATTATTAAAAAAAAAAAACTAAATAAGGGTTTAAAACATTCAAGAAAAAGAGTAAATAAATATATTTCTTCAGTTTTTCTTTAAAAAAAAAGTTAATTATTGATTATTTATAAATAAATAATGTATTTTTTATTTTGAGTATAGGAAATGTTTTTGGAATGTCAGTTTTTTAGTAAAAGTAGAATTTTACAAATTCATAAAATAGGACAATTTATAATGGAAAAGCATAGTTTAATGATATTTCTCTACGAATTCCCAATTTAATTTTTTGCAATTTCCCTTATAAAAAGGAAAAACAACAATTTAGCATTTGTAGAAACATTTTAAATTATTATTGTACACTTAATTTATTCCCAAATTTTAATATTGATGATTCTTTTTGTTGATATTTATAAGTACAGAGTTTAAATCATTTGATTAAAATCGCGATTTGAGAAAAAAAAAAATCAGATTTATATCGAAAAGTCACTAAGTAGGGCAACTAATTTTTCCTCGAATATCACGGAAGTCTGCGTATCTCAAGACAATTTATTTGCGGACCGCTTTTGCGCATTTTTGAAACCAATATTGCGTTTTAAAACCAGAATCGTGATGCTAATCTAAAAATCATGCAACGCATTTAGTATTAATGAGATTTTAAAATCCAATATAGCGATTTGTAGTCACACGATTTTAAAATCCAAAGTTCATTGGTAGGTTATTTAATTTTAAATCTTAGCTCAAAAATTACGTTAAACATAAAAAAGCATGTTATATAAAGATATCTTGATATCAAATTTTTGCACACAAAATTTACAGCGTTTTTCACTTAGTGTCAGAATTACCCCAGCGGGATGTTCAAAATAAAATAACAGAGAAAAAAGTGACTACTTGCAGATAAAAGTGAGGTGAAACTTATATATTATAATTTTCTATCAACTACATTACATGTAAAATAATTTATTGTTAAATAAAAATATTTCAATTTTACCCATTTCGTTTTAAAACTTACTCAAGTACTTTTAAAACTAATTAAATATGCATTGTGTACATAAATAAAGACTTCTTCTGATAAGAGTAATATAGACTATTTACTATACAGAATATATCATATGATTTTGTTCAGTGATTACTTGATTAGTTTACAATGATTAAATAATAATGTAAACCATTTTAAGAGAGCATTCAGTTAAAATACTATTTTTAATTAATATTAAGCATTATTAATGAATTTATTAGAGATTTCATAGGTAAAACGTAAATGTAAAAATTAAATTTAAAATAAATATGATTTAAGTAAATAGAAATTCAATTTAAATAAAAATTAATAAAAAAAACATTTTTTTCTAATTAAAAAAGACTGACTTTTACAAACCCTGAAAAGCAATCAAAAATTACATTTTTCATCTTGGGAAGTAGGTAATTATCCTGGTTTTGCCCATAGGGAAAATTATAAATATTAAATTAATATAATTCAATCTAATTATGAATAAAATCATAATAATTAAATCTACAAGATAAAGTAATTAAACCGACAAAATAAAATAAAAATGCAAAGTTGATACTAACACCAAAATAAATAATACAGGGGAACAACTGGTAATACTTTAATTTAGAATACTTTAAAAATTTAGAAGAAGAATCAAATAATTTTTTGTTAAGCACAAGAAAACAATTTTAAACAAAAATCAAATTGATGAAAATGTAAGAAATAAAGTGAAAGTTCTTTTTAGATTAAAGAATGGAATTATAATACAAACCAAATAACCAATAACTCTTTTTTTTGTCCCTCACTATGAATGTTCACCACATTCGTAGTATCTACATAAAAAAATAAATAAAATTATATTCAAGTAAATTAAATTCAAGGAAGAACCAATAAAATAACTAAAATTACATTCAAGTAAATTAATTTCAAGAAAGAATAAAAAACAATTCAAGCATATATTTATATTACATGATGATGTTATGAGAGAATTTGTTTTATTATTATTATGATTGATATCATTATCTTAAATAAAGTTTTAACAATGCTCATGCATATCAGTAATGTGTATCATAAATAAGGAAGGAATGATTTGCACTGAATAACTTTTGATTTGATGATTAGATTTTTCTGTGAATCTTAATAATTGGATTTTGATGCAAGGATTGCTTCATAATCTCAGGTGCAGGGTTGGTAAGTTTTGGATACATATCAACATTGCAACCTAGAAAAAAATCGTCACGTCAAAAATTTAAGGAAAAAATATACAATTTATGCATTAATTTATGAACCACTTTATATATATAATATATATGGCAAGTGTGGTTAATTTACTTTAATTTTGCTTAAATTTTTAAGATATGTGCTTTACGTAAAACGATTATACACGTGGTTTTATATTTTTGCGAATTTTTTTTTCAAAGTGGATCACATTTGAAGGTCTTCTGGAATTGTGAGTAAAACATATTTATTTACAATCGGCAATACTTTTTGTGAACTGAGTGAATCACAACACTGACCATTATATTGTGTTTTTACTGACCATTATATTGTTATTCTACTTTAAAACTAACAATTAAGAGAAATACTTTCAGTGGTCAAAGGTTATTCAAAAATCTTCGAAAAAAAGGCTATTTTCTTAGATTTGAATACTAAAAACTACTTCTGCCAACAGTGAACTAAAAAGGTACATTAAATAAATGTTCCCAAGAAACTATAGCGATAAGATATTACCCCCATTAAAAGCTTCACACGCTTCAAAAATACATAAAAAGTAAACATCAGTCGATAGGTTTGAAGTGTTTCAAAATTAGGCGCTCATTTTCAAGACTTGCCAGATGTGAACGAGAGTAGGTATATCTACTGTGAATACATATAAATGAGTAATACCAAAAAAAATCAACATATGTGTACTATTTATTTCTCACATATATTTGGCATGACCTTAAAATTGACCTTTAGTAGCATGAAGCTTAAAATGTGCACAATTTTCTGGATCTGCTTTCGTCAAAACTTAGTTCAACTTTAACACGCCATAGGTCACATGTGTGGGTATCCGTGATCTTTTTGAAGTGCAAGTGCCCAATTGATTTGACTAATTTTTTTTAAAGAATTCTACAGTTAAAACAAATTAAACTACTTACAACTTTAACATGAGCACAGAATTTATAACAAAATTGCAGCAAGTAGAATTTTTTAAATAACTAACAGTTGTAAAAACAAGGCTCACGAGAGATCCTTAACATGAATGATTAATACGATTTGTTTCACCGGTTGCCATGGAAACAAAGCGACGACCTTGTGAAGATGCCATCACATAGACTCTTTCACTTTTAGAAGTAGAAAGTTTTTGTAGGTGAAGGTTAATAATCAGTCAGGGAAAGGCATTGTTTAATGATTCATAAATTGTAACCCATGATCATGTCATAGCATTTCAAATTAAAGCAGATGATACTTTTTTTGAAGTAATGCCAGATATCTTACTCTTTATTAATTACTTAACACAACGATTAAATCTTGTGCTTTATGACTAGACAATACACTGATTTTTTTTTTTTTTAAATTTCAATTAGAAAATACTTCGGAGTTATAATTAACAATAGTTAACGTGATATCTTTTTAATAGCGAAGAATAGCATGAAAAAGCTCATTATCTCCATCAGAAATTGATAGGAAGCCAAAACACGGTGAAATACGTCAAATGTAATCGTTATAATAAAAATGTTAATTATAAAAACTTTTATGTCAAGTTCTTTTCTTTCGCCTGAAGTAATGAAAAGGAGGGTAAGAAAAAAGAAGTTTTTTCATTCGCTCTTTTAGAACATATTTTGTTTTAACAATTCATATTGAAAAAAGTATATTTAACTTAAGATTATTCAGAATATATTTTAAAGTTTTTTTTTTTTTTTTAACACTAGAAAGACTGAAACCTAGTAATATACCTATATTGCCCAAACGCAGTCAAAATTACTGGATTGTAAGAGAATAAATAATGTGTAAAAAAAAAAATTTTAAATTATTTTTTAATATTTTTTATATTATTTACAGTTATATAACAAGTTATTAGTAAATATTAACAATAAAAAAATTATATGTTGTACAAAATTCTAAGAAATTGAGTCATTATATACATCATTGTTTTTCTAATTGAAATTAAAAGCAGTCAAAATGACTTCCTTAGGCAATCTAGTGTTAAACACCAAAAAAACTTTTATTTATTATTAATAACAAAAACTCAAATGAAATAAAAGCATCAGCAACATTAAACACCATTATATTGGGCTTACAAGGCAGCTACACTATTTAGGAAAATAAAAGTAAATATTTCAAATTTTCTGACAAGATTAATAAAGGTTAGCTTATAATATTTATGGATATAGTTCATAATTCGTTACATTTCGGTTTATTTTTGGTATTTTACATTTAATATAATGTATTTTTTTATACATATTTTTAATTTACATTTAAGAATAATACATTTTAACGCTAAATACTACTTTGTCCATTTTTGGTATACAATTTATAAATGTGAGTTAAAAAATACAATGAAAAACTAACGTTTAACACCTGTTTTTCATTTAATGCATAAAAGATTGCATCTTTTAATAGTAATAGCGCTATTAGACTACCTTTAGGCTGAAATGAAAAGCATTGAAAAATATAGGGAAATGTTACATTCATTATTTTTATAAGGAGTATTCTGAAATAATGTCTTAAAATTTGGTCTAGTTGATTCTGAAAATCTTCAATTCATGGAAACGTTGGTTAAAAAAGGAATAGTGTTGTTTTTTTCCTCACCCACTTCAAAATATTATTCGAAAAAAAAAAAAAAAAAAAAAAAAAAATATCCAATATAAGCGGATTCTGCCAATTAGGGGTCTGTTTAAAAGAAATTTTAGTCCGTTAACGGACCCTTCACAAAATATCTTTTCATAAAAAGGGACCCTTCACAAAATATTTTAACTTAAAAACGGACCCATCGCAAAATAATTTATCTTTTAATCGGACCCTTCACAAATTTGTTTATCTTCATTATTGTTTTGTTAATCGAATAAACCCTTCCCAGGAAGGGTTAGGGAAGGGATGAAAGACAAATGTAAACGTCTTATTGTCTTCGGCAGAGGCTTCTTCCTTTATTCGTCCGAAATGAATATTCTACTGCAGCTGTATAGGCTAAATACCAAATATTTGTATGTTGCATCTCTAATTTAGTAGCAACAATTGGGTATACTATAGCCTACGTCACAGGTTGTGTTATTCCTACTAAATTTAACCCATGAACGGCATTTTCTGCGAGCCTAACTTCAAGCCACAAATAAACAAACGAAGCGTTTGATCGTTTAAATAGCTGCTCGCCAGATTTTATTGCATTATAAAGAAAAGTAATTGATATTCGATTTTTGATTAATAATTGATTTATGTGGATAGTGGCATTTATGTGGATAGTGGCATAGAATTTAGCATTGCGTCATGGTAAATGTTATTCCTACTAAGTGGAAGTAGTTGTGTTTTTTTTATATTATACCCAATTACTGTTTATTTTTTAAAATTTAATTTTTTCAAATTATAATTTTACTTTGTTGAGCATAATCTTGTATGCCTTTACAATTTAAAAACTCTTTGAAAAAGTTCCTTTTCCAATAACAGGACCCTATTTGCACAAATTCACAAAAGCAGGACTCGGGTTGAAAGAATGTGATTTGACGTTTATTTGATATTTCTCAAGCTATATAGAGTAATTTTTTCACAATTTTACAAAAACGGACCTTTCACAAAATGTTTGGACAGACCCCTGAAGATTAACAGTTTGAGTCCCACTGGGAATTGAAAAACCACTGTGGAAGAATATGTCGATGCCGGAGCAATAGGACTTCTTGTATTTGTTAGGTAAAGCGTCTTTTTCTCACCGCTCCATCACATTTATTGCAGTTTGCAAAGCGATCGGACGTATTCTTGCGTAAGCGTTTCTCATTGTTAATAATTATGTGTTTCAAAATGATTAGACGAAGCAACACAAAAAGTAAGTAAAAAAATTAATCTAGATTTACTGTTTAACTTTTTTAAATTTGGTGTTTCCTCAAAAAGGTAGAATGAATCGAAAAGGAAAATCTATGAGCATAATCACTAATCCATGGCGATTTATATTATTGACGACTACATTGTTTCTGTAAAGTGCAAAAGATGACGCATTTTGAGTACTTCAGGGGATAGTGATAACAATAAAATAAAAAAAATTATTTTGTAATGTATTAAGTACTATTCTACCTATTTTATAACCGTCGTTGAACAGCCGACCCAATTTTACGGGTTTACGACTAATGTTCAATTCCGTAGCCTTGTAATTTTGAACCCAATCTAGAAGACCAGAGAACTCCTGGATCGAGTATTGGGAGAAATTTGCCTTCGTGGAGGACTTTTTGATGGAGCTAACTCGCATTTGCGTTAAATGGAGAAGAAGAAAACGAGAACCTCCCACGGTTAGCCTGACAGCAAGGGGACTCTAACTCATGATCCGTCTACTACTGAGGATATTTCACGTTAGCACTGTGGTCGGTGCAAGCCGGATGCGGAATTCGTTTCGACTGGGATTCGAACCCGGTTCGCCTCATTGGAAGGCGAACGCTCTATCCCCTGAGCCATCGCGGCTCTATTCTACCTATTTAATTTTATAACCATCGTTGAACAGCCGACCCAATTTCATGGGTTTACCACTACTAATGTTCAACTCCGTCCAGAAGACAAGGAAACTCCCGGATCAGTACCCCCAGAGGTTTTGATTTGTTATGGGAACATGGAGGACTTTGAGACTCGACAGATTTAACGTGCATCAGTCACCATTTACTACACGGGGAGTCTTCGGCCGGCGAGGATCGAACCCACGACCTCTTGGACATGGGCCCAGCGCCCTACCAACCAGGCTATCCCGGCCCTTCTATTCTATTTTATTTTATAACCGTCGTTGAACAGCCGACCCAATTTCATGGGTTTACGACTACTTACGTTCAACTCCGTAGCCTTGTAATTTTGAACCAATCCAGAAGACAAGGAAACTCCTGTATCAGTACCCCCAGAGGTATTGATTTGTTGTGGGAACATGGAGGACTTTGAGACTTGACAGATTTAACGTGCATCAGTCACCATTTACTACACGGGGAGTCTTCGGCGGCGAGGATCGAACCCATGACCTCTTGGATATGGGCCCAGCGCCCTACCGACCAGGCTATCCCGGCCCCTCTATTCTACCTATTGTAAAATGTACTATTTACATTAAAAGGAGCCGTGCGATGTACTTGCTTCAGTAAATCTGACCGAGCGACTTCAACAATGGGTGACGCACCGTCAGTTGTCCACAATGTTCGAAATGTTTTCTCGACATAAAATCTTAACAGCGCAGCTTACGACTCAAACGATTAAGCTGCATCAAAGAAATATTTCGAGTTAAATTACTGATGTCTCTTTACCCTACGTAACACATTATAATATTATGTTAGTTTGCGATATGTTAACAAAACACTAACATCGTCAAAAATAATAAACTTCACATTTTGTTCAAACATTAATTTTGTGGCAATGGCTGCTGCACCGATCATCGGTAAAAATATCTCCACTGCTATTGTACTGACTATAGGCAACAACGTGACATCATAAGAGCAGATTCAATCTGACCATGAGTTCGGTTCAGTAGCGGTATACCGGGCAGGGGCACCTTTAAAAAAAATCAGTGTTTGGGAAAAAGTGTATTGGGAGCTATTTTACAATCCAAAGGCATTTAACAACTTGTTTGCAGTTTTGAAGATTTTCCTCCTGGCTGCAGTTGGTCACAATTATAACGCAAGCTCTTATTTCTTTAAAAATTTGACACCTGCACGAGAAAAAAAAAAAGTCACGAATCAAGTTTTTGCTTATTTAAGAAAAAGCCAAACAGAAGAGATGATTGTTAAAGGACACTGGATAGGAAAATCGCATAGCGGGCAGCAGACTTAAATGAAAAACTTTCTGCGAACATAAAATCCCACTTAAAACTTTCAGCAGGCAATGATTAACTATCATAATTAGTTTAAACCATTTCGTCGCCATCTCATTGTGGCAAAATTTTTTTGAAAGTCGAAGATTTTTTTAAAAATGTTTTTAATTTTCATAGTACTCTATATCGATTCATACCACAAGGAAGAGTTTGGTAAAAAAAAAAAAAAAATAGGAATCCAAATATGTTTTGCCTAAAAACACTTTTTAAATTATTGAAAAAATACCTGAATTGAGCAAGAAAAAAGTATGTAGTCAACGTTTTAATAAAAATATCGATGCAAAATTTTATTTGTTTAAATTGTGTGAATACGAATCTCAGTATGTGATTTTCAAATTACGAGAATACAATTCTCGACATATAATTTCAAAATCGCGATATCAATGTTTGATTCCAAAATCGCGTTAATACGAATCTCGAGGTTTGATTTTAAAATCCCGTTAATTAGAATGTTGAAGTTTCATTTTAAAATCGTGCAAATACCAATTCCGAATAATAATTCTTAAGTCACTTGAACACAAACATATTAGTGGTTTTCAAATCACGTGAATGCAAAACGCAATAATTGATATAAAATCGTTTAAAATAGGATACACAATCTAAAATCTTGTGAATAGTAATCACGATGTGTGATTTTAAATCATGTGAATGTAATTTTAAATCGCGTTTGCATTAGTTGGAAAAATCGTAATAAAAGATTTTTTTTTCGAGAATTCAAAAAAAAAAAAAAAAAAACTTCTTTAGAAGAGGCGTTTTTTCTTTTCTTTCTCTTTTAGTATTAAGTAAAAAATTTTCAGCGAAGCACAGTGGGCCAGCATCCAAGGTTTCGTGGCTAAAATAAGTATTTCGATAAAATTTGTTTCAAAATTTGGGGGTTTTTATATGCAGGTAAATTGAATTCATAGTTGAAATTTTGAAATACACTAAAAATACCCCCCCCCCCCCAAAAAAAAAAATGGTGGCTGAAATGTGGCGAGCAAAAATAAAAAAATTAGCAATGCAAATAAAATAATTTTCGTAATTGTACATTAAAAATGAAAAGCAAATTATATTTCCGAAGTAATATTACAAAATAACGCAAAAACATGAAGAAAAAAACATAATTTTTGTTTTTCGGTATGTTTTTTCGAAAGAAGGAACATCAAAGACAACAAAAAATGTTCAGCTAATTACCTCGTGGAACTTTTTAGAACTAAGTTTCGAAAGTCATTCAAACATATTAAAATGTCAAACGATAAGATATAAACTATAAGTTTGTCAAGAGTATTAACTAATCCAACAAATTGAAAAATTGTACTATAATTTCAGACTAATTACTCTGATAAAAATGTAACAGTAAGGTGAAATTCCTATATATATTTCTGAAATAAAAATTTAAAATTTTTTTTTTAAACATCTTTTTAATTACACGGTACTCTTGTCGGTCCAAATTGTAAATTATAATGTTTGGGATGATTATGAATACTTAATTTGGGCTATATTAAAACTGCCTACACATATTTTAGTTGAAAATTTAATTTTTGGCCAAAGATCATGGTCTTCTGGCCCACATTGCGATGGTGACTAATTTCCGTATAATATACGGAGTTCGCTTACATTATACGGGTCAACCGAGCAGCGACATTTACCCATAGAAAAACGTTAGTGAACGGTATACCAGGCAGTGGCACAGATCTTCAGTAAAATATCTCAACAAAATTTAAATTGAAAAAAAAAGGAAAAAGTCACGTGGGCAGAATCCACTCGCGATTAGTAGAAGTTGGGAGTTAGATTATAGGTTTGCTTCGGCGCAATAGCAAAACGAATTTTATTGAACCGACTGATCGGGGTGATGTTCCACTATATGACTTTGACACTAAGTGAATTATAAAACAAAGCACGTTTTTAATTAATTATCAATGAATCGATTAGTTAGAGATGAGTAACAAAAATGATTTAAATATAGAGTCGTCATTATTGGTTTCCGCCTTCGCAATTTTTGTCAGTTACAATTATCTTTAAAGTACTCAGATATAGAAATGGTAACTTTAAAGACAAAAAAGTCTAGTACATTTATTGGACCAATATTAAAAAATCTAGACATCCCAACATTGGTCCTTCAGTGCATGTTTTTTATAGGACACATATCGAGCCAATTTTGAACCCAACTAGGACAAAGGTAAAATTGTTGCTAAAAATATATACATATACAAACGAAATTGCAAATATTTTCAAACTTAAGAATCATTGAAAAAGAAATTTTAAAAACGGTACCTTTGTCTTTATCAGCAATTCGTAAAAAAAAAAAAAAAAAAGAACACTTTTTATTTAAAAAAAAATAGTTTATGTCAAGTTATTAATATTTTTTGCGTTTTTATCAGAGCTGAAACATTTGTTACGATAAAACAAAAGCTATATGTGGTCCGATCAGGTTGGTATACAAAATCATAAAAATAAATAAATAAATAAAGTTTAATAATCATAAGAATCCCACGATGTTGAACATTCATGCTCAAATCTCAATTTCATCCAGGTTGACCAATTATAATGACTAACTAGATTTCAATAAGGCTTCAGTTTTTTCTCTCCCGCATTTAAAATTAATTGACCGCTCCATAAATTAAGGGGCAATATCTTAATATTATGCGGACAGGTTGTAGATGACCTATAAACCAGTTAAAACAGAAGTGGAAAAACTAAATTTGGAAGAAAAAAAACCCCAACTTTTTAACTCATCTTGCTCTAACTAAAACTAATCGCAGTCAATATTTTCACTTATGATTTTTCCCGTCAGTAGATATACACCGAAGAGCCATTACATTATGACCACCCTGCTAACAACATGTAGGACCACCTTAAGCCCTCAAAATTGCTAGCACCCGCCGTGGCATTAATTCCACAAGGTGCTGATAGGTAGTCTGAGGTATCTGGTACCAAGCGCTCGCCAACTGGTCCTGCAATTCCCTCAGATTGCGAGGGGGTAGCGTGGCAGCATGAATTTGGTTTTCCAAGTAGGACCACAAATGCTCTATTGGAATAAGGTCAGGTGAATTTGGGGGCCAAGACACGACTTGAAAGTTACTGGAATGTTCCTCGAACCAATCCATGACGATTCGACCCTTATGACATGGTGCATTATCCTGTTGGTAAACACCATCCCCCGCAGGAAAAACTGTTGCCATGAATGGGTGAACCTGGTCTGCAACTATCTTCAAGTAGCTTACAGACGTCAGCGATTGTTCTATGAGGATTATGAGTTCTAATGTGCCCCATGAAAACATTGTTCCTGGGCGAGAAACCATGAAAACCTGGGTGAGCCCATTGTTATAGATGGAGGGTGCTCATAACGTAATGGCTCTTCGGTGTATATATATAATTCAACATCACTGAGATTAATATCCAATAGTTGAGTTTCCTTCAAACTTGGTCTTTGCTTCGTAAAAATTTAACTGTAACAGGATACAGATCTTTCACAATAGCACTTAGTAAAGTTTAAGTTCTGGAAACCTTCATACAACTACATCTGAACCCCCAGATCTAATTAAATGCAGGATGAAAGATTCGACAGCATATTCTATAATGAAGCGTACGTGAGTTTTATATATAGATCACTAGTTTAAAATATAAATTTTTGAACACACGTTGACCATATGAGCTTGATCGAAAATTAAGCAATTTTCATGGCACTTAAGCTGGTTGGTCATCAATATTTAAGCTAACCATTTGAACGGGATTGAAAATCAAGCAATTTTCATGACATTTAATGCTGGTTGGCAAGAAATGAACCGCGTTGAATCGAAAAAGGCCAAGTAGCTTGTGATAAAAACGTAACCACAAGTCTATTTGGTAAATCAAGATACCTAGCTAAAAATAAATTATGCGGTACTCTGCATCAATTGACAATTAATATGGTTTAGTAATATGTATATGTATATTTTTTAACAGTGATTCTAAAAATAAATAATAAGGGCAGTAATTACGAAACTTTCTCTTTAAATACAGGTGTTTTTCAAATTATAAATAAATAAATTCTAAGAACTTTATTCGAATATTTCTAGTTAATCCTTTAAGATACATAAATGCATTTTTCAAACAAATTTCCTTTGTCAAATAGAATTTCTCGCCTGCAGGAGAGAAGAAGAAGCAGAAGAAAAAAAATGGCAATCTGCTTGAAACTTTCTTAATTTCCGCTTTAACCGCCCTCTTCGAAAATAATTTAGCCATTTCTTCGTTAAAAAAGCTATCTGGACTAACATTTTCTTCCAATTATATAATCTGAAAAGATTTCTCCTTTAGTTGAATGGAATTGAAACAAGTTTCTGTCTTTTCATGTAATGTTCTTCGCTCTTAGTTATTGGTTTTCTTTATTTCATTCCCATGAAAGCAAAGCTAAATGTCTTCGTAGTAAAATTAATATATTTCCTTTTTGATGGAATAAAAGGAAGTGATTAAATGTCAGCTGTACTTCAAGTAATTGCTATTAAAATTGAGTACTCTAAGATTTTTTAAAAGCAATTTTGTGCTACATGTTTTCAGTAATTAGAAGGAGCTTGTTATTTCATTTCATTTAAATGTTTAATCTGATGAACATGTGTATTGGCAAATTTCATGCGTTTTTAGGTTGAGTTCGCGAGGGGAAAAAAAGTACTTGCAATTAGCTTAGTTCCATGAATGATCAAAAAATTAGTACTTTTAAGATCATAATTAACATTTCAATATTATTCTCACCAGGAAAAAGGTACAAAAGATATTTTTTTTAGATAATTATTAAGATATTTGATTAGGATAGTACAATATGATCTAAATCATTTTAAAGCTAGTACGATTTTTTTTTTTTTTTTTGGCGAAATCGAAAAATAATTTTATTTTGATTAGAGCAATTTACGCTTAACTGTTACTAAATGAATAATAAATACCGGAATGGTTAAAGATCTTGGAAAATATGAAATAATTAAAAAAAAAGAAAAATAAATAGAACGTCTAAAATAATTATAGTAAATATCAACGTCTAAAAACTAAATATGAACGTCAAATCTAATTATACTAGATCTGGCGATCTACCGTCCATTATCGATATTATTTATACATCGCCATAACTGAATTTTAAATTTTTTTTTTTTCAATAGATCGTGAATATCGAATAAACGAACGTTGTCGAAAACGATGAATAGTCAAATATGTACTTTAAAGCTGCAAAAAATTATCGAATGCGATAATGACACGATTTCTGTTAACAGCGATAAATATCGAACACGATAATATTGCGATACGAGTATAGCAGTGATTGCACGATAATTACCAGACAACATAGCATGTATTACCTACAAAAGTAATTATCTAATACAATATGCTATCGTGAATACCATGCCTTATGATAAATATCGAATTAACATCATGATCATCATCATCTCATTCTACTTAGTTTAATAGATTTAATGATATCACTATTAAAGATCTTATATATTTCAAAATTATATCTTTTTCTCCAGTTGTTGTTATCGAGGATAGCACCAAAGATGGTTCGTAGGACCTTCCTTTCGAAGGTTGCTAATAACTTCTCTTCCCTTTTTGTTAAAGTCCATGTCTCTGAAGCATAAGTCAAAACTGACTTATGATCATCATCAAAAACGATAAATATGAAATACGATATGTTGTTATCCATAACATCGCGAGTATTGTCGAATTAGGATAACAAAAATATTAATTAATGTCAAAATAATGAAAATTAGTTAAAGTGGGAACTGAAGAGGTGAACAAAGCGAAGAACATTTTGCTGACAGAGATGCTTCTAGCTATTTTAATTTCACTTATCCCTAAGTAACTAAACATTTGTCAAGATCAGTGGTCGGAAGTAGGGCACTACAAGTAGTGAAACTACTGTAGTCGCTACTTTCTTTCACAGTGGCGCAGTGTGCTACTTTTTTAAATAAATATTTCTTAATTATTCCCTTACATTTAATGTAAGTCTATTTCTTATTCAAAACCATTTTGAACATAGGTGTAAATTAAGTTCTCCAGCAAAGTTCGGTTTCTTAAAGTAGTGAAGTATAGCCAGGGTTCTGTCCAGACATTTTGTGAAAGGTCCGTTTCGGTAAAATTATGAAAAAATTACTCGTAATTAGTGAATATAAAATAAACGTTAAGTCACATTCTTTCAACCAGGGACCTGCTTTTGTGAATTTGTGCAAATAGAGTCCTGTTAATGCTTAAAACTTTTTCAAGGAGTTTTTAAATTGTAAAGACATACAAGATTATGCTCAACACTGTAAAATTACAATTAAAAAAATTAAATTTTCAAAAATAAACAGCAATTGCTGCTACTAAATTAGAGATGCAACATACAAATATTTGGTATTTAGCTTATACTGGTGAACGCAGAATATTCATTTCGGACGAATAAAGGAAGAAGCGTCTGGCGAAGACAAAACTTAGTTTTTTTACATATGTCTTTCTTTCCCCCCACTCCCCTCCGAAGGATTTATTCGATTAACAAAACAATAATGAAGATAAACAAATTTGTGAAGGATGTCGTTAACGGACCCAAATTTCTTCTAAACAGACCCCTGATAGTTACTACAATTCCAAAGTAGTTCGTAGTCACTAAATTTAAATTTTTTTTGCAGTTGTAGTAAACTACAATAATAATGTAGTTTTTCCGACCACTGGTCCGGATAGACTACCGACTTCTGCCTGTTTCGCCGCCGTGATATGACCGTTTTAAAGAAAGAACGAAACTTGGTAGAAAAAAGAAAACACGAGATACAAGCTGAAAAAAATATTTCATACAAACCGACACAACGCAGATTCATTACTCAAAACATTGAACAAACATTTTTGAATGACGTGACCTAATTACTTAGTCAAACAAAGATTCCACACGCATATAGTCCCATTATTAAATATTTACACAGTTTTCGTTTCTATTCTCATCAAAGAAGTGACAGTGAAGTATGTATCAATAAAATAAAGCCTCATTAAGATTCGCATGCATTTTTTTTAACGGGAATTTTGCCCCAGATTATAGTTATAGAATAAAGAATGTTTTCGAGAAAGAACTCGGTAACTAGAATCATGCACATTTGAATTCAAAGAAAGAAAATTGTAAATCCCTTTTCTGGTGACTTTTTAAACATTGAAACGAGAAAATTCACTAGGATTTTGTAAAGTTCAGATATAAAACAAAAATTCGTTAGAGAAGTTCCCATTGAAATGGAAATGACGCGACGTTGGATGAAAAATTAATCACCAGTGGTCACGCGTTTCAGCTTCATTGCTGTTGGGAAAACTAAAGGTTTAATTTTCCCCCAACTCCACTAGGGGCTTATTATTATTTCATTTTTAAAATGTCTCATTTCATGTAAATATTGGTAAGTTTTCATGATGAACAGCACAACGAAAGCGAGTTTGATCCCAATTTTTCAGTCAGATTCCATTCGGTATTAAAAAGAATTCGGAGGAAAATACCAGTATTTAAGATTCACATCTCAGATCTTTTTATTAAAGATCTTGTAGAGTTCATAACACATTAGTCGGGTGCAGCTCACGATATTATGGACGTAAACAGCACAGCACAAAGAAAAAGAGTTTGATCCCAATTTTTCAGTCAGATTTCATTCGGTATTAAAAAGAATTCGGAGGAAAATACCAGTATTTAAGATTCACATCTCAGATCTTTTTATTAAAGATCTTGTAGAGTTCATAACACATTAGTCGGGTGCAGCTCACGATATTATGGACGTAAACAGCACAGCACAAAGAAAAAGAGTTTGATCCCAATTTTTCAGTCAGATTTCATTCGGTATTAAAAATAATTCGGAGGAAAATACCAGTATTTAAGATTCACATCTCAGATCTTTTTATTAAAGATCTTGTAGAGTTCATAACACATTAGTCGGGTGCAGCTCACGACATTATGGACGTAAACAGCACAGCACAAAGAAAAAGAGTTTGATCCCAATTTTTCAGTCAGATTCCATTCGGTATTAAAAAGAATTCGGAGGAAAATACCAGTATTTAAGATTCACATCTCAGATCTTTTTATTAAAGATCTTGTAGAGTTCATAACACAATAGTCGGGTGCAGCTCACGATATTATGGACGTCAACAGCACAGCACAACGAAAGCGAGTTTGATCCCAATTTTTCAGTCAGATTCCATTCGGTATTAAAAAGAATTCGGAGGAAAATACCAGAATCTAAGATTCACATCTCAGATCTTTTTATTAAAGATCTTGTAGAGTTCATAACACAATAGTCGGGTGCAGCTCACGATATTATGGTAGTGCTAAAAACTAAGTACGAAGAATAGGTCACCCATAAATGATGTCACGCTTGTAGGAAAGGGAGGAAGGAGGTAACAAGAAGTGTGACATCCAGTTTGCCATGCCAGTGGCAGAAACTGGTTATAATCGGTAAAAACCGGCAAAAACGAAAAAGACGTCTATATTAGTTCTAGTAATTGCTTAGTGACATTTTGTTTAAGTAAACTGAAAAATGTAACTCTATGTAACTGTAACAAACTTTTTAATTCATTGTTTGTAAATATATATTATTTTGTTTATATTAAATACACAGAGTGCAGTATATCAAATATTTATATAAAACAAAACAGCCCCATTTCCTGAAACTTATTTCTCCAGTCAAGTTTTGACAACTACCCCAGCTGCTACATGGTGGTCCAGTTTTAAAAAATATGCAATAGATGAAAGTTTCACAAATCTTGCTTGTTCCTTCATGGCAATGCCTGCTAGTTCTGCTGGACTTGGAAGAATCTTTTCAAATTTCTCGCTCGTGCATAGCAAATTAAGAAATTGTTTAGGTTTAGAAACTGCATCAAAACTTGTCTTTTGTTATAGATTACTGCAGAGTGCAAACAATGTAATATTTGATTTTGAATGGTGATAATTTTGTAAATTGTACTTTGTTTAACATTTAATTGTTTTTTCTATGAATTATCCATTGTAAGTCAATCTCAGTACTTATTTTTATGTCATTTTTCTGAATTTCTGCCATGCCGGTTTTAACCGGTTTCTACCAGTGGTTTTAACCTCCTCGGCAGAGACTTGCCAACCTTGGTGACATCCCTCATTTTATTTAAAATAAAAATATTTAAAATTAGCAGATTGAGTATCTTATTCAGCTTTTTCATCAAAATAAATACACATCAAATCTTTACTGTTTTGCTGACAAGAATCATTGGGAAAAAAATGAAAATATGATCACATATATATTTGTTCCCAAATGCAAGCATATGTTTAAATAACGCGACTTGACAAGGGGATATGGTAAAGTGCTTCACACAAAAGGGAGTGTCAAATATAATGAAAAAAAAAAATAAAGTGTGGCATAATTTATAGACCAACATTCAATTAGATAAATTAAGTAAAACTTATGCTAGAAATAATGTCTGATGCAAAAACAAAAGGGAGAAGAATTAGGGAACAAAATATGATGAAGGCGCCTTGGAGAATTAAGGCACCTTATATATTCGGATATTTCCTCCCTTAGCAAGAAACATTATTTTGGACAATTTGTTTATCAAATTATATAAAATCGTAAAGAAAAAATGAGGAGGTTCAAATTATCAAGTAAGCATCTACGGTACAGAGAGGTTTGAGGTAAGCTTTCTTTTTCTAACAAGGGAAGGAGAATCATGTGCATTGCTTACGCGTAATATACAGGGGTCTGTCCAGACATTTTGTGAAAGGTCCGTTTTTTGTAAAATTGTGAAAAAATTACTCGTAATTTGTGAATATAAAATAAACGTTAAGTCACATTCTTTCGACCAGGGTCCGCTTTTGTGAATTTGTGCAAATAGGGTCCGTTACAGCAAAAAAAAAATACTTTTTCAAGGAGTTTCTAAATTGCAAAGACATACAAGATTATGCTCAATGCTGTAAAATTATAATTAAAAAAATTAAATTTTAAAAAGCAAACAGCAAATGTAGCTACTAAATAAGCGATGCAACATACAAATAGTTGGTATTTAGCCTATACTGCTGAAAGCTGAATATTAATTTCGGACGAATAAAGGAAGAAGCGTCTGCGGAAGACAAAATTTAGTTCGTTTACGTCTGTCTTTCTTCCCCCCCCCCTTCCTGGGAAGGGTTTATTCGATTAACAAAACAATAATGAAGATAAACAAATTTGTGAAGGGTCCGATTTAAAGATAAATTATTTTGTGAAGGGTCCGTTTTTAAGTTAAAATATTTTGTGAAGGGTCCGTTTTCATGAAAAGATATTTTGTGAAGCATATGTTTAAATAACGCGACGTGACAAACCATCTCGTTAACGGACCCAAATTTCTTCTAAACAGACCCCTGATATATTAATTTCCTTGAAAATTGCAAAATTATTAAATGTGAGAAAAATAAAGAATTATTAAATGTGAAAACATGCAAATGTGTGCCTCCTACTCTTGCATGTCTGTTTAGAAAAAAAAAAAATATGCAAGTGTAGGGGATGTCGTTGTGATTTTCTTTTGTGTTGGCTGGCCTAGTAAAAAATATATATATATGCTTACGTTGTGCATGCATGTAAGCATATTTTTTTGTAACATGAAAAGCGTTTTCTTATCACATGAAAGTTTGCGAAATGCTAATTTCTGATTTATACGTCACATAAATCGGGAGAATCAGCTTCCAAATTATTAGAAAAAATAAAAACAGAACTAAACATTTTAAACAACCATAATCGATAGATCTTTTCGAAACATAATGATCAACGATGTCATCGGTTCGACTTAAGACAACAAACACTTCAGTAATAATTTTTTTCCCCAAGTCATCTGGATTTAGAAGACCCGCTAATGTGATGACAATTAAGTAAACAAAGTAACCTTATAACGACGTCAGCTGTGCAAATGGTCTCTTTGTCAGTCGAATTTCCCTTTGCAGGAACGTCATATATTCTTTTAGGACGTTAGCCAATAAACCATCTCGTACACCGGATACAATAAACGTAATCGTATAATAATAATAATAAAATAAAGAAAAGAAAGAAGAAGAAAAAGAGGGCGGCTGAGAATATCTTACGGGAAAAAATAAAATAACAAAATGGAAACGGCCTTCAAGACTCATTAAAGAGTCATATTTTGACGGCTTGAATGATGTTACTATTTTTAGAATGAATTTCTCAGATTGAGTTTGAAAATTCCCTAATCAGAAAAGAAAATGTCCTTAAATTATTATAATTTGTAAAACTTGCCATTAACGGGGCCGAACATAAATAATTTTGTTTTCTAATGTTTTTGATCCCCTGTCATAAAATGTCACACTTAACCATACCCTTAATGCCCTTGTCATAAGGCACGCTATACTACATAAATATATACTTCCAGATCGTGTACAGCAATGCGTTATGAATCATATTTCAAGTTTTATTTTTAAACTTCAATTACGTGTTTTAATGCCATTTGGAAGCACAATAATAAAGATTGAATGTATACTTATTTTAATCAGAAAGTTTGGCATTAATACAGTACAGAACCCGTTATCCGGAAATCAGTAAACCGGAAAACCAAAAAACCGGAACGAAATTCGATAAATTTTCCCACCATTTTTTTAAAAAAATGTTTTTTTCCTCATAAGATTTTAGGAATTTTTATTTCTTTTTTTAAACATTTTTACCTTACCATCATTTTGGAAATAATCATTAGTGTATAACTTAATCGTTTTTTCTTCTTTTTAAGATTATTTCCAAATATTTTTTTTAGTTGGGTTTAACAATAAAAAGAACGGCTTTTTGTAGTGATTCAGAAAACCGGAAAAATCAGTTATCCGGAATAGCGATGGTCTCGATCGTTCCGGATAATCGGTTCCCTACTGTAGGGGAGAGTGGGGTCAATTGTAACAGGGTGCGATTGTAACAGAGCAAAAATTTCGAGTGTCGGGTTCTAGATTTGGTTCCTAGGTGGCGCACAAGGTGTATTTAATAAATCTACATGTACACCCCTGATGGCAACCAATTTTATGTACTTTTGAAAGAGTTAGATCACAAAAGATATTTTCACGCCACGCAAGTACTTTTTTTGGTATTAGAATATTATATTGTAACAAAGTAATTTTGTTTAAACAAATAAAAATTAGTAACCGAATATGTAAGTGGACACCTTAATTAACATTTCAATAAAAAAAAGATTAGTTTTGCTAATTAACTAGCATTGTTTTTAACAAATGAAGCTGAAATGGCGTCTTGGGGACAATTGTAACAATAAGTAAAGGGACGATTGTAACAGCTGAAAATAAATAATCTTATGTTTACAAACCATTACTTAAGTCTTTAAGAACCACCAATAGTTTCCTATATCATTTATATTATGTTGCATGTGCATTATTTTATTTGTCACCTTTCACAGCATAAATTAAAATTTTTAACCCCTTAAAGTTAAAAGCTTAACCCTTTAGGTCTCTGCTCATTATTATTTTTACTCCAAAAATATCACTACTATTTTGATCAATAAAGAAATATATCACAACTATGATACTATCTATAATTAACTATGTTTTAGTTGAATTTATGAACTGTTACAATTGACCCCGTAAGTGGGGACAATTGTAACAAGTTCTCGACTGTCAAAAATTGTTAATAACTAATATAATAACATTTAAAATTAGGTATTTATTTTTTTTTTCTAGTAGAGGATAGTCTACTTTACTCGTCTGTCAATTAATACTAATAATATATTGGATTTTTTGTTAGTTAAAAATAGTTAAGTAAAAAATGTTACAATTGACCCCACTCTCCCCTACTTCTTGTCACAATTTCAGGAGTCTCCTCCCTACCAGGGCTCGAAAAACAGCCCGTCCTCGACGGTCAAAAATTCTCCGCGGACAACGAATGTCTCGAATCCGACGTACGCGCGGACGGCCATTTTCCCGTTAATGTTCGTATTACATTTTCAATTTTTGTTATCTTACAAGAGTCTTGTAAGTTACAAGGCAGCAAAATGACCCACAATACAGCAACATACTGCGCATATATTGATGTTTTCTCTGTCTGGGAATACTGCAGCGGTTGAAAGGGGCTTTGCAGCAATAAACTTACAAAAAAACACAATACGTACTGGTCTTAAACAAGAAACTTTAAAAGTAATTATGAACATCTACTTAAATGGAAAACCCCTTTCAGATTTATGTTCAGAAACCTCTGTAAATCATTGGCTTGATTGTGGAACTGGCAAACGTCATATTTATTCATTTAAAAAACGCAGTACCCTCGGATAACTTGACATTCCAGATAACTTGACCCTTGTCGTTTAAATTATTTCATAAAAGAAATACTAGGTTACTATTAGTAACCTAGTATTTCTTTTATTAGTGTATAATGTAATCCTAGTAACGACTAATTCATTGTGCAATTTATATAAATGTTTGTAATAAATAGAAAATTATATTTTTATTTATTTAAAAGCGACGGGTTAGTTTCAACGGAGGACGGGTGCATTGTTGGACAAGCCGTCCTCGGGAACGGGTAAAATTTCTGAGTTTTTTCGAGCCCTGCTCCCTACCCTCTAAGAGTGACATTATTTGTGGGGGTGGCCATATAGTCCATATTTCCCGATGAAAAATATAATTACTCCATAAACAGTATGTACGTTTTTTCTTCTTTTTTTGTTAAAAATTCTTAAGGCTGTTTTTCGAAGGCTCCGTCGTAATATGAAACGATGCTTTTTGCGAAGAATAATATGCTATTTTCATAACTGCTGTGAGTTTGTAACTGTTACTTATGACTGTTAGGTCAAGCTTAGCCTATCTAAAGCCAGCGCTGTCTACGCTTATTTTGAAAATGGCGTAAAACGTCAATAAGGAGAAAAGCCACAGTATTGTGAAAATAAAAAGCGTTTGTGGTTTAATTTTTTAATATTTAAAAACTTAATCCAACGCTGCATTATTTGGGCTCATAAAAATTTGCAGAAACTTGAGAATAAGGCAATGATTTTGATAATTTTAATCTAGATCTAAAAATCTGCCTAGGTGGCGATTGTTTAAAAAAATATTTAAGTTGTCTTTTTGTCTGTTAGATATTTCTTCAGGCCAAGATTATATAGTTTAAAATCATCGCATTGATTCAAGTATAAAGAATCTAAACTATGACTTTATTTTTTATTTTTTTTTGGGGGGAGGGAGGGGGGATAGAGCTTCGAATGAAAGTCGTACGCAACTCGCAACTGCAAAAACAAAACAGTAAATAAGTTAGATTTAGTTGCATAATAAGCTTTATATAAAACTGTTTCCAACAAAATATGCAATTTAAAGAATGAATACTAAATTGATATTAAATTAAGAATAAACTTTTCCCAATATATCACAAGACAATATGGTAAAAATCATCTAACAAATATAATAGTAACCAAAAGTTGAATAGAAATATAAAAAACAAAATTGTATTATCAGTTGCAATGATAATATAGCAAAATGATTAAGTTTAAATTTATTCCAATGGACTTAGGATCTAAGTCTGTTAATGCAATAAAATTGTTTTGGATCTTTTACTTGAGTAATTTAAATTTTCAAGTAAGAATCTTTTAGTCGCTAAAAAATAAAAATAATAACAAAGTAATCCCCCAAAAATTGGTTTCATTGCAACAAAACAAGTTCTAAAGAGTTACCTAATATTAAACTTTCCGGTTAGAAGAAAATCCTGTAATCTCATTAAGGACTCAGGAATAAAATTTATAAAAATATTTCGGAAAGAGCCAGAAAAATCTGAGTTTTCAATTTAAAATTTTGAGTATACTATTAAATTTTAATTTTATATATTACATTTTAATTTTTGCATTTTAGAAATATTTTAAAATTAAGCGTCTAACGAAAGTCTAGCTAGTATATTTTTTACCTTGTCAGCAAAAAATAAGTAAATCACAAAATATGTCTTCTCTTGGTGCTTCGTAATATTTGAACAGTCCCTTTGATCATTCCTATACTTTTCGGACATTTTTATTAATACATTACAAATTTATCAAATAATGAGCTTAAACAGGACATTTTCATTTAAAAATCGAATGTCCAAGCGAAATTACCTGCTAACCCAGACAATTTGAAGAAAAATTTCGTCTTCATAAATTGACGTTTGAAAATTAGAAATTTAATTTCAATCATACTCAATTAGTGAATACCTAACGAATGGATATTTATAGGGAATATCCAGCGAAGTATTTTTTCGCAAAAAGTATTATTAGATAAAAGTTTTTTTTTTTTTTTTTTTACATTACTATATATTATTAGAAATAGTTTTTACACATATTTTTTAAGTCCAAAAATTTGCACACAGCTTGCAAATTTATGTTCTGGAATACAAATGGAAAAGCGAAATTTGAAGAAGTGGAACTAGAATACTTTATATTGAATAAGGAGTTTTGAACTGCTGATTTTTTTTAAAAAATTATATTGAGAGAAGTCGTTTTTTTTCTTCACTTTTTGTTCTAAAAATAAGGAACGTTTTTTTTTTTTTTTTGTTTGTAATTTTTTCCCCTTTAAGGTAAGGCAGATAACGGGTAGCTTAGAAAAGTAAGATTTTCTAAGTCAAAATTATATTTTAAGAACAATTCTTTGTTTTGTTTCTCTTTTGCTTTATTAACTTTTCTTTTTATCAGCGTTTTAATACGTCACAACAATTTTTAAAGAACGTTTCTATTGAACGTTATTCTTCTATCGTCATTTTTTTCTAAAAATACGTCTACG
Source organism: Parasteatoda tepidariorum (assembly GCF_982258835.1). Classification (NCBI taxonomy): domain Eukaryota; kingdom Metazoa; phylum Arthropoda; class Arachnida; order Araneae; family Theridiidae; genus Parasteatoda; species Parasteatoda tepidariorum. Next base: position 78,468,144 of record NC_141763.1, read on the forward strand.
TAAAAAAGTTAAATCGAGATTTTTAGCTTCAAATTTTTTTTCGTTAAAAAATTCAGATCGATTTTTGTTTGGGTTTCTATCTAACTTTTTTCTTTTTTTAAAAAAAACTTCTGTTTTATCAACGTTTTTATCATGACGCAGCAATAAAAAAAAAACAGTTTTTTTAAGACTTAATTCTTTTTTCATCACTTTTTCTAGAAATAGAAAAACTAAGATGTTCAGCTTTAAAAATTTCTGTCCAGAATTAAGATCCATTTTTATTTTATTTTTTCTCATTTTTGTATATAATCTCTTGTATTTATGGGCGTTTTTATGTTAACATGGAATTTAAAAGCGTTTCTAATAGACTATATTTCTTTTAATATTTTAAGGACACTTTTTTTCCGGAAAATATTATATATTTAGCATTAAAATATCATTTTAAGAATTAATTTTTTTTTTAAAACTTAGCGAATTTAGTTTTTTTAAAAATAATAATAGCTGTTAATCAGTTTTTAATTTATCTGAAATATTTCTAATGGTTAATTATTATAATTATTTTTCCCTTTACCCCAAACTAATAATGTTTTGAATAATTTACAATAATGACAAAACTTATTTATATACATACAAAATAATATTTATTTATGATTCTTTGAAAAAAATTTTGCTATTCGGGCGAATCACTATTGGTTACATACCTAGTAAATAAATACTAGAAAGAAAATAAAAACGTTATCAAGTTTAACACGTATCTATTTCAAGAGCAACGTTTGATAAAAATGATATCATACAGCCGATCTTAACGACTTTCCTCAATTAGATGAAATATCTTACTAATGGTTAAAAAAAAGATTCTTAAATGGTTCTTCGTTAAAAGGTTTCTTCGTTCCTCCTAAGAACATTAGTAAATCTTAACGAAAGTTATAATCTACCTGTCTAAATCACCTTTTAAATGAATCACAATCTATTATTAAACTACAAGAGCAACTTCTGATGTACTTTTTAGAACAAATAAAATGATTCATATCATCGATCCAATTTGATCACCCTATATACATTTATATCTTATAAAGGAGGATGTTGTAGTAGATGATACTAGTTCTTATCTTTTAATGTTTTATTTTATTTAAAATGAATGATAAAAAGTATTAAAACATACGCTTTTCAAGTAAACGTATAAAATAATTTAAAAATTATTAAAAAAAAAACAATTTTTCAGCAAGAAAAAGTATTACATAACTTAGAAAAATCGATTTCACATAGTTTCGGTGAATTTTCCAAGTATTATCTTCATTCTCTATATTATAACGTTTGTCTGGTGCAGCAATTTCTAGTAAATCTTTTAAAGAAAGCGATGAAAAGTCGGTGGTTTATTTGGATTTATTATTTTTATTCAAAAACAATCGACTTTTCATCTACTTTCTTCAAAATTTTCATAAGAAATTTTCGCAACACACTTTAAGATAAACTTTATATAAAATGAACAAAATACCTTGAAAATTAGACGACACTATATAAAATAGATTTTTATAAGTTACACGTAACATTTTATTTATTTCTTTTTCGCGTAAACCCACAGAAAAGTTTTCTTTTTTTTTTAAATTATTTTATTTCATACTTTTTCATCTAAGGATTCATTATATTTTTGGAAAAAAATAAATAAAAAAAAATTTGCACCACATCCGATAAGGGGTGCCACTTAAAAAAAATTTCAAGACTGAATTTATTTTTGACCAAATAATACTATCTACAGTTGTTTACCAACTTTTAGAAATTTACAGCTCACTGACATCAAAATTTACCTTTCCTTGATAATAGCCTACACATTAAATCAATCATTTGATGATTTTTTCTAAAACTTTTTTTCTTTATTTTATGTTTTTTTTAGCAAACAAAACGAAAATAACAGCTAACCTTGTATATTTTTTACAACTATTACTGAACAACCTGAAATCATTCATATCGCTATTTTTCACTTCAGCGTTACTTATTTTTTGTTCTAGTACTAAAATTTTTCTTGTTTTAAATAATCTTGATTTATCCTTGGCCAGCATGACAATAGGTTAGGGTGGGGAAAGCAAACTCGAGCAGATTTAGGATTCAGCATTAGTACAAATTTAATTACACAAATAGATGAAGTTCAATCAAACCCATTTGTCAAGACTTTAAGAATAAGATTTAGCGAGACTGATAAAAAGAAGATAAATAAAAGTCCTGACATTATTACCAAATCATATGTTTTCATTAAGATATATTCTTTTATTTTGACCAAAAAAATTTGAAAATTTCTAATGAAAAAAAAAAAGGAAATTTAATTGATAGAATTTATAAGTCCATTGATTTTTCTCAAGACTGATTTCAGTCCCCAGGATTGAAGAGGGGCGCCTATGATCCGGACCACAATATAAAGATTCAAAATAGCGTTCTGCGACAAGGAAAGACAAAAAAAACTGAGAAGACACAAAATAAATTTTTATTTTTAAAAAAGACAAAATACTTAGTGTAGTTGTGTGATTTATTAGAACGTAATGGAACATTGGCAGGAGTTTTCTATCTTATCTCAAGACAGAGATGGATACTTCTGCTGCCTACTATACTGAAATGTCCAGAGTTCATATTCAGTGTAGTTGTGTGATTTATTATAACGTAATGGAACATTGGCAGGAGTTTTCTATCTTATCTCAAGACAGAGATGGATACTTCTGCTGCCTACTATACTGAAATGTCCAGAGTTCATATTTAGTGTAGTTGTGTGATTTATTATAACGTAATGGAACATTGGCAGGAGTTTTCTATCTTATCTCAAGACAGAGATGGATACTACTGCTGCCTACTATACTGAAATGTCCAGAGTTCATATTTAGTGTAGTTGTGTGATTTATTATAACGTAATGGAACATTGGCAGGAGTTTTCTATCTTATCTCAAGACAGAGATGGATACTTCTGCTGCCTACTATACTGAAATGTCCAGAGTTCATATTTAGTGTAGTTGTGTGATTTATTATAACGTAATGGAACATTGGCAGGAGTTTTCTATCTTATCTCAAGACAGAGATGGATACTACTGCTGCCTACTATACTGAAATGTCCAGAGTTCATATTTAGTGTAGTTGTGTGATTTATTATAACGTAATGGAACATTGGCAGGAGTTTTCTATCTTATCTCAAGACAGAGATGGATACTTCTGCTGCCTACTATACTGAAATGTCCAGAGTTCATATTTAGTGTAGTTGTGTGATTTATTATAACGTAATGGAACATTGGCAGGAGTTTTCTATCTTATCTCAAGACAGAGATGGATACTACTGCTGCCTACTATACTGAAATGTCCAGAGTTCATATTTAGTGTAGTTGTGTGATTTATTATAACGTAATGGAACATTGGCAGGAGTTTTCTATCTTATCTCACGACAGAGAAGGATACTTTTGCTGCCTACTATACTGAAATGTCCAGAGTTATAACTTAGTGTAGTTGAGTGATTTATTAGCACGTAATGGAACATTGGCAGGAGTTTTCTATCTTATTTCACGACAGAGAAGGATACTTTTGCTGCCTACTATACTGAAATGTCCAGAGTTCATACTTAGTGTAGTTGTGTGATTTATTAGAACGTAATGGAACATTGCTAGGAGTTTTCTATCTTATCTCAAGACAGAAATGGATACTTTTTGCTGCCTACTATACTGAAATGTCCAGAGATATAACTTAGTGTAGTTGAGTGATTTATTAGCACGTAATCAGGGGTCTGTTTAGAAGAAATTTGGGTCCGTTAACGGACCCTTCACAAAATATTTTTTCATAAAAATGGACCCTTCACAAAATATTTTAACTTAAAAACGGACCCTTCACAAAATTATTTTTCTTTTAATCGGACCCATCATAAATTTGTTTATCTTCATTATTGTTTTTTTAATCGAATAAATCCTTCCCAGGGCAGAAAACAAGAAAGATGGATGTAAGCAAAAGTTTTGTCTTCGGCAGACGATTCTTCCATTATTCGTCCGAAATGAATATTCTGCGTTCAGCAGTATAGGCTAAATACGAAATATTTGCATGTTGCAACTCTAATTTAGAAGCAGCAATTGCTGTTTATATTTGAAAATTTAAATTTTTTATTATAATTTTACAGTGCCGAGCATAATCTTGTATCTATTTGCAATTTAAAAACTCATTGAAAAAGTTTTTTGCAATAACCGGACCCTATTTGCACAAATTCATAAAAACGGACCCTGGCTGAAAGAATGTGAGTAATTTTTTCACAATTTCACGAAAAACGGACCTTTCACAAAATGTCTGGACAGACCCCTGGTAATGGAACATTGGCAGGAGTTTTCTATCTTATCTCAAGACAGAGATGGATATTTTTGCTGCCTACTATACTGAAATGCCCAGAGTTCATACTTAGTGTAGTTGTGTGATTTATTAGAACGTAATGGAACATTGGCAGGAGTTTTCTATCTAATCTCAAGACAGAGATTGATACTTCTGATGCCTACTATACTGAAATGTCCAGAGTTCATACTTAGTGTACTAATGGGATTTATTGACAGTCGGACAAGTTTTAATTCATTACTAAAATTCAATTCAATACATATAGAACTTAGACAATATCGCAGTTTAATATTGAAATCGATGTATTTCAGACGTACGACAGCTAGACGATGAAAAAAATTCGTTAATATTGTTTAAAACTAATTAAGGTTTTAGGATTTAAGGAAGAGTTGAAGAATTACAATATTTAAATAAAGTTGCGCTGCGCTTTTGGCTCGGTTAGCATTGAAGTATCTATGTTGTACAAGATAATTTTGAAAGGTCACCAAAAGCAGTTGTAATTTGCTAACTTTTGATGAAAGGGAGGCCAAAAGGCTCACGTAATACTTTAAAATTCCCCACCCATGGACGATATATATATCTTTGAATAATTTTAAACTAACTTTTACGGTAAAATGCACAATACAGAAAGAAAAAAATCTATAAAACAAGAGGTTTAATGATAGTTATTCGTTAATCTCAGTGCTGGTGCAAATACAGCAAAAAACAATATAAAAGTGATTATTTGCATACATTATATTACTTTATTAAAAGATCATCATAATATTGAACAGTTACACCTTTTAACTATATTTTTTACAAAAACACTGAACTAAAAATGGAGAAAAAATAAAGGTGTTTTAAAAGCTAACAAAAGATTTACAGAAAAAGGTTAGAAAATTAAAAGAATCCTAATCTTTTGCCGAGCAAAAGCAATTTCTTATGAACCATAAGACCTTAACTACATGTACCCGATGAAGCAGCTCCTGTCATACTTTTTGCAACAACACTACTTAATGATTTATTCAGAGAGCTCTTTAACAACAGGAGTTTAGCTGTCTTCACCCTTTTAAAATTAGATTTTTCGTGAAGCAGTAAAAGAGGAATCCAGTAATTTTTTTTACTCTTTTTTTTTTTTTTCTTCAGATGATGTTTAGGAACACTTAAATCGTTTTACTGTCACGTATTACGTTTTATTCCATCCGTTTACTTTTGTCGAGAAAACAAATAAATTTTAATGCGTTCTAAAAGATAAAAAAGTGAGTGCATTTTTTTTATTTTATTTATCAACAACTCACAATACAATAGCAAGTTCATTGTATACAGAGTCATTTTAGGAGAAATTTGGATATGTTAATGAACCCTAACGCGATCCTGACAGAAAAAAAAGGATTTTTCTTACACATCAAAGAAAAATTCTTATTTTTTTTTGCGGTGGCAACAAAGAACGAAATATCAAGCGAGTGGGCAGTCACAAGCATTAATACTTAAACACGAACAAGTTTTTTAAATTTCTAAAGGAAAATTTCCTTCTCACGTGGAAAACAAATAATTGACATAAACTGAATAATAAGTTGGAAAAAATGAAAGGTCAACAGCGAACAGTACGTATCAACACACAACAGATTCTATATTTTTGTTTTACTTATTAATTTAGGTAGTTGGAATAATAATTTTGAGCTATATTACAGTTTTAATCACGCTTTATAATTACCGTAGGATAGAGATGCCATTTAACAACAAAGATTGGCTAGCTGTGTCTTATTTTTCACTTTCTTATCCCGTTTGTTTAGTTTTCATTCATTTTGCGAGTTTATGTTAGAATATGCACTTAAATTTAAAATTTCGATCGTAATGAATAAAAATTCAATGAAATGTTAATAAATCAAAGGTTTCACAGGAAGTATATGATGCATGTTTTTAAAACTTCCATTTTATTTTATTTTAAAACCATCGTTGAACAGCCGACCCAGTTTTGGGCTTATGACTACTAATGTTCAACTCCGTAGCCTTGTAATTCTGAACTCAATCCAGAGGACAAGGAAACTCCTGGATCAGTACCCCCAGAGGTATGACGGAGGACTTTGTGAATCGACAGATTCAACGTGCATTAGTGACCGTTTACTACACGGGGAGTCTTCGGGCTGCGGGGATCAAACCCACGATCTCTTGGGCATGAGCCCAGCGCCCTACCAACCAGGCTATCCCGGCCCTCTAAAAATTCATTTGAAAAAGAGAATGAGAATACATTTAAAGCTAGACTGAAATAAGTATAGAATGAGCGAGTGATACGAATTAGGAAGAAATTGCGAAATAATTTTAGGGGTTGACGAGGGCATTATAATACGATTATAATTCGTTATAGTTCGATTCAAAAAAATTTCATTTTCTGCCCAAGCTTGCAAAATCGCACGTGCTCTTTTTATAGTTTCATAAGTTAGCTTAGATTTTTGTCGCTTTATAGAGCGTTTGATGTTCCGAGAATGCTAGTTGTTTCGCCGATTTATTACACTTTTTTGAGCTGTAAGGGCAACCAACGGCCATTTTAACCGTTAAAATTCTCTCGATGAAATCGATAACTTTGTTTCTTTACGTAAACATACATCGAAAGATAGAATCAATACAAAAGAGAATAAATAAAAATTTCTATAGTGTTTTGCTTTGCGATTTTTAAAAATTACAGCCAATTATTACTAAAAAAACAAAAACATACTTTGTATCATCTGGTTGTGGAACAAGAATTGTGAATGTGTTTTTAATTAATTAATACACCAACATTAATTTAGCTTTCGAAGAAACGTATTTTTATTATTGCACGACTCATTTAAATAAAAGGGAAATCTGTAATGAAATTTTCTTACTAACCTTTATTAGAAAAGAAAGACGTCATGAATAGAAGAACTTTGAAACGGAGTTAATTAAATAGGGTTCATTTGAATGCGGCACAACGCAGCAAAATATCGGTGAAACATATGTTACATCATTATAAAAGCGTCATTTATGACGCCGAAACAAAACAAAAAATGTGCCGAGTGTAGAACATAGTGTAGATGCATAAAAGTATGTGAATCGAATATTTTAACATCTCGCGTGCTAAATATTATCGCTTGTCACAATTACGGAAAGCGAAAAAATATAAGAATGCAATGTTTAGAATATCTTAGAACACATTAATCAAACAAAGTTAATGAATTCGAGGATTTTGTAGCCTATCCACCTATCTTTAACATTTTAAGTCTTTTAAAAATGAAATCAGCGTAACAATGTCACTTTTTTGTGTTACTGAGGCATTACAATTTTGTAGTGCAAAGTCGAATCTTTACTTTAAAAAGGTATTTAAATAAGTTTCCATCTATAGCAAGTTTGTATAAAATGCATGTTTTCTAAAATTACATTTAAAAGGCTGGCAATAGTACAGATTTATGGCATTTCCTCCCTTCCTTATATTGGCCGGGATAGCATGGCTAGGACGGCGTTGGGCCCATGTCCAAGAGGTCGTGGGTTTGATCCCCGCCCACCGAAGACTCTCCATGAATAAAATGGTGACTGGTGCACGCTAAATCAGTCGCGATCACAAAGTCCTCCAGGTTCCCATAACACACCATACCGCAGGGAGTACTGAATTAGAGATTGATCGTGCTTTGGTAGGTCAAAATTACGATCTGTGGATGAATGGATTGTGATCATACTTTTTTTTTAAAAATTACACATATTAGTACTGTATAAATATTATTTATACAGTACTGCATTATCTAATATGTATATACGTAAGGCTGTGATAACAAATCACTTATATTAAATCTCATTGATTATAAATGTTTCATTCTTATAATTGGGAATTGGTTAATAAATTAGAAAATTAAATAAGATTTTTTTTCTGTTTACGAACTTCAGTGTAGAAGATAAGAATGTAACTTTAATATGACAATATTTTATTATTCGTTTCATGTCATTTTCATATTTTAATGTGCTCATTGTTAACATGTAAAGTAATTTGCTGTTTTACTACCAATAAATATATTTCAATTATACCAATTTGAAATTTATTGTAAGTAATTTTAAATCTTATTAAATATGAAGCTAATGTATTCATCTGTAATTAAAGAAAAAAGACTTGTTCAGCAGAAAATAATTTAATTTAAAATTGCTTTCTGATCTAAATTAATATACTTTTCATTTGATAAATTGATTCTCTATTTTTACAATTCATTAAAGTTTAGAGTTTGATAGGAAAAAAAAATAACCGACTGCATTTATTCAGAAATTAGTTTGCTATGATTAAATAATAATATAGCTCTTTTTATTATTAGTGGTGTTAAAAATTTTTAGTTTCAGTATTGTCGCTAAAAATATTATGTATTATTTATACATTAGAGTTATAATCGTTAAACTAGAAAAAAACTTTTAAAAAAAAATCTGATTGAAATAACAAAAAACAATGTGTGTATATGTTATCTTATATATTTTTAAATAAAATATGATTTTGATCAACTCTGATAAAATGCCTCAAAGTTTCGCCCAGGGTCCTAAAACCCTAAGCACGTCTCTGGTCACAAGCCTCACAAGTATTTAGAAAGTTAGTGTGAAAAAGCTTGCAACCTTCGACCTCCGATTCTAATCAAACTGCTGAGCAAAATTACTGTTAAAGGGTACAATTCGGAACAGATCCTAATGCTTTTAAAATTTTGCCTACATTAGATGTTACGTTTGATGCATCCTTTAGAAGTTATAATGCAAAAACTGAAAAAGTGGATAAAATTAAGTGCTTTTGTTTGGCTAATTTTAGCTCACCTCAGAAACTGTCATGTTATTTTTATTTGGATCAAAAATCAGATACCATGAAAATTAATTTATTAATGAAACCTAGCTTTTTTTCCTTTCCAACTATTTGAAACATTAAGCCAACAATTTGACCCACTGAAACCATTTTTCAATTTTAAAAGCATATGAATCAAAATTATCATGAATATACTTTTGCATTTGCTTTTCCATTTATCACCAACAAATTGGATCTTATTTTTCAATGATTTATTTACATCAATTAGAGACATTTTTAAAATGCCAACTGATATTTTACACACAAAAGACAAAATTTGTTTCAAAATCACTAAGACATTGACACGCAAAAACAAAACATCAATTCTTGATTTTATTAATAAAAGTAATAAGAACGAAAAAACGACAAAAATACAAACGTAAAAATTATCGCTTAGTTATATTAATAAAATCAATCTTGATTTTCTTAATAAATGGTTTTTGAAATGTTTTTTTATTAATGAATTATTATACGAAAAAGAAATAAAATAAAAACTTTAAAAATTATCGCTCTCTTTTACACAAATAAATAATAATCAATCTTCATTTGCTTACCAAATCTCGATATTGTTGAAAATGTAATTACAATTAGAAAATGAATAAAATAAGAACTTGAAAAATTGTCGCACTGTATAAATGAATAAAATCAAGTTTAGTTTTCGTAGTATATCTTGATTTGTAATGTTTTTATTATTAAAATAATTACAATACGAAAAAAAGGAAATAAAAACTTCAAAAATTATTACTCTCTTTACCGATATAAATTAATAAATATCAATCTTCATTTCCTTAACAAATCTCGCTATTATTGACGAGATGAAGAGTTAATTACAATTCGAAAAATGAATAAATTAGTAATTTAAATTATCGCATTGTATAAATTAGTAAAAATCAAGCTTACTGATTTTCTTCTTGACTAGTAATGTTTAACAATAAAGTAATTAAAAAACGAAAAAGAATTTTTTTAAAAAAATATTCAAAAATTAACGCTTTCTTTCACCCACAGATATTAATAAAAATTCTATCTTCATTTCCTTGGCAAGACTTGCTATTATTGACGAGATGAAAAATTAATTACAATTCGAAAAATGAATAAATTAAGAACTTAAATTATCCAATTGTAAATCGTTCTCTTTCACCCATATAAATTAATAAAATCAATCTTCACTTCCTTAACAGATTCGCTATTATTGAAGTAATACAATTCGAAAAATTAATAAAATAGGTTAAATTATCGCACTATATAAATAAATAAAATCAATCTTGATTTTCGCTTAATAAATCTTGATTTTATAGATCAAGTATTTACAATCTAAGAAAATGAATAAAATAAAAAATTCAAAATATATCGCAATCTTAAAAAAGAACATCTTATTTTCTTTATATATTAATAAAATAATGCGCAAAGAAAAAAATCACGCTTAAAAGAAGGAAATGAAAAATCCGAATTTTTTTTTTTTTATCTGACACGCCACCATAACATAATACATGCAAGATGCGAGAAACATTATGATTATTATTAGCCAAGAGAGAATGCTATGAATGAAATAAATGTTGCAACTCACCATTCCTTGTCGCCAAAACGCACGCCTAAAAACAATCATCCATTCATTTACCACATCACAATCAACGTTAAAGAAGTCGAAGTGCTACACTAAATGTTCCCAAAACATGAAAAGAAACAGTTAAAAGGCAAATCACATTTGATGGTTTTAGGGCTGTAACTGAGTAAAGGTATTCCCGAGGAACAGTGTCAGCGGGACAACTTGCTAAAGCCCCGGCGAGGATCGATCGCCCCGGCACTGCGGCAGCCGACGCCGCCCCGATTGCTGTTGCGGCGATAGTGGAGCACAAAGAGGGATGGGCTGCCGGGGGTGAGTGAATAGTGAGGAATGACCCAAAACATGAGCGGCAGGCTTCATAAAAACGAAGAAAAAGTCATAGATATCTTTTGCTTTTTGCTTAACCGTGATTGCTGCCAATACAGAAATTGCCGATAAACACTAAAAATCGATCTGGGAATATAGTGTTTTTACTTGTTATGGGAAAAGACGGCTTTTATAGTGGATGTTCTATTTTGATGCTCTTAGAGGAGAAAATAATAAAATAAAAAGATTGGGGGGAGGGGGTTGGAGAGGATGGATTGTGCGTAATCACTTGAGCAAATCGGGCTGCTGTCGTTGATTTGTTCTTATTCATTTCCGTCGGCTATATTTTTTCGCTACTTAAATGAGACTTTTACGCGAGCAGGAACGGATCTATAAAAATTCCATGATTTTTGTAGCCTTTCCAAACCTTCTATTGCAAGGTAGCAGGAAATTTTATTTCAAAATTTTTTAAACCGGTGCTATGTTGACAAACTTTACGCGATGACATTCGACATTTCAGATGAAAGAGACAGGAGCCGATTGCAAAACACGACCCTCTTTAACTCGGCCCGGGGTTACAATTTTAAAAATATTTAGTAATTGAGTCACAATTGAGAATCTTCGTAATCTTTTAAAAAAAAAAAATATATTTTTGAAAGTAATATGTAGTGAAACGTGTAAACCTTTTTTGGGGCGGTCGGGTAAAAACGGCCTCATTCATTATTAACAATAATATGAACAATGTAATAAATTGTATCATTTAAAAAGCGCAGTTTTTAATAAATATTTAGATAAAGAGGACGGCTATATTTTCGTTTGAGGTGCATACGATGACCACAGTTCTTACGGCTATAAATTTTTCTACCCCTCGAACGTTAAAATTGACCACACCAGTAAGTTGATCATAAGTCTAAGTTGATATTTATAATCAAATATCAAAAATGTTAATCAAGATAATTTCTGTATTTATAAAAAATAATAATAAATAGTAACATATTCTAAACTTCAAAAATATTATATTAATAATGAATCAAAAGACCTAAATTTTAAGTCCAAGTTTGTTTTAAAAATGACCTACAATTAACTCCGCAGACAAATAAGTTTTCTCCGTAGACAAATAAGTTTTATTTTTTAATAAGTTAGACGAATAAGTTATAAGTTAGTACACTGTAAAAAAAATACCCTTTATTTTTTTCGGAATTTCTCTTTACATGTAACAGTTTACAGCCATTTTGTTGATAAAACGGTTTTTATCCGTTTTTTACTCTAATCACAAACGATTTAAAACTGGCAGTTGAAATTCTATTTTTGTCATGCAGTTTTGCGGTCCGTGACATACCTTTACCTTTTCTCCAATCATTTTACGATTATTTTTTTATACTAGCTTCAACTTATTAGCAACTATTTAATGGTTTTGGACATTGTATAAATAAAACTACGATTTGACTTTATTATAAAATTGATATAATATTTGCAGGTTTCCGAAATTAGACATCCGCAACAAGTCTGATTACGGATAAATTTTTTTTGTAAATTTTTACAGAAAATTTGTTTCTGTATAGTAAAACACAGCTAAGCCAGCTGGCGGCTTAAAACCGTAAATTATAAGGATTATTATTATTATTATTTTTGCAGTGTAGGTAACTAAATATTCGTCTAGTAGACTTTCGACATTTGCCTGTTTTTAAAAATAAAAATCAGTAACATTTCATAATCTTCAAAGGGTCATCCTTGGTGAGCTTCATATTTTGAACACAGTTCGAAATTATAGTTGACGAAAATGGGATACAGCTATTAAGAAAACGGACCATAGCAAGTGATAACACTTTTCAAACAAGCGTTATGACTATAGCAATTTCGAAGAATCAAAGGATGATTTAAGATGCACGTTGCACCAGTGTTATTTTTTATTATTTATTTACTTTAAGTAAGCAAAATTAGAAATGTATATATATATATATATTAAACACGGTATTTCAAGCTATGTTTACTTTTTTAAACACGCATTTTGAGCTATATTCACAATAAAAAAGTTAAGCAATAAAAAGAAATGTTAAATTTTATCACCTGTCTGTAAATAACATAAATATTAATATAGCATTAATAAACATTTAATAATATTTCCTCACGTGACTTTGGCATGAATAAAGAAAGGATATATAAAAATAAAACTGCTTTTAAATCGCAGTTTGTGACGAAAATATAAACTTTTATAAATACAGATTAACTAAATTTCTAATGACAAATCGATTCCCTTTGTGCTATTACTTCATATTTCTTTGCAAGCAACCTTAGGATTTTTATTTTTAAGAAAATAAATCAACAAACACTTTACATTTAAGAGCACTAGATTTTGAGTTCGAACGCTTACAAACAAAATATTCAAAAAATGAAGCTTAGAATTTTCGTCTGAAAATAATTTTTTTAGGCCTTATCAGCAATTATAAAAAAATTTTTTTTTAAAGAAAATGTCCCAATATGTGTATGGACGGATAGATATTTTATTAATGGAAGAAGTTGGCGTAAAAATATGATAAGCCAGTTAAATTTTCTTGAATAGAGTTTTAAAATAATATTATTTTAAAAACAGCGTGCTTTTTATGTACGCAATAAGATGTTCCTCTGTATTGCACCACTATCGAGTAAAACTTCCTTCAGAAACTTGTTAAATACACAACTTGAAACAATACTTAAGGAAAGTTGAAAGAAATACTTACGTAAGTAAAAAATGTATTATTAATAAAAAGAAGAAAAAATGCATGGCTTATACCGCCTAGCTCTTAACAAAATGTCTGAAAATGTAAGAGCTCAACGGTATTCCAAAATAAAAAAAATTTAAAAAAAAACTGTATAAGTAAAAAAAAAAGTTTTTCAAATCCAAAATTTGCGGATTAATAAATAAACACAAATCCTGCGTTTTAGGGTTAAAATAATATTTTGAATAAATCATTGATCCTCTAAACAATTTCGTTGTTTATAAACTATGTGGAAATAATAGCTGTTTAGTTAAAAAGAAACTATTCTTAATGATAAAATATAAACTATCAAAACTATTAATTAGAAAAAAACTAGACCAAGATAAAATTACTTTTACTTTGCGTGAATTTTATAATTAACTGCGGGAGGAAAAAAAAGATAATAAATTCAAACCTTAAAAGAATATTGATTAGAAAAGATAATTAATGTATAAAAAAAGGCAGTTATAAAAAATTCACGCGCACACAGTAAGTTCTCAGGACAAACTCTTAATTAAGCAAATTATTTTAGTTGCATCATCACAAAACAGTGCCAGTTAACTATTCAGGGCTAAGTTTTAGGGAAGAAGAAAAAATTAGTTAAAAGAGAAATACTTCAACTCTACTCAAGAATAAATTATGGCATAAAAGGTTCCGTCGCCAAGTTAATTTCTCGTAGCGAAGTCGCTAATGAACTTTTTACACGAAATTTCAATTTACCGCCCAATAAAAATAACTCATATGACATGAAATATTTTATTCAAATCACATAAAAAGACATTATTGCATTTTTTTGTGTGACTGTAAATAGATATACTTACACTTTGTTTTTTCAGGATTTTGTTCTTTCTGCATTAAATTTTGGGTGGTATTTTTTGTTATTTTGTCAATTGTTGCAACATTACTAAGAAACTTAAAAATAATTAGAATAATGAATAATCTTAATTATCTATCTATATTATATAAAACGCTAATACGTACGTATGTATGTATCAATAAAACCGATGATATTTCTTTTCTCGCGCTGGCAACAGTTTTCATTTTTAATTGATTGGATTCGGCGAGCAAGAGCACGTAGTGAGCAACCAGATAACAATAACCAGAGTGAGTATTATCAGGTTGTTCAATTCAGATTCATGCACTAAAAACATGACAATATTTAATTTAAATTCAATTGGGTATAATATAAAAAAAAACACAACTACTTCCACTTAGTAGGAATAACATTTACCATGACGCAATGCTAAATTCTATGCCACTATCCACATAAATCAATTATTAATCAAAAATCGAATATCAATTACTTTTCTTTATAATGCAATAAAATCTGGCGAGCAGCTATTTAAACGATCAAACACTTCGTTTGTTTATTTGTGGCTTGAAGTTAGGCTCGCAGAAAATGCCGTTCATGGGTTAAATTTAGTAGGAATAACACAACCTGTGACGTAGGCTATAGTATACCCAATTAGGAATTAATTAATTGAAGTGAGAAAGCTTTAAAAGGCCGCTGTTGAATTGATATTTTTCTACTGGGAGCTACCTAAACGTCTAAAAAACGTTTAAGTGTTTGTATTGAATGCATTGAATTTTTTTATATTTCGCGTTTATTTATGCATTGAATTTTCACGCTTCAAAATGCAGAATATTAGTGAAGCAATATTTGATAATTTATTTTGCTAATATGTTTCTTATTTAGCTAATGTTTTGATTTTTTCACCATGTACAATCTAAATAGCTAATATACTTTTTTAAAAGCCAATAAGAACATTGGTAGAATTCTTCTACATAAGTACAATACTATGTCTTTGATGATAAAATACTATGTCTTTGATGATAATATATTATGTCTTTGTGCTAGAACATTGTGTTCATTGGCGAGCGAGCGCAGCGAGCCATGGTTCATGGCGTGAACCACATAAGACTGCGTAGCAATTCTCGGGGGTTGGCGAGCGTTAGCGAGCAGGGGGCGGAGCCTCCTAGTATTATATAAAACGCTAATACGTACGTATGTATCAATAGAACCGATAATATTTCTTTTCTCGCGCTGGCAACAGTTTTCATTTTTAATTGATAGGCTTCGGCGCGCAAGAGCACGTAGTGAGCATCATATGGCTAATCTATATTATATAAAACGCTAATACGTTTTAATTGATAGGCTTCGGCGCGCAAGAGCACGTTGTGAGCATCCAGTGAGCAGGGGGCGAAGCCTCCTAGTATGAGTGTAAAATTAAACCATGACTTACCATACATTATTTTAAACTTTATTGGTAATAATATTAGTAACGAAATTGATTGAAGAAATATGATCATTCAAAGGTATGAAAACTTGTTAAAATTTAAAGAGCACAATTTAAATAAGGGCAAATAAATAATTTTAAAAAATTCAAGCAGCTTAAAAATGAAAGTATTGGGGAAGCATTTTTTAAAAACCTTTATAATCCGAAAAAGGTTATAAAGTCACTACGAGAGATCTTTTTATTTTTTATTTTTAATTATTTTTTAAACAATTAACGCTATTTGTTAAACGAGTAATTTTCCAAAGTTCCAATTCAGAGTTTGAGGACGTAGACGAACTAAGTTTTTACTTTCTACGATCTATTAAAACGTACAAGTTGCAGCAAAATTTCTATGGTCCTCTTTTAAAGCGCAATTACTTTGTTCAAAACAATAAATTCTTTAACTTTTCCTGTTTGAAAAAGAATAATATAATTCTATACGGCAGGGGGTCTCTAAACTTTTTCTGCCAAATCAATCACACTGTTCCGTCACTAAATGCCAAGGGCGGAGAATGCGGCAACCGCCCTAAGCATCGAATCAATGACTTAGTATTCAAAAACTGAATCAGGCCCTAGACTAGGGAGAGGCAAATTTGATAGCAAGTTCTGGATCATTAAAATTTAAATATCTTTTATATTAAATAAAAAAGAAAGTTTTTTGTTGGAAATAAAACACTCTTATAAAAGAATAATTTTCTTAAACATCCACATAAAATGTATCTAAAATAAGGATGTATATCATTTAAATGTTTCAACCAAAATTTCATAGTTTCTTTTCCTTAGCCCTTCCACACATTACATTATTATACGATATTTTTCAGAGGCCCAAAGTAATATAGCATGACAAAATTTAAATAATTCAAGAGAATTGTTAGAAAACAGAGACTAATTGCATAAGTGTAATTTTTTTTAAAATACTTTAAATGGTAAACGTAAATAATTAATTGCAGGTGAAAATTGTGCTCGGTCAAGTAAACCATAATAGTGCTCTTAACATAACGTTAATGCTACATATAACTAGAATTGAGCACTGATTCGGTGAATCGATTCACCAACTTTCAACTGATCCGAATCGATTGATCGTTCGTAGATTCGAATCAGTTGATATCATTGGACTAGATTAAAATGATAGTGAATTATTGCTTCACAGTGCTGCTATGTTATATATGGTTAAAAATTTCTTGCAAAACTTTTATTCTTGCGCATTTAGTATTAAGGAGTTAAGACTTTCCATTCAAAGAATACGATAGATTTACAGATAAAAAATTTAAAAAAAAATTTTTATAAAAAGAAATGCATTTTTTTGTAGCTTCTTAAATATTACCACAATTAAAGGTATTTATAGCATTTAGTAATATATATATAGCTGCCAATTCTTCCGGTTTTCCCGGAAGATTTTATTTCCATATTTAAAGTGGTAGCGAAATTCGTGTTATCTCGCTAAGCTTTTTGAATTATAATAATAATTATAAATGAGTTTGACCACCACTACATATAAATAATTACAACAAATATTAAAAGCATATTAGTCCTTACGATAGCGAATTTCAACCAGATTAAAATATAAATATATTTTTGAGGAAGATAGTTTTTCGGTAATTGTTTTATTACCACTTGGAAAATCTATTCTCGAAAAGAGTGAATGTTGGCAGGTATGCATATATAATTATAAGATACAAGTATAATTGAAAGAGCTTTAACGTTTTAATACCGTTTTTTTTTATCGACGTTTAGTCAAAGGGAAAAAAAACTAAATATAACAAATAAAGACACTAGCAATAAAGAAATACTCAAGTTCTACAAATGTTTCGGATAAATTATTAATAGAAAAAGTCATAATAGTGTTACACTTTGTTTTTCCAGTAAAGTTAATTCAGGGCTTACCTTAATTTGAAGCAACTTCAGATACAACAAATAAAGCAGAAGAAAAAAAAAAGACTCGAGTTAAAAAAAAATGTTTTTCCCTCTACCGAATAATATGGAAAGCGTCGCCAATTTTCTACAGATCAACTCGCAGGAACAAATCCTTTCAGGGGCACCTGTGATTTGTTGAAAGCTGGCACACACACTCGTCAAGTAGAATATCCTGCCTTAAAAATCGATACTCAATTCGTAAAATGTCAAACTCTGAAAGGAGCACCTTCGCTATAAAAAAAAATATAAAATAAAATGATGAGACAAGAGCGGATTGGAAGATGAGCAGAAAGAAAAGAATATTGTAAAGGTCTTTTCATTTCTTTTCTATGGAAAAACATTTGATCTGGTCTAATGTATTTACGTGTCCTCACACAAAGACGCCACGAGAGATTGATCAAAAAGGAAGAAAAAGAAACCTTTAGAATTTAAGAATGTGGTCTATATTTTCCGTTTCATATACCTAACATTCATAAGTCGATCATTCTTGAGTTTGAGTCAAAAACGAAAACAATAAACAGTAAATAAAGAGACGTATAGGTAGTTGTTTATCTGGATAAAAAAAGATTATATTTACTTATTTTTTCAACAAACATCAGTGATAAACTGGTGGGGCAGGATTTAATGTACAACCAAAACGATACCAAACCATTATTTTGATAGATCGAAACCAAACTTCTATCAAAATAAAAATAATAAAACCTAACTTTGCTAGAAACTATATTGGATGCAGAAAATCCAAGTAAAACGGATGTCGTTAATCAAATATAGGTATGATTATATATTAAAATAGTTTGATATAAATCGCGATTTAAACATAAAAGCATATCTGCTAACTGGTTCCTGAATGAAACTTGGAAAAATGAAGCAATTTGACAACAAAACGTATTTAAAAAGCACACTTTCTAACCGATTCTTGAAAGAAAAATCAGAGAAAAAGAAATTAGAAACATTTGCAAACGGAACACTTAGAAATTGCCGATATCATTCAAAAAATTTTAAGAGAAAAAAGCTAAGGTGCTTAATTTCATAAAACAACCTATAGTTAAATAGCTTTTGATCTAATAAATGGATTTTCATGTGTTTGAATGCCATTTTCATGATTTGACGGAGACTCACTTAATAAACATGCCAATTAATTAGAGCTAACCTTTATACACGTTACAAAATTCAAAACAAGAATGATTCTTCACATAAATATACTTTGCTAGGAGAAATTCAAAATCTAAATTTTCAAATTAATGGAGGAGTGCTTGCAAAAAAAATCGGTAAAAATGGTCAAAATAGAGGGTTCACACCTGATTCAAGCAAGATTGCAAGCTCTAAGGGGAGGGGGGTAGCCAAGTATATTTAATATATGCTTTTAGGTGCCAAATATAAGGAAAATACACTGAAAATCAGAAACAATAACCCTTTGAACAAACAAACTTTTTTTCCGGGAAACGTTTAGCTTTTGGCTACCTTATTATACATTCTTAAATTAATATTAAACACATTTTTGTATGTTTTCTAATATTATTGGGTAAAGAAGAAAACTGTAGCGACTATTATATCAAACAAGCGAAAAGGTCGGTAAAAAAAGGTTTGTGAAATGCAAGAAACTATGAAAGGGTAAGCAGGGTTCATATTCAATCTGTAGGGGGGAAAAAATCGCTGAATAACTAGAGCAACAATTCTTAAAAAGAGAAGGAAAAATGCACATGGAGCATGTGCCCACATATTGAAATATCTACAAAATTATAGTAATTAAGTACTTATAAAAATCGAAATTTTTTTTAGACTTTTAACAAAGTGTTTTTTTTTTCTTCCCCGATTTAAGTCAATTCTAACTTTTTTGACTTACCCAGGATTCAAAAAAATAACCTTTGTAAAAATCTAAACCCAACGAGTACATCGTTCATGGGCGGCAATAGTGGCACAACTCAAAAAGCTCGTATTATGGACTAAGAACAGGTCTAAATATGAAAATACACATTCTTTTCAGCAGCAATACTAGCACAACTCATAATTCAACTTGAAGGTAATCTTCGTTTAAGCAAACTAAAGCATTTCCTGTGCATTTCCCTTAGCAATGAAAACTTTAAACCCACTTATCTCAAAACATGATTTTTTTGAATTGTGCCACTATTGCAGCCCATGAGCGATATGGTAAATACCAGCAGTACAAGAAGAATTTAAAGTCATATAAATAAATGTAGTAGTGTTTTGAATAATTATAATAATATACCAACTAATAATTAGTTTTAACACGCATTGTGCTTTGTATTTTCACGATTCTATGCTAAATATCGCATTTCGTATTCATGCGATTTTAAAATCAAACATTGAGATTCGTATTCGCGCGAATTAAAAATCATGCACTGAGATTCACAATTGCACAATACATAAAAATCTCGCAACGCTACTTTTACTAAAACGTTGACAAAATTCTGTGAATACATGCTTACTACATACACTTTTTTCTTGATCTAATTTCAGTTATTATTCTAATTATTTAAGAAGTACACTATCTAGCCATTAATGACCGGACACCCCTTGAACGGCAGGTGGACTCGTCCTGGCGGAATAAATACGGAACCTGTGGTGGGGGAAAGAACATTCGCAAGCAGGCGATGGCCATACGAGCGCTAACAGTGAAAATGAGTGGACGGCGAGAGCTGAATGAGGCGGAAAAGGGCATGATCATAGGCGCCCACCGATTTGGTCATTCTATACGTGCCATCTCCGACAAGTTTCAGATACCACGGTCAACAGTTGGTGACATCGTGTTGAAATGGGAACGAGAGGGAGTGATAAAACCGCAGTCCCGACCCGGCAAGCCCAAAATAATTTCCGACAGGGATCGACGATCTCTTCGACGTGTAGTGAAGGCAAACCGACAAATATCGTTGGTCACTGTCGATACCAACTTCGGGCTGCATCTGGCAGTGTTGCCAGTACACGTACCATTCGTCGGGAGCTGATTGCACAAGGATTCCATGGACGAGCAGCAGCACATAAGCCAAACATCTCTCCATCAAACGCCCGCCACCGATTACAGTGGTGCAGAGCACGTCGCCAGTGGACAGCAGAGCAATGGAAAAGCGTTATGTGGAGTGATGAGACACGCTACATGTTGTGGCACTCTGATGGACGGGTGTGGATCTGGCGAATGCCCGGAGAACGGTACCTACTGGAGTGCATTGTCCCCACTGTGAAGTTCGGCGGTGGAGGAATTATGGTGTGGTCCTGTTTCTCATGATTTGGCCATGGACCCTTGGTGTTAGTGCGTGGAACCCTGAACGCAGAAGGGTATAGAGACATCTTGCGCTTCCCACCTTGTGGCAACAGTTCGGTAATGGCCCGTTTGTGTTTCAACACGATAACGCTGCTATTCCAGGGGTCTGCACAGGCCGAATTTACTACCGTTTAGCGGTACCTTCACAAATTCAATTTTAGGTGAAACGGTAGTTTCACAAATTCAACTTTAGGAAAAACGGTAGTTTCACAAAATACTTTTTCTTAAAATTTTATTTTTGTATCCTTTAAGAAACGATAAATCTATATTTTTACCCTGTTTTTGTATTGATTTTGTAAAATAATTTTGAATTTTTCACAAATTATGTCTAAATTTTCACAAAATAGGTACCTTTCAGAAAAACCTAGACAGACCCCTGCATTCATAAAGCACATGCCATCACGGACTGGTTTGATGAAATGGGGGTGCAAGAGCTTGACAGGCCATCCCAAAGTCTCGACATCAATCCCGCTGTAGTGAACAAGGTTTATCGTGAACTCCCGGATATAGTGAATGAAATGTTTGGTCCCGTGCCTTGCTATACACGTATAATGTTATTTTTTGTGGATATAGTGAATTAAAAAAGTGAGGAAGTTGGATATTATGAACTTTTTCTGTCTTCGACTGATTTTTTTTCATTTTTTTTTTTTAATAATTTTGGAATGTCTACTTCAAAATAAATACTTATACTGATTTTTAAAACCATCTATAGAGAGTGGAATGTAGCTATAAGCATTTTCTCCTGTTTGCTTCTTTTATTGCACTTTTCCATCCCTAAACAAAGGCCTACCTAGGCAGATGTAAGGACAAATTTTTCCCTGCATCAATTAAAGATTACTAATTTTTTTTTTTTTTTTTTTGTACATAAGACGAAGAGTAATGAAAAATAAAAGCAAGTTAACACATCTATTGTTACAACGTATTATTGTCCAGTCATTTTTGTATTTCATTTTATTGGTCATATATTTAAATAATGTATAATAAAAAGGAGTTCGGAAGCATTAGTTAAAATTGTTTGCTGAACATATATAGTGAACTACCGGCTATACTGAACAGAAATTTCGGTCCCTTGAAGGTTCACTATAGCGGGGTTTGACTGTATATATAAACAGTATAAATCAACTGGTGATATTTGCTCATTGAATTCTACTAAAGATAAAAATTCTGAAAGGGAAGTAATGTGCCGTAACTACCACTAAGATTATTAAATACCACCTCACTAGTACATAAAACATGGAAAACTGCTCCTTTCTTGAGGGGTAACTTTTAATAAAAGAAACCTAACATTTTTTTAAAAAAATCCGTGATTTTCAGAGGAATTTCGCATTATTAAGGGGACTACAAAAGGATTGAAACTAACAGAGTTTAACAATGCGTACAGAACGTTTTTTAATTGAGATTTTGTGTTTGTAGAAAGCTTTTCATTTTATCCAAGTCGGATAAAATGAAATGGGGGACTACTTCACTAAATTTTCTAAAGCTAGTATTTCTAACATTATATGAAATCAAATGTTTATTTTGTGTAGAATAATTATTTTAAAACATGATTCAATACAAGTAAATAACCTTAAGTCAATGATAATTTAAATAATTATCTTAAAAAAGTAGTTATCTCTAAAAGCGAAGTCAATGAAAAAGTGTAATTCGTTTCGAAGTAAGATAAAGGAATCGCCGTACAATTATTGACGCTGATACAATAATAAATTTAGGTAATAGATGCATAGTTAAATAAAAGAAATAATCTAAGTATTAAAAAGCAAAGTTGAAGCTAATGGAGAAAAGGAACAGTAGAAAATCGCCATACGCTCAATATATTTTGGTAATAAGTAACGCTGTTAAGTAACTGGTAAATTCTGGCTATCATGAATCGGTCGCAAGCATTTTAATCACGTCAAGTGATGCTAAATACAGTTAATCTATAATCTGATGGGATGGACTATAAAAAACATTATGTTTAAGCATGTTTGGCTTAACCAAATAATGTAAACCCATGGGGAAGAGAAACAAATAATAATAAATAAATAAAAAACTAAAATTATTCTATTAAGTTTTATTTATTCACTCTGTATTAAGAATGGGTATTCAGATAGTTCAAATATATAACATCTTAATGAATTTTTCAGAAAAATATTCGGTAAATTATTCTTAAATTCACTCATGTATTTTTAATAATATTCTAAGAAAAACAATTATTTAGTACATATTTTAATTGCTCAAGCATGAATAATGTAATTAAAATAATAAAATAAATATAATTCTATGGAAATGATAGACCGAAAGCAAACAAATAGGTTGCTGGAATCTTGATCAAGTTGCCTACTATTGGGGATTTTCCCTGCATTTCTTATTTTGAAAAAATTGCTCTGAAAAGAATAGCCAGAGCAGTTATTCTGTTAGTCATAAATGCATGATTGATTTAGAATGCAATGAAACTACATTTTTTAACTAACTAAATACTACGAAGCACTGAATTTCAACTTTTAAGTATTCAAGCGGTTTTAAACTACTTACTGGCAAACTGATTAACTTTATACAGGGTTATTCATAATTCCCTCCGGGGTTTCGAAGCGTTATAGTAAAAAATCGAAGATGAATATGGCAAAAAAGAACATACCAAATTATTCCGAAAGTATTCAAGTTTTAATTTAAGCAGTTGCCGGTAGATGGCAGTAACATGTACCACTGAAGCTAGTTGTAGTAAAGAAAAATAGCGTTTACAGGCGGAGGGAATTATGAATAACCCTGTATTACTATGCGTGCTAATAAAATTCTTATTATATAAAAAAAATCAATAAAATGATAGTCTATTATTCAGCCATAAAATTTAACATTCTCGATTAGCTGATATAACTAGCAACATATTAAAGATGTAATTAAAATACCAATAGTAAATTATAATATAAATAACAATAACTAATTATTTTATAAAGGCAAATAATTGACTTTTAATAAAAAAAATGTAAAGCAAAAGAAAAATTAGATGTTTTTTTAATCACTGAGTGAATTTCTCGCATTGCTGTTAGAACAAAGAATATACATAGGGAAAGAAGTGTAGCTTCCACAGGCATAATGTAAACCAGTCATTTAAGTTTAGGCGCATTCTGTGTATATAGGGGGGGGGGACAACAACATTTAAGGACAATATAGTGGAAATTCTTGTAACAGGTTTGCACCCTTTTCTCTTCCCAACCACTACTGGGATTAGAGTGAAGAATAAAATTTTTTCTCTTTTTGTTACTTGTTGGTTTGTTCTGCATTTTCGCACTATTAATAAACAGTGCTGTATTAATTAAGATATTTCTTTGAGAATACACTTATATCATCTATGTTAATTACATCCTGGACTGTTTGGGGCTTTCCGGAGAGGACATATCCTTTTCCCCCTTCTGGTCCTCGATTTTCTTAGGGTCAACGGTCTGATGGACCTTGTCCGACTTTGTCAGGCATTGGAGGATAAGCCACAACACAGTGTTAATTAAATCTGCTAACATATTTTGACATTAAAAGAAAGAATGAAATGACAAGAAGCAACATACCTACCATTTCATTTATATATGTGTAATAGGAATAGAGTTGTTCAACAACCAGTTCATAGGCAACATACTTGTTGATTGTCAATTTACCTCTTATACGCATGCGCTATGATGTTCTGCTAAATCTGAGTATGTTGTTCACCTTGTAAGTTGTTTTCCTGGCATAGCTTAGCGAACAACAATGAATAGATCCCCACGTTAGCTACATATTCGAAGACCTCGACCTCCCCTCCTTTCTACATTCTTTGGTTAGACTCTACATCTGGGTGCGTAGCCAAATCACTCAACAAGAAATAAGCATTCTGACAAAGAACTCTTTTCTGGATTATATTAGCCACCATAAAGAGATAGAGATTTTTCTGTTCGACTTCAGAGAGTGGAAAATGAAGCCTGAGGTTGAGAATATCTTGCAAAATGCAGCAGAGTTGCACACGAGAGTGCAAAAACCTCAGCGAACCCAGCTCAGCAGTCACTCTCAAGTATTTCATCAAACATGTAACATGATTGGAGCTATCATCCGTTATGGGCTGACGACACGCCACAATGGATTGTGGTTGAATGAATTGCGAAAAAGTTGTACAGAACAATGTGAAAACCATGCTTTTGCATAATACGCATACCTGCCAACTTTTACGCATTTGGCGTAAAATTTTATTTTTATATTTAAAGTGGTAGTAAATATATACTACATTCTCTTTTACAAACTTAATTTTTAAATGGATTTGATCACCACTATTCTTAAAAAATTAAACATATATATTAATATGCGTTACTATCATGGTTGCCAGCTGATGCTTTATCAAATGCAACTTATTTTTTTGCTTACGATTGAAATTTTAATTCCATTTTACTACCACTTGGAAAAATCATAATGGAAGGGATTAAAAGTTGGCAGGTATGAATACGGATACGCAGTGAAAATCGACATGGCAAAGAAAAAAAAATCTCATTTTCTAAAAGGGAAAATTCAGCACTTTTCAAAAACATCCCAATGAAAAAAGCTCCTTTAAGAGCTTTTAAAAAATGAAAATCGAAAATAAGCACTTTTTGAAAACGCTATGCACCCTGTGTTTAGGGCTAGGCCAAACATGTGATTGACACTGCCAAGTGAGCTATTTTTTATTTATATCTAGTCAATATTTTTGCCAAAAGAATCAATAATTTTATGCTTATTTTGAAAGATTGAAAAGTTTTGTTATTAAAGTAAAAGTAATTTTTTAACATAAAAAGTTTAACAGTACCATATAGAGTTCACAAAATAGTATTCCCAGAAATTTATTCCATAAAATATAATATCTGTAATATGTATATAAATATCTTACCATAAAATATCTGTATGATATCTGAATATATTATATCCATAAATGCTTGAATACCTAAAGTTACTTTTTGAGAACAGTATACTGTGCAGGGATGTAAAAAAACTTCTGCTTTTTCAGAAAAAATCCAAACCATAAGAGCTTTTCCATGGTTTTGCAGTATTATCAGGGTTTATTTGGTTTTTTCAAAGTTAATTGGGATTTTTTCACCACATTTTTCTTCATTCTTGATAGTTTTGGAGTAAGTCTTACTGCATTAATAAATAGCATTAATTTAGTAATTTTTAAAAAAAAATCATTTAAAACTATATATAACAGGACTAACAGGTCTGAGAAAATTGTATTTAAAATACTTTTATGAATAAATTTTACTTTTCCTTGAATCGCGATTTAAAAAAATACTAAATATTATAGCTTGTAATTACAACAGTTTCCCGGGGTTTGTCTAGGTCAAATTTACTACCATTTGGCAGTAGGTACCTTCACAAATTCAA
The DNA here is from genome assembly GCF_982258835.1 of Parasteatoda tepidariorum. Lineage (NCBI taxonomy): Eukaryota > Metazoa > Arthropoda > Arachnida > Araneae > Theridiidae > Parasteatoda > Parasteatoda tepidariorum. The sequence goes on from NC_141763.1 coordinate 78,494,671, forward strand.
TTTCACAAAATATTTTTTCTTAAAATTTTGTTTTTTTATCCCGTAAGAAAGGATAAATCCATATTTTTGTGTTGATTTTTTAATATAATTTTTAATTTCCACAAATTATGCCTAAATTTTCACAAAATAGGTACCTTACAGGTTCAGAAAAACATAGACAGCAGGGGTCTGTTCAGACATTTTGTGAAAGGTCCTGTTCTTGTAAAATTGTGAAAAAATTACTTGTAATTTGTGAATATAAAATAAGAGTTAAGTCACATTTGTTCAACCAGTGTCCTGCTTTGTGAATTTGTGCTAATAGGGTCCTGTTGTTGCAAAAAACCTCTTCAAATGGATACAAAATTATGCTCAACTGTAAAATTATAATAAAAAAAATTAAATTTTCAAAAATAAACAGCTATTGCTGCTACTAAATTAAAGATGCAACATACAAATATTTGGTATTTAGCCCATACTGCACAACACAGAATATTCATTTTGGACAAATAATGGAAACAAAATCACTCCCATTTTTAATAATTTTAAGTGACGTATTTTAAATCAACACAACTTAGTTATGTATCACTTCTAATGTGCTACACATTAAGCAAACTTAAACAATTCTTAAATTTATAATAGTTTTTTTTAAAAATTTATAAGAGTTAATATTTATTTCATAATATTTTATCAATTAATTTTATGAATAATATATTGCTCAATTATTTACTTACAAAAAAATATCATTTAATATCAATAAGAATGTACACATGATGTTTGCTGAAGTAGAAATATTTTCTTAGAATACTACATTTGGAATTAATAAATTTTTTTTGACTTCGAAGAGGTTAAGGTACATAATGTAAATGAAACAAGATCAAACTTAGCCTTAGAATTATAGCAGAAAAACATGATTAACAAAATATTAGAACAATATACATCGATTGCCAGTCGATTTGAAAATATCTATGATAGCTGAACACTCAGCATCAGTCAATTTTTCCCATTTACAATATTACGCAAATGTCTTTCGAGTTTTCGAGTATCTCTTGTGATGCGTCCGATTAAAGGATAAATTATTTTGCGAAGGGTCCGTTTTTACGTTAAAATATTTTGTGAAGGGTCCGTTTTCATGAAAAGATATTTTGTGAAGAATCCGTTAATGGACCCAATTTTCTTCTAAACAGACCCCTGGTTTTAATTATATTGTGAATTAGTATCACAAATCTTTGTGAGAATACCATAGTATGTTATTTCTAATTGTACATGTTATTTAAAAGATTAATTAGAAATTTTAAAGCACAGTAGAATATAGAGGTAATGAAATTATAAATTTTTCAACATATTAAGTTTGTAATTTATTCTGTAATAAAAACATCTTGAGTTGATTTGTAAAAAATAAATAAAATTACGAAAAACCAAAGTGGTTTTTTTCTATAAGTGTATTTTATTATTGTTTCAGATTTTTCAGGTGTTTTTTTTTTGGGGGGGGGGGGGAATCATAGCAATTTTGATACTACTTGAGAAATCCTTCATAGCAAATTCTCTTTCAGCAATGTAAGTAACTTAAAACATGGAAAGCATGACTTAAGGTAAACTTAGACTAAACCATGTAAGTTTTAAATGCTGAGAAAAAAAAAAGAAAAAATTTATAAAATATCAGAGAGGAAACAGGAAATTGCAGGATTTCTCAAGATTACGTAGTGGAGAAATTATCTTCCAATAATTTATTAGAATTTTGATAAGATTTTTTCTGCATTTGAAACTTCATGTTTTACCTCAAGTTTGAAATGCTGAAAGAACTTAAAGGTTTACTTGAAAATTTTTACAATGGAAACTCTTTAATTTTATCTGAACCTTTCCTTTATATTTTATAATACTAAGAAGGTGAAACAGATTTAGTCACGAAAAGTTCCTATTGCGGTATAGCGAAATCTTAAGGATAGATCTATTATATTGAAACACAAACTAATATTTGTTGCAATTACTCCTCTAAACTATAAAACAAATTAGATTTTGAAAAATATGATATTATCTTAATAATATAATAACTTATCGTAGCAAATAAGTTTTTTCTTTTTCTCTAGAGACAAATTTTAGTTAAAAATGAATACAACGATGGTGTTGCATAGCAAATATATTTTGCTCAGTGATAAAAAAAAAAACGGTGACATGTCACGCAATTTTGTTCCTTTTATTTAGTCAGTCACACAATTCTTATTTTTATTGTTAGATTATTTAATTGAAAAAATAAACAGGATGTAAGATACTTTAATTGAGCTGTAAATTGCAGTGTAATCAACCGGAAGAAAGCTAATGTACAAATATAAAAGATACAAAACATAATTTAAGAAAAGTAAATTATCTACCTGGAATTCTGTTGATATGAAATCTACACTTTCTAAGAGAAAGTATTAATAGAATTTAAGCAAAAAGTAACACTATGCAATAGTGGAAAATATAAACATTAAAATGAAAAAGATGAAAATATACAGACAGCCAAATCAAGACAAGCACATCGGGAAAGTAGCAGTAGAAGTATTTGTTTGTTTTAATGCCAGATAAAATGTTTGAAATCCTGAGAACTGCGTTCCCGCTGACGCAGTAATTTTTCCACAGATGCTTGTCACGTCGGTGTGTTGAAAATTCCACGCGGTAAAACCATTCCGGTTTTGCATCCGAATTCATAGATGCGCGTCAAAGAAATAAAGAACTATCGGTTTGATTATTATTTTTGGTGTCACGTATCCAAGCATCTTTTAGTCATGTATAGATGCATTTGAAGAAACACTTTTGCAGTTTCAGGAAAGATATATTAAGAGTTTGGTCCATTTAAACAATGACTATTCACTTTCTATGGAAATAAAATGTTTTTAAGTATTTTGATAGTTCTTTGTTCCTTCTTTTAACTGCTTTTACGAGTTTTCATCACACAAATAATAATGATCTAAAATAATAACGATAAAATGGTGGGGATCTATGCTTTTTTTTCCCTGATAAGTCACGTATAAGTCGCAAATATTTAAAACGATTAAAAACATTTCTTTGCTATTTTTATGAAATTGGGTCGGAAAGAAAATGCATATAAGACTAAAAACAGTAAAGTTTATTTACTTCATTTTTTGTCAATAAAAAACGAGCAAATGAATTTCTTTTCTGCATTGTTTTAGGATATCTTGAATTTTTTACTTCGCTGAAATTTATGAGCAATAAGAAAGATTCGCATCAAAAGCAATCCGATTTAAAAATTTAAATAATAAAATAATAAAATAAAATAAAGAAAAAAATAACAAAATAAAATAAAGAGAGAAAAAGGGAAATGAAAAATGAAACTAATTTTGTGACAACGCACACAAAAAGGAACAATAGATCAAAGGAACAATGTTACGCAATGACGACACTTAATGCATATTTTAAGAATCCGTGTTTAAAATGGAGCAAAAAAAAAGTGCCCGTGTTATGGAATGCAAATAAATAGCTAAGCAGCAAAAAAAAAATTGAAATAGGAGGAATCGTTATTGAATAATTTGGATTTAACATATGAAAAACTTTTGATTGCCTTTCAAAACAAAGAATTCAGAGGAAGATTATTAAAAGAACATTTCGTTTCACCTCTCTATCAAACATATTTTGCTGTTTTTAATCCCAACTTTTCTGATAGCAATCTAAAAATTTTCGCAACTTTTACTTCTTTTTTTTCTTCTTGCTATTATTTACAACCTCAAATGTGCATACCTTTTCAATTTCATTTCTGTCAAATGTTCTAAAACTATGAGTTAAAAGCATTTAAGGCAGAACATTTCAGTAAAAAGATTCTATTTGAGTAAAAAAAATATTATTGCTTTTTTTTAAAATTCTTTTTTTAAAGATTTTGCAATTTTAATGCAAAAATAACAATTGTTAAATAGTAATAAATATATATAGCAATATTATTTTATTAATTCTAATTGATTTTACATCAATTAGGGTTTATTGAAGGAGGTTTTAATAACGTATCAAAAATATTTATTCGGAGACGTTACATCCATATACATGGTTACTAAAAACGTGGTCCCAATAGTTTATAGTCAGGAGGACAGTTGAAAGTTTGAATCTCTCACTGTAACTATTACCTTTTGCGTATTTCAGCAGATCTTAAGAATTTTTAAGGCGAATCATAGAATTTTTAAGAAAGATACAATGCAGTAATAATAGAAAAAAAAGTGCTTTTTCGGAACATTAATATCCAAAATAGTTTTTGACAAGAAGTTGCGTTATGTTATTATAAATTGTTTCTGAAAATTCCTCTTCTCTCCTCTCCTCTATACGCTTAACATTTTTTTTTTGTGTGGTGGATCCGGGGGGGGGGGATTTGAGGCGAGAAAAGAATTTCTTCTAGACAGACAAGTGAGGCCTGTTTTCATTTGTAATTTCTTTATAACAAGAACAATACGAAAGTAATACTTTTTATGCAAAAAAAATCCAACTTTGAAAGTATTAGATTTTTTGATTCGTGAACGAGAACAAATAGGAATAAAACTATAACTCACAACCTGTATTCAATTGTACCTGTACCAAGCACTCATTGTATTTTTTGTACATAAAATGCTTGTATAACTTCTGAACATATCGTCCTTCTTAATCCTATCGTCTCGAGATTTGCCTCATTTAATTCAGTGTAAGACATTTCCCCTGAAAATATACTTTGCATTTTCAAATATGCTCCTGAATAACAATGTAACGTGCACATAAACACGTGTTAAATGTAGAACTTTTTATACATACACATATATTTAAAGTGTACACATAAATGTGTGTTAAAAGTAGTAAGAAACTCGAGCAAACTGCTGTTTGGAGAGAGAAGCCGGTAGCAGATTTAAAATAAGCGATATGAAAGTACACACAATCTGTTAAAAATATCATGCAAAATAATTTTTTTCCCCAGTGTAATCAATTTATGCAGTTAATGCCTCATACGCGGTTTTTATTTTCCACTGAATTGTTACTCAAATCATAATTTTTGAAAAAAATATTTTCGAAAATTTTAAAAGTTTGACTAAAGCAAAGAAATTTCGTGATGCGCCATACTTAGACATTTCCTCTAATGTAAATAGCTGCATATAAATAATTTAAAAATAGCGTAAGATTTGTGTAATTTAATTTTTGGTTAATTTCTTACAAGCAAGTAAACGTACGTTACTAAAGGAATTGAGCACGTAAGCATATTTGCTTAAATTGCTAAAGATAGCGTAAACGTATCTTCGTTAAAAAATAACTTATACTTTAATATAAAGAAACTGCAGCCTTAATCAGAAGCAAATTCGATAACTTTTCAAATGAGAAAACTACATATGTTTTTTTCCGAAAAAACGAGATAAGAATTGGAAATTTGTACTCTTGCATCCGAGATAAAAATGTCGGAATCGAAACATTTGTCACTTAAGGGTTTTGATTTCAAAATTTGTTGACGTTTCGGCACTTAACTGTGATTGTGCTAAAGTAGGTATCTTAAAATATTGTTCAAATTTTAATTTTTTAAAATTTTCCTTTCAATGCGCTATTTGAAAGTTATTAATCTTCTTAGTGAAAAACATTTTAGCATTTAATTTTTTTTCCAGTGAAATACTTATTAAAGCTAATTTTAATAAATTTATTGCTCTTAAAATCTGAAAAAGAAGGAATAATATTTCTGTTTTGCAAGTGACCAATGTTTTGTACCGACCATAAACTTTAGATGTCTATTTAAATAGACCAACTCCTCAGCAAGGAACTACATGAATTCTTTTTTTTTTATTTTTAGTTTAAGTACTACGTAATTATTATTTTTGAATATTTTTTGTTTCGTTCTATTCATTGAAATGAGTTCTACTAAACTTAACTATCAAATTTAAAATTTCAATGATTTTAATACTTCGAATTTTGCAAAAAGTTTTAAAAGTGCTTGCAATCCTCGAATTTAAAATGAATTTGAATTTGGATTCAATGGAACATATTTCAATAGATGAAGTGAAGCAAAAATGATAGCTTAACAAAAATTTGTTATTTTACTAAGTAAGAAGATTGTGCTCATATAATTCATTTTGTTTAAATTATTGGAGGAGGTAGAATCTTTTCTCTGTCCGAAGAGGAACTTTAAAAGGAGTTCTTCCACTCATACTAGGGTTGTTTTTTTAAGTAAGGGTCGTTTTTTTGAGTACACTAATAGGTGACGCGTGCGTCGCAACGAGAGCGTGTTTTGTGTCCAGGCATTCCTAGGGAACAACTGTGCTCAGTTGTAGCTTGTGTAGGTAAACTGTACTGTCAGTTCTGTCCTTAAAATGTTCAAATTTAACAAATATTCCTCCCCACATGAGATATGGACAGTGATGTGTTTTTTGTCGGCAAAAAAACCTGTCTGCTGCATGCATTCACTGGTAGATTTCTGAAGTTACGATTTCTGAAATAGTAAAATTCCCTACCATGCTGACATGGAATTTTGCTACTCTATGACAATCTCTGTTTATGCAGTTCGGATCCCTGCTTTAGGTTGGGAAGTTTTGGATCACCCCTCCCTACAGCCCAGACCTTGAGCTGAGTGATTTTCAGCTTTCCCTATGTTTCAGACTTCACTTTGACGGCAATCAATACAACGATGACGAATACGTGAAAACGGTCATGGCCTCTTGGTTAGCGGAGCAGGCGGCAAGTTTGCATGAAGAGGGTATTCTAAATCTAGTTGTAAGGCATTATAAGTTTTCAATCAAAATTGGCAGCTAACAAGGGAAACTAGGGAAGTGTGATTCGCCAATTTTGAAATAAACTAGTGGGATGTATGCCTTATGAGGAATAATTTTAGGGGGCAACATTCGTTTCGGCCCATAGAAGGTCCTGTAAGAGATAAAAAATAATTCAATATATAGAAAAATCAGTATTTTATTACTTCAATGCGGACTATTAGTTATTGTAATTATCTCATACTCCAATTAATTTTGTGGTATTTTCACGTACTATATAATGCATACTTACTGTCAAAATTGATTTCGAAAATTTTATATATCTGTAGTTTTTCAGTAAAACCTGTTAGGTTAATTTTTAAAAAAAATGTACATCGAATTTTTTAAAAAAAAAAAAAAAAATTAAATTTTTTTTATGTATGTGTTATTATGTATGTAATTGCAAATCAATTAATAATTAATTAATTAATTTTCTAATTATTTTATTAATTGTCAAATTAATTAATTAATTAATTAATTTTCTAATTAATTTATTAATTGGCAAATTAATTAATTAACCAATTAATTACAAATTAATTGAAGTATGAGACAATTACAATAACTAATAGTCTGCATTGAAGTAATAAAATATCGATTTTTCTGCAAATTGAATTATTTTTTATCTCTCACAGGTCCTTCTATGGGCCGAAACGAATGTTACCCCCTAAAATTATTCCTCATAAGGCATACATCCCACTAGTTTATTTCAAAATTGGCGAGTCACACTTCCCTAGTTTCCCTTGTAAGCTGAAAAAAAGAGAAACGTATCTGAAATCTGAAAATAAATTTGCTTCTTAAAAATTTCCTTCCGTTTGGTTTTTATTTTAAAACGGGCCCTACTTAAAAAACAACCCTTGTAGTTAACTTATTTTCTTTTTATTACTTAAAAATTAATAGGATTTTTACCATGAAAGTGATTAAGCTTCATTCATTATATTGAGAAATAATTAAAATATTTAACGTTTAAAATAGCAGAAATATTTATAGGAAAACTTTTAAAATTCATAGTACCTAAATTTCATAGTAACTAAAATGGGGAAAAAATTAGTATTTCAATTAGAAAAAAGAGCACACGATATAGAGTAAAGTTGTGTAGTTTTAAATGCTCATTTTTTATATAATTTTAATATCAGCGAAATATTTTTCCATTATTAATTTATTTACTTTATTAATTATTTAATATTAATTTATTTAGTTTACTTCATTATCGTAATGTTTTTCTACAATATTTAAACTTAAATTAGTAAATTATTTTTACAATATTTACACATTAATTTGTAATAATACATTGGACACTTTGTATTAGCAAGAACGTGCTGAAAAGTTAATCAGGCAGTAAATAAATGTTAGGGCTTTGCGTTTCATTTATTCATTGTTTGTTACTGAATCTTAGAATTACAGAATAAGTCTTTTTCGTGTCATGGGATTCATACTGGTACTTTTCATAGTACCGGAACAATCATCCTGAAATTATATATACATTTAGCTTTACCTTTGTAATGTTTGGAGATAGGTTATTAATAAACTTTTACAATTTCAAGTAGATAAGAGAACAATACACAGAAAAATCTTATAGAGTTCATGGAAATCATACAAAAGCGCTTCAACCATTTAGGAAGCTTATCATTGTATTACTTCAAACACAACAATTATTTGTATTTCAAACGCTGTTTTGGACAAGGTCCTTGTATCAGAATTTACTAAGTCAACCTGCAGCATTATGTTTATTTATCAAAATTTATCTGCAGCCCAATGTATATGGAGACTAAATTAGCAAAAATAAGACTTTACCTAGCATTTATATATATAAATAGCAAATTTTGAAATCGGAAATTTAAGATAGATTAAAATTAAGTACAAGAAATGTATATCATTTAAATTTAATTTGAATAGTAAGATATGATACTTAAAAAGGAATTTTAAATAAATCCATATCTAATATCTAAACAGGAAGAGATTTAATCGGATTAAATTTAAATCTAACTTTATTCAATTAATGCTATCAGTATAAATACATCTCACCAGATTCCAATAAATTATTTTCAGACTATTATTGCTTTTTTTAATTAATTAATTAATTTATTTATTTTTTGCTTTTACAACAACAGACAACTCCAAACTTCCGGCTAGAGTTCTTTAGATAATACCCATCGTGCAGCAAAAATATCCATACTATTCCGTCGAAGTATATTGTAGACTATTCTGTAATACTTCAAATTTTTTTTATTGCAAAGATTATGCCAGAATCTTTGCACAGTTCCGTTACAGACAAATTACCACGTTATCCTCGCAAGAAGTTTCTCAGCAAAAAATTAAAATATTTAATCATATTTCGCGCTTTACTTTAAGAAACGGATGTTTAAATTTATTCAGCTGCCATATGTTGCGAGACATGTCTGCTGTTGGCGAAAAAGTAAGTTAATGATGTCTGATTTAAGAAAGGCGTTACTTGGAATAAGGTTAACCCTTTAACGCAGATGGGTCCCTTTTATATATTTTTTTCTGACGCTCTAATTACAAGCAAAAATATATTTTGGTATTTTTTAATTGTAAAAAAACAATATAATTCTTACTAAAAAATCTGTTAGATTATTGGAATTACATTTGTATAAAAATATAAAATCCAAAAATGTAGTTTGAAATTTTTTTCCCCGTTCATATTCAAAATCTTTTTAATAATTGATTGTGTAAATTAAAGAAATTTTGCTGAGGAATAATTGTTTGCCTTAGATTTAAATAACTACAAATAAATGCAAATTTGAAAATTATTGTTTGGTATTCAGACGCGTTTGGAGGAATTTACCTTTAACGCGAACAAAGACACCCGTGTTTCTTGCTGTATTTCATAACTGTAAATTATTTAAATGTTAAATAAAAATTTTTTTTTTTACATATTTTGACCTAAATTAATGAAAAAAAATATATTTGATTAAAATTGTGAGTCAAAGGGGTGAGGTTGTTTTAAAATTGCTCTTTTGTATCAAAATGAAATTTTTTTTCGTTAATTTGCGAATGATGAAGATTGATGAACTAAACGGCTTTTACCGACAATTCCCAAAAACATGTCAGCGAGATAACATGATACAGTGAGACCTAAAACATAAGAAACTGATATAAATTCTTTATGCTTGAATTTTTTCCTCTCCATATTTTTATCAAAGTATACATGATTTTAAATGTGAAGAACATGTGTTGACAGCAATCTGGCGAAATCTCACGATGTCAGATAATTTGAAAAGTGTCGTGAAAGTAAAAGAAAAAAAAAAGAAAAAAGGAAAGCCTTAATAATCTACGATTTAATGATTGGATTAATGCGTATTAGGATTCAACCTCAATGGTTCTAAAATAAATCTTTTAAATGTTATAATTAATTGAGCAAACGATATTTCAAATTGCGAAATCAGACACAAGAAACGTTCTCTCTCTAAATAAACATACCTTTCTACAATTGAACCAGTTGAAGCAGACTTTTAACTAAACATATTTTTCATACTTTTTCATTATTTTGTATTGCTTTGAGTCAAAATAAGTGAAAAATATTACATTTCGAATTATAATAATTTATGGTTATAGTATACAGTATGAAACACCGGTGTTTTTTTCTGCGTTAATGGTAACATTTTCCAAACGCAACTCACTTCCAAACAATAAATTTTCAAATTAGCAGTTGTTCACAGTAATTTCGATCTAAAAGAAACAGTAATTCCTCATTAAAATTTCTTTAATTTTCACAATCAATTATTGATAAATTTTTGAATATGAATGAAAAAAGATTTTCAAATTACATTTTATTTTAGTACATTTCATATTTTAGTACAAATATATTTCTTACAAACATAATATCTGAAAATTTTGTTTAGTAACTTTTAAACTATTTTCTATAATTAAAAAAATACCAAAATATATTTTTGCTTGGAGTTAGAGCATCAGAAAAAAAAAACGTATTAAAGGGACACCGCTGTCCCACCTGCGTTAATGGCTTAACCTTCAAAATATGGACTGTGACGGTAGCAGCAATTTGAACATTATGGTCTTCATTGTTTATTCAATGGAAACTTAGTTTCCTACAATGTAAGTGTCATTCTTTGCAACAAATAAAACTCGTCCATTCAAAAAAAATTGTTCCAAAATATAATTTATTGCGCAGCTCTAGTGCGACGTAAATGAACAACAACAACAACAGCAAATTATAATTATTTTTAGATTATTTATAATATGTACTATCTACTTTAATAACGAATGAAAAGAGTTTGAATTATAAATAATGCATGTTTTTGCATTATTAAAAACTATGAAGTTTTAAATGATGGTATTTAAACCTTGGGCTGCCTCTAACTGATAGTACGTGAGAAATGAAAATTTAAAATAAGTTTATATAAAACTCTATTACTCAGAAACGCCGACCGGCCTGTGTTGGGGGCAGGGAACTGTCCTTGCATCAGAAAGGTTCTGGGTTCGAATCCCGGGCAAGTCATGGACGTTCTTTCCTTCTCTGTACTGTCTGCCCTCACTGAGAGAGCGACGTTGGCCCACCTAATATGGTACCCCTGAAAGAGAGGCCAACAAAATCGCCCTGTATATACCTGAATTGACGGATGTTAACACAGGTGGGCATTGGAAAAAAAAAAAGAAAAACTATGACTCAGAAACTTTCGACTGATTCTACTCAAAATTGTTGAAGTTTGTTTACCACTATAAAATTGCAATTCCAATAAATCCGAGTAATTTTTAGTGGAGAGAGCAACCCGGCGCTAGTGGTAATAACCAGGATGGTCGGGTCTTTACTTTAACAGCGGTACACTTTTTTGTTAATGAATTTTTTTATGATCTTGTCGTTTCTCATCTTGAATTTTGCTAACTCTTCTCACACTTTGTAAATAGTTATTTTTCTTGTAAATATTGTTTCTCTACTTGTAAATATGTATTGTATTTTTCTATACATTCAATTATTTGCTTCTTATTACCATGGCAAAGTGCCATTCTTTTTTTCTCTACCTTAACATGTGCCATTTAATTGTTGCATTTCATGTAATCTGTCTATTGTTTTTGCTTAAGTTCTCATAACAGGATGTATGGGAAAAGGATCATTACTGGCCTCAGGAGCCCAGCTAGACTAAGCAGAACAGAACTAGTATTTAAGACATGTTAACTCGATTCTGTGATGGGAGATTGACATTGTGGAAAACAACTCTCCCCACAACTGTCATTTAAATCTGTTATGTGAAAACTGTGAATCGTTAAATTTAAAGAATCTTCAATCATTATTGAAATCAAAAATAATAGTAATGATGATGATATTAATAACAATCATAATAACTTGTGTCTGACGTCAGAGACTAAAATGTTTCCTGCTCTAATTAATATTTAAAGTTATCCCTCCAATCCATTAGTTGATTCAGTTTATCGCTTTCTTTTAGAAAATAAAAGTGCTTCTCTATGAAAGAAAGCACCTTCGGTCAAGAGTAATGAGAGTGTCCTGTCGTGGCAAGTTTGCTATAGATTAAATGACCGCTATATCGATTAAGATTGCATGATGATCAAATCGGATTGCATCGATTCAAAATTTATTTAAGTGATCTGCTTTTCATTTGTTTTGTGAATTATACTCAATTTTATATTTCCAAAAGCTATTTTCATCTAGGGTTATAATTTTTTGACTTAATTGTCAAGACTAGTATTAACCAGTCATCGCATAGAATAGAAACAAATATTAAAAGGATAATGGAAATATTTTTTTAACACTACAAACTTATTATTCCATTGCAATTAATACTTTTTAGCTGTTTAATATTTTTAATATTTAATTTTTTCCAAGAAATCTAAAAATGTATTTTAAGGAAAGTCGTCATGGAACATATATATAAATATGAATGATCATTAGATAGATGCCAGTTTCACAAGTTTAATTTATATTTTATTTTATAAAAATTTAAAATGCATAATTTTTTTATATTATATATTAAAATATTTTATTAACTGACATATCCCCTCTTTTTTTTCTAGGAGCACTGAAATCTTCGATAATTTATCTGCAGAATGAACTTTCTAGGTATTTTTGTATGTATGAAGTTTTATCAATAGTTTTTTTTACTCTAATGTCATTTTAATCATTGATATATAGAGTATTCTGTATTTCCCCCCTATAATACATATTTTGAAAGAGTGTATTAAAAGAAACAAGCATTTAATGTTCGTTATTTAAAAAGAAAAGAAACATATACATTACAAATTGCTCAGTGCGCAAAAAGAAAAAAAAAAGAAAGAAGAAAAAAAAAAACTTGACCATCTTTTTGATCTTAATGATTTATAACGAATGGATTTTTCTTTGTGAAACAGAATTTGACGAATTGTTCCTGAGCGAATAAAATTTTAAAATAGTAGAATATTTAAAAGTAGAGTTCTCAGGAACTATTCGACCGATTTGTCTCAAATTTTGCCTTTAAAATGACTTAATTGTCTACCTTACAATTCACAATATTTTAGGCTGTTAGTAAATAAAATAATAAAAAATTATTAATATTCATTCCATGCTATTTTTTGCATGAAGTTAACTTTGTGTAAGCAAATTGTATAATTGTGGGTAAAAATTTTTCGATTTGCTTATAAATTTTTCGAGATATAGCGAAATTCGCAAAAAGTAAAATTAGGGGTCCGAATTTTGCATTTCTCTCTTGACGAAAACTATGGGGACCAAATTTCCCAAATCGCAGCTACTTTTATATTTCAGGCAACAAAAATCCGAATCCGCCTAAAAAGAGTATGTTTATTCTGAGAAAGTATGTTTTCGTGTCTGGTTTCATAACTTAAAATATAATTTGCTCTAATTAATTAGCAAATGTGAAGTTATCCCCACGAAACATTAAGATTGAGTTCTAGAATGTGAAGTTCTGATCATTAGATCAAAAGTTATTTAGGGTTTTTCGCATGGTACATCAATATTTCAGCTGGAAGAAACAAAAACAAAAAAATGCTATCAAAGCCTTAAAAAATCTGTAAGGAAGTCGAAGCTGAAATCAAGAAAGCAGAAAGAAAAGGAAAGGTGGTGAAAAACGCTTAATACGTGACCCTTCAAGTTTCATCTTGCAATTAAACTGGGATTTAAAGGTTTTAATTTCACCTTCCTTAATCATGATTCGTACAATTTTGGAAACGTTTTTATATTTTTATAGTTTAAATATTAATCTACGACCCTTAATATGAATTCTTTTTACTTTATTTAAAATGATTAAGTTATATTTTAAAGATGGTGATTACAAAATATCATTTTTTTTCCTGCAAAACGTGGCAAAATACTGGTTCACTTTGGAATTTTCTTTAGCATTTTTATATATTTTTCATTTATTTAAACAATTTAAACATTGTTTTTTCCATTCTTTAGTACACAAAAACTTAGTACACACAAAATAAATCACTCGACTTTTTACAATAAACAAACTAGATCATTGTTACTAATATCAAAAGAGTTTCTAAACAATTCGAATTAACGTTAACACTATGTTTTCATCCTTTTACAAACTACGTAGTAAACGGTGAACAAATAAAAAACAGCAATTCGATACTATTTTTGAAAAATTAAAAAAAATAATAATAATAAATGAAAGAAACTTAATTACTTGGCCTCTTAAAGGAAATTTCTTCCACATCACAAAGCACGTCAAATACAGAGGTAGGTTTATTTTAGCCTCTTTAATCAAATAAGAAATTATTCTGAAAATAGTAATGATGAAAATCATTATCAAAATTCACCGTATCATTATTTAAATTAATCGTAGTAAAACTAGAATAATAGTAATAAAAAAGAATATTTGTGAGAAATAAACAATTTTCTACAATTTGTAAACTGAAAGTTGAAGGTTCAATAAAATTTTCACTGAGATTGATCTTGATAATACTTCAGTATATTTAGATAACATTTTATTCTCTTTAATGATTTTTGTGTTTTTGGAGCTTCATTAATCTGCAAACTAATATGCGTGAGACGTGGTGGCTCAGGGGATAAAACGCTCGCCTTCTAATTAGGTGAACCGGATTTGAATCTCAGCGATGGCTGGTTAATACGAATTCCGCACCCGGCTTACACCGACCACAATGCTGATGTAAAATATCCTCAGTGGTAGCCAGATCATGCGTTAGAGTAGCTTTGCCGTTAGGCTAACCGTGAGAGGTTTTTGTAATTTTGCTCTCCATGTAACGCAAATACGGATTAGTTCCACCAAAAAGTTCATCACGAAGGAAAAATTTCTTCTAATATTTGATCCAGGTCTTCTGGATTTAGTTCAAAATTACAAGGCTACGGAGTTGAACATTGGTAGCTGTAAACCCTTAATTGGTTTGGTAAAAAATTCAGAGTTTAAAAAATCAAATATAATCACTGTAAAGTGCAATGAGGGTTACTGCAACAATCCGAACTTATTTCATCTCATATATGCAAAAAATTTACATTACTTACTGTTTATTAAATAGAATTTGTATAAATATGTCATTTTAATTTCATAGGTTTTCGTCTGCGTCGCGGCAACGGCATTCTCATGGGAATTTCCAGGCTACCGTAAGTTAATATTTGCAAGGGTTTAAAAAAATAAATATCCAGGGTTGACGATTACGAAACATTTTGTACAAGTTTCGTTTCCTTCTTCCAGCTGGAGTGGACTGTCCAACAGCCCGAGAAAGGATGATCAGTATGAGGGATCGAGAAAATGACCCAGATGTGCGTTGGATGTTACCCAGATGTGAAAACGATGGAACATTTAAAGATCTCCAGTGCTACGACAGTCCAGGAGTTGAAGACACTTGCATGTGCGTCGCACCAGACGGTTCACCATTAACTCTGCCTGGATTCGGAATGAACGTAAAGACATGCGTTTGCTTTAACAGGCAATATCAAGTATACGAGCACGGTATGTGTCTTTAATTCAATGTTATTTTATAACAAAATATAAGACTGCCCAAATAAAAAGTGGACACGGGTGATAGCATCAAAAATACATTAGCGATAGTGCCATCCTTCTAGTATGTAAATTGAGGTGAAAAAAGTGCATTGCAGATTGTGTATAACTAGTATACCTGTTCGCATGCGAGCATTAAAAGTGAATGTAAAGCTGTGCTGAAAGCGATGCTTCGAGTGCAGAGTTATCTTTAGTAGTCTAATTTTTAGTGAAGTAAGTGTAATGTGTACATTTTTTGTCGAATGGTAATTGTTTCTGACGAATGCTACAGTACATGCGCTCACAACTGTTTGTCTATGACAAGCGTTTGTGAACGTATAACAATACCGATCTACCAATACCCAAGTCAAGCAAACAAAATGTGATAGCTCTACTGCTTTTTTTCTGTACTTTTGATGCACTCCCACTTGTAAACATTTTATTTGAACAATCTTTCTACATCTTTTTTTCTTTTTTTTATAAATAAGAAATAATGATATTTAACAAGGATACTTAATTTCATGGCAAAAAATGCTTTCAACACTCTGCAGTATTGGCTTAAACAAAAATTTACAGTGATTTACTGAGGATACACTGATCGAAGTGAGCCGGGAGCGGAATTCGTTTCAACCAGCCACCGCTGGTATTCGAACCTGAGTCATTTCATTGGGAGGCAAATGCTGTTTTATTCTTAAACATTTTTTTATGCAAAATTATATCCAAGTAAGCAAACGCTATCACATGGCCACTATAAATATGTGAGGATTTATAGATTTCACCTTTTGTCACCGTATTAACTTTAAACCACATTTACTCTACTTTAAGCAGCATTTTATTTTATCATATTTTACAATCGACGGTGAACACCGTATTCAATTCTGAGTTCACGACTTGTTCAACTGGTCGCCTTGTGATTTCGAACCCAACCCAAAAGATAAGGGAACTCATGTATCAAATAGTGGAACAAAGTAGCCTTCATGGAGGACTTTTTGGATGAAACTAATCCCCGTTATATGGAGGGTATAAACATGGGCAAACCTTCCACGGTTTGCCCGATGGCAATGAGATTCCAACTTACTATCCGTCTGACACTGAGGTTATTTTATGTCAGCACTGTGGTCGATACGAACCGGAAGCAGAGATCGTATCAACCAGCCACCGCAGGTGTTCGAACCTGATTTACTTAATTAGGAGGCAAACTCTCTCGCCACTGATCCTCCACAGCACTAAGAGACGTTTTAGGAAAATTGAGTAGTGTTTTTTAAAGTTTATACGTTGACAAAAAGTGAAATTTATAAATCTCTAACCATTTATACAGACCATGCCTTAACGTTCGCTTACTTGGAAATAATTTTGCATAAAAAAAATGTTAAGGTACAACTTTTGAAGAGATTGCCCTTTTTGGGTTGTTTGTTCCATGATGGTCTTAAATATTAACCACACCATCAACTTTATAGTAATGTTTGCGAAAGTTTATATTTTCGTACGGTTGAACATTTTTGCTTTACCCATCAGGAAAAATGCAATGTTTTTCTGAGTGCTCAAGTGCTTTTAAAAATGAAAAGTCAAACAATGACACCTGATTTTGAATGAAATTTTATAACATCTTCTGATGTAGGTGAAGCACTCGTACAAATTGTAAAAGAACTGGCAGCCTTTGGTGATCAGCTTGGTTACCTTTCAAAATTATCTTTAAATAATGCAATATATAAACTTTATTAGTAACAAAACCGTATGCACAACACAACTGAATTTAAATGTTTTGAATTTTGCTACCCCTTCTCTAACTATAAAATTTTAATTAGTCTTAAATCATTTAGTAAGCAAATGTTTGCACTTTCTAACTGTTGCCTGCTACTTTGATTTCAATTTTAAATATTTTCAAGAGTTATTTTCAAGTTAATTAAGCGTTGAATTTTAGTAAGAATTTAAAATTTGCCCGGCAGCTATTAAATCTCTCAAACCACCATAAATATTAGATCAGGACATTTCAGCATTAAGCAGCAGAAGTTTTAAAATTATTTCCATCACTGTTGAACTCATACCAAATGCTCCATTACGTGCTGTACTATATATATATATATATATATATATATATATATATATATATATATATATATATATATATATATATATATATATATATATATATATATACATACAGATGGGTGACAAAATAATACGAACACCTGTGAAATATCAGAAAATCTTTATTAATAGGGAGTTGGACCACCCTTTGACTGAATTACAGATTTAATACGACGTGGGATCGATGCATAAAGGTCATGGACAGCGTTTAAAGGAATATTAAGCCATTGCTCTTGCAAAGCGGCCTCTTATTCCAAAAGATTTGATGGAGGTGGGAATCGGGAACGAAGTTTAGACTCCAAATAGTGCCACAAATGTTCAATAATATTTAAGTCCGGAGACTGAGGGAGTCAGGCGAGATGCTCAACTTCATTGTCATGCTCTTCGAACCATGTTTGAACGCACCTAGCGGTGTGGATAGGGGCGTTGTCGTCTTGAAAAATCGGTCGCTCTCCAAGGAATACAGTCTGTACAAAAGGATGAACATGGTCAGCTAGAACGCTTAGATAGTCATTAGATTTGATTCTTCGATGCAGACGTACTAGTGGCCCAAGACCACGCCAAGATATCGCCCCCAAACCATAATGGAGCCACCTCCATGTTTCACAGATGGTAAGAGGCATTCAGGATCAAACGCTTCATTGGGTGATCTCCAGACATAAACGCGTCCGGTGGTCTGAAATAAGGTGAAGGATGATTTATCGGACCATATTACTTGCTGCCACTGCTGTGGGGATCAGCCTATGTGACCTCTGCACCACTGACGGCGCTTGAAAGCATTGGTTGCTGTCACCAAGGGTTTACGAATTGCCACTCTCCCATAAATGTTCGCTGCATGAAGTTCTCTTTGAACAGTTCTTGTTGAAACGGGGTCCTGAAGATGACTGTTTATGTCTGGCGTTATCTCGGATAACGATTGCTTGTGTTTTCGAGCTACTGCGCGCTGCAAGACATGTCTATCCCTATCATCAAGCTTTGACTTTCGGCCTCTGTTTTGCTTTGAAGACTTCGTCTTACCTTCTTTCATGTATGCTGTCATAACGGCTGATACAGTACTTCTTGCAAACCCCAAAAGGTTTGCTGTTTCTGTCACCGATACTCCATTTAAACGCGTCCCAACAATCATCCCTCTTTGGAATTCTGACAGGTCAGACATTTCACTATATAAAAGCTAGTTAGATAAACTCATGCAACACAGGTGACTAATGTTGAGTGCCTGATAGCTTTCTCTTCACGCTCACTAGGTGGCAGACTTCTGTTGCAGGTGGCGCGGCTGTACTGCAGGTGTGGAATAAGTCACACTTTTTCACAGGTGTTCGTATTATTTTGTCATCCATCTGTATATATATATATATATATATATATATATATATATATATATATATATATATATATATAAGCTCCGTCACCAATAATTGGTATGACAGTATGCAGCATCAACGGTTTATGCTTAAAACTTCTACAGCTATTTCAGAAAATAAATCTAAATAATTACTTTCTAACTAAGTTTTTATTTCTATAAAAATATAAAATTATTCTAAATGAATTCGCAACGTATAAAATTATTAAGACAATCTAACAAAGTAATTCTAAATTAATACTTCACGTTAGACTTTTTTTAACACTACATAAATTATTGCTTGAAAAAACCTATCGTGATGAAAATTAACTCTAATGTTGCCAATAGATAGAGAAATACCCGAGTTTATGGTGCCACATAAGAGACGATTAATATTACTTTTAGGATAGTAGTCTCCAGCTTGGAAATATTATACATTTTCATTTCAGTAACTTGAATCAGAGTTTTGAATCGTATAATCAATACATTATAGAGTAGTACAACGATTATTTTTTTGTCAATCGCAAACATTGTTTTCACAGATCACTATGCTGAAATGCCAAAGTGTGAAAAGAATGGCTATTTCTCTGCTCTCCAGTGCAGTAAAGTTAGTGGAAAATGCTGGTGCGTAGACAAACTTGGCAACGTTTTAGTTCCACCATCTAATCAAGTCCACTCCTGCAACAAGTCTTTCTAAATATTGAATTTGTAAACGAAACAAAAATTGGAATAAAATTTATATACGACGAAAATGTTTTTTTTCTTTTTGGCACAAATTATTCATGTAGCACAAGTAAATGAGTTGTTTAACATTGGAACATTCAAATCCTTAGGACTTAGAACAGAAAATATATTTTTAAAAAATTTTTTCGTTTGCATGCAAACATTTTAGTTTCCCTTTTATAATTTACTCTGAAAATACAATTGTATGGTCTACTCCTGCAACAAGTCTATCTAAAGATCGAATTTGCAAACGAAACAAAAATTGGAATAAAATTTATACACGACGAAATTGTTTCTTCTTTTTTTTTGGCACAAATCATTAATGTAGTACTAGTAAATGATTTGTTCAATACTAGAACATTCAAATCCTTAGGACTTAGAACAGAAAATATTTTTTAAAAAACATTTTTCGTTTGCATGTAAAAATTTTAGTTTCCCTTTTATAATTTATTCGGAAAATACAATTGTATAGTCCACTTCTGCAGCAAGTTGTTCTAAATATCAAATTTGTAAACGAAACAAAAATAGGAATAAAATTTATACACGACGAAATTGTTTCTTCTTTTTTTTTTGGCACAAATCATTAATGTAGTACTAGTAAATGATTTGTTCAATACTGGAACATTCAAATCCTTAGGACTTAGAACAGAAAATATTTTTTAAAAAACATTTTTCGTTTGCATGTAAAAATTTTAGTTTCCCTTTTATAATTTATTCGGAAAATACAATTGTATAGTCCACTTCTGCAGCAAGTTGTTCTAAATATCAAATTTGTAAACGAAACAAAAATTGGAATAAAATTTATACACGACGAAATTGTTTCTTCTTTTTTTTTTTGGCACAAATCATTAATGTAGTACTAGTAAATGATTTGTTCAATACTGGAACATTCAAATCCTTAGGACTTAGAACAGAAAATATTTTTTAAAAAACATTTTTCGTTTGCATGTAAAAATTTTAGTTTCCCTTTTATAATTTACTCTGAAAATACAATTGTATGGTCTACTCCTGCAACAAGTCTATCTAAAGATCGAATTTGCAAACGAAACAAAAATTGGAATAAAATTTATACACGACGAAATTGTTTCTTCTTTTTTTTTGGCACAAATCATTAATGTAGTACTAGTAAATGATTTGTTCAATACTGGAACATTCAAATCCTTAGGACTTAGAACAGAAAATATTTTTTAAAAAACATTTTTCGTTTGTATGTAAAAATTTTAGTTTCCCTTTTATAATTTACTCTGAAAATACAATTGTATGGTCTACTCCTGCAACAAGTCTATCTAAAGATCGAATTTGCAAACGAAACAAAAATTGGAATAAAATTTATACACGACGAAATTGTTTCTTCTTTTTTTTTGGCACAAATCATTAATGTAGTACTAGTAAATGATTTGTTCAATACTGGAACATTCAAATCCTTAGGACTTAGAACAGAAAATATTTTTTAAAAAACATTTTTCGTTTGCATGTAAAAATTTTAGTTTCCCTTTTATAATTTATTCGGAAAATACAATTGTATAGTCCACTTCTGCAGCAAGTTGTTCTAAATATCAAATTTGTAAACGAAACAAAAATTGGAATAAAATTTATACACGATGAAATTGTTTTTTTTTTGGCACACAGTTTTAATTTATATTTATGTAAATCATTTTTTACATTTATATTTTCTAAATTAATAAATGATTGTTTGGGTAATACGTTATATTTTTTTTTCCTAATTTTTTTTCTTTTTTCTAATGTTTGGGAAAATTGTGGTCACGTCTATGAACATAATTTATTTTATATTTGACTTAGTTGTCCCAACTAACTCAGTCACGTTAACTCACTTAAACTCAATTCAAGAATTTTTTAAAAATGATTTAGTAATGATATTCCTGCTTTTTAGGAGAATGACTGCACAGTAGACATATTCTAGAGCCTATATATTTCTGAATAGGAATAATCAGTGACAACACATTAACATACAAAAAAATTTTAACGCAAAAAAATTACAAACTGCAACATAAAAAAAACAGTTCATATGTTTTTTTATTTAATTTTTTTTTTGGTAATTTATTAAACCTTTTGAAGGTGTTTGATTTTATTAGCTATTTACAACTTCATTAATATCTTTAAATAAAATGGGACATTCTGAACAATTTTACAGGCAAAGTTGATTTTGGATTATTTCAATGTGAGAGTTTTATTTTAATTCACCATTCCTTTATCCTCTAAACTGCAATAATTATGGTTAAAAACTTTGTAGAATGTTCCAATTATTTAATATATCAGTGATGGTGTTATGAATTGATAAAATCAAATTTGCTTTGTACTTACGAGTGATTACTTAATGAAGGAACAGAAAAATTGAAATTCAGTCTACTGTATCATCGTTTGGTACACAAATACTAATATCAATGTTCTTATGGGGCATAGCATAATGCCAAAACTACCTTACACCCGATATTAAATATGTTCTTTTCGAAATGGCTTGTCGTAGTTGCTCGTCTATGCAGTTCAAAGGTGATGTCTTTTTTCTAATGATGACGATAATTGGATAAATTTCGTTTTTGAATATAGCAGCATTAAGTTCTATCTGATACCATGTAATTTTAATAAAGTGGTTTGATATAACAATGATTGCTCGTCGATTGCTTTTCGCGGAACATGTAACATTGTCTATGAAATACTGTCCTGGTAGCAATATAAAGACGGAAAAAATGCTAGTTTGTTCTCCAGTTTGTTTAAGAGTTCCATAACTATTTCACTATCATTATTGCTGTTTGCTCCAAATGCATCGAATTCTTTATCGCCGGATATAAATCAGTAAATGTGAATAAAGAGAGAAAGAATGTATGAAATCACTGTGCCAGAAGTAAAAAATTATTGATATTTTAGCAAAGCATGGGATTAATATTGTTTGTATTATCCCTGAAAAGAAACTTTATTTGCAGTGAACTGAATCCCTAATAGATATCAGAGGAATCGATATTGTAATTCCATTATCATCGTCATCACATGGTATATCATCGTAATGTATTTTTGGTTATTCGTTATAAATTACTTTAACTTTTCACTAAATCAATCACAGTTTGCGTCCTTTTTATAGAAATATAATTCGAATTGTGGTTGAACACTAATGAACCCCATAAGAGCTGGAGATACTAATTTCAAACGATTTCCACGTAAGGATAGATACTGACGGTTCAGTGGAATATTCCACTCTAAGGTAATAATAAAGTTGTCTTCATCTGATACATCATTGAGAGGGGAAAAACCAGTTAAGCGATTAAAAAAAAATATAATTGATGCATTTGCTGGGCTAAAGAGAGGGCTAGTTCACTCCGCTCTTAGCTGAAGCTACGATTTCCCTCCTCATGACGTCACTGTGTCCACAGATCTCGGAGATCGCAAGCAAAGATATTATGATAACTTTGCATCGTTCTGTTTGTAAAAATAAGTTAGACTTTTTCTGGTTATTAGCTTTGAAACTTTACGTAATTAACACATTATTTCCATTCATAAACATAGTTAAAAAAAACATTCTTGTATTAAAAAAAATACCATTTTAAACTTATAAAAATGTTTTACTAGTTGGCGAAAATGACACTATAAATACTTTATTTTAAAAAGTTCAGTTTTGACTTTAATTATTAAGAAAAATGAAAGCATATATCGACACTTTTTTTTATCTACATATTCTTCTATAACGATTAGTTGAGTTAAATTTAGAATCCCTGATTTAAAAATATGCCGTTAATAGCAATTTGTTCATACTCATTAGGAAACATCAACCTTAAACGCTAATTACTGAAACAAAACAATAATAATTTAGGCTCATAATGACATTAGAAATTTTACAATTGCTTATAGATATTTAAATTTACGATGATATAATTTATAGATATTTAAATATAAGAGAATATAATTTTTAAAAAAATCATAAATATTTAGAATAACTACATTTAAAAATATGTTATGAAATTAGGAAAATTTCAACTATATACTATATATTTTATTTATACTTTTTATTAACATTTTAATTTTCTTTGACTTTATCCATTTTTTAATTTTTTTCTCCTGCCTTTCTTTTTGAAGTAACGAGACGGTTTCTATTTAGATAATGAATTTTTATAAAAGTTCTTAACGACAGAATAAACGTATTGCTGTTTTATATTGACTGTGTCATTTCGGAATCTATTCTTTACATAGTTGTTCATTTACTTTAGGGAACACGCGGAAAATTATATTTTTTCCTTTTGTTTTTCCATCAAAAATTTTCAAGTTGCAATCGCGCAAACTGGCATTTCGATAATAGTTTTAAATTCTTGTAAATTCACTACAAAAACTGAGGAAAGTCATTATAGAAAATAACAAATGTCTTAGAATATCTCGCAAAAAGAAATGATCCAATATTAGTTAGAGCTAGTAAGGCCGAACGCTCCGTTCTTGAAGTAAAAGTGCGAGCTTTGAGCCACGTCACTAGACAAGTGACGTCACTAGAGAAAATCGGAGGATTGGAGCGGCGAGAGCTACTTCAAAGGAGTGAACCAGCATTTCTATTCTCTTTAGCCCTGTGCATTTGCTGGTAGATTCTTTATAATGGAGACGATTGTTGGTATAGTTAATGAATACTTATCGTTTTTGCAGCGTTAACCACATGTTCATGGACATGGACAGCTTCTTTCAATTTGAAAAGTAAATGCATAGTCTGGCAGAGATGGGATTGTAACTACCAGCCAAAGAATGTGGATTTTCACACTTAATATTATTCAAGTTTATGAAAAAGTAAACCCCTGAAAGTTTATTTTTATTCAGATATTTAAAATGGAAAAACAACTTGCAATCACAGTTTTTTTCAATTCGTTGAAATATCCACATAAACTGCATTGTCAGAACTTTGCATGCCGTTTTGCATGTCTCGTTCATTTAAAAATGTGTTATCGCCAGAAGTTTTATCAAGCCTATAAGTTCATGGTCTCTCGATAAGTCTATGCTTGTGAGGTAATCAAGTTTAAGATTTCGAATCAGGTAAATGTTAACCTTAAAGATTTAAATAAATAATTGCATTTCTAGAAAACTTAACTTTTTAGTTTTTATCGGAAGTTCATTGAAATTTGTTATTTTATTGTTCGATGAAGCTGATACAGATAAATTATGCAGATAATTTGAATTAGAAACTTTAAATTTTTTTAAACAATAATCAAATACCTTTAGCTTGTAATGCATGCAAAAGCTGAATCATTGAAATCAGAAATATGATTGTTTGATAAGTTAAAAACGCTCGAAAAGGGTAAAAACTATAGAAATGACTTTTTATTATTACCTAAATCTATGTAATTTAACGTATATAGACTATCAAAAATACTTTCTGGAATGTGCTCAATTCCTTTCGAGCTGAGACTTAAGTGCATAAAAATAGTTAACGAATTAATTTCCTCCTTTGGAATTGTGTATAGATTATGACTGGGTCGAAGTAAATGAGATTAGTCGATGAATTGAAGACCTTATTGGGAATTAATCCAATATTATTACGACTGAGATCAAAATAAATGAAGTCAGTCTATGAAGTGAAGATACCTTCTGGTCTGAGAACTGAATTCAATGACAGACATCCAAGTGAACAAGTTTAGTCGATGAACTGAAGATAGTTTTTGGAATTGATCCAATATTACTTCTACTGAGGGTCCAAGTGAATAAGTTTTGGAGACGAAGTGAAGAAGTTGAAAAAAATTGATTTAATGTCATTATAACTGAGATCCAAATAAACAAGATTTTTCGATGAAGTAAAGGTCTTTTTAGGAATTGATTCAATGGTGTTATGACTGAAGTCCTAGTGAATAAGTTTAGTTGAACTGCAGACACAGTTTCTAAATGTTCTTATATTATTACGACTAAAATTCAACTAAATAAGGAAGACCAAGACAGTTCAGGATATGATCGGTAGAAGTCCGGTGTAGATGGCATTTAGGGCAGAGTGGGTAGGTTTTAGTTCCCTCAGAAAATAGTAAACCCTTTAGATGGCCGGTAACTAGGCGGGCGAGGGTGGTACAGACTCTCCTTTCAAAGGGAAAAGTCAAAGAAACTCCAGGCTTATTTCCTTTGTACCAATGGTGGGTGGGGGGAAACAGCCAGTCCCTGAGAAGCTGGGATTTTTTTAGGGAGTAAAGTTCGAGATAGGTGAGATCAGGTCAGGTTGGCTGCAACCCTCTTTAGCGAGGCTGTTGGCTAAGTCGTTGCCATAGAGACCGACGTGAGAAGGAATCCACTGCAGGTGAATATTATGCTGTAAGGACCAGAATTTTAATTTGTTTAGGATAGAAATACTGGTTTTGTCGCCCATATGGGTCCAGTTGTTGAGGTGCTGTAGGGAGCAGCGTCTATCAGTGAGTATCCAAAGAACTTCAAAACAAAGGTCATTGTGTATAACAAGTTCCACACCCCTGTTAATAGCTAGAAGTTCACTTCTGAAAACAGAGCAGAAGTCTGGGCTGCTCTGGCAGCGAGAAAATTTAGCATCAGGAGTCTTGATGCTGCGTATACCCCCCTGCGGTATCTTCACCTTGACGAGGTGGGTGGGCTTGCGTGCTCCAGCAACCCACAGAGCTATGCCGGTGGTAGCGCAGCTGGTAGGATCTCCTATGCCGGGTAGGTCTTCGTTAGGTAGGAGTCAGACTAAGAGAGATACCTAGGAGAAGGAAAACTCCGATCCAAACCCGCGCCTATTGTCTGTTCTCCATGTTAGGAACGACTTGGGTGTCTGAGGAGCTAAGAAAGGCTTCTACCTCCAGGTGCTCCAGTCTTCGGGCAACCAGAGGCTGCAAATTACCTCACCATGAACCAGTTGATCAAAATAGAGATTTACATATCACTAGTACCCTATTTAAGAACTATATTTAAAAACACTTACTTTAGTTTAATCAGATCTTAAACTCATCCATAATTATTAAATTTTAAAAAAAATAGTATAACACGAAGACTAAGCTCTGCCTTCATCCTCGCAAAACATTTTGATATTATTTATTATATTTCTCTCTTTTGACTGAATAATTTACTCTTTTTAAGATATTATGCTGTGAAAACAGCAATTTTTAAATTAAAAATAGATTGAACTAGGAAATAACTAAAGGTATAATAGCAGATGATAAATCTAAGTAAGTGACAGGAGAAAAAAAATTCACTGTTTGTGTTTGACGTGCATAAAAGATTATCTCAAATTCCACGTTTTCTCCAATTACCCTCGCA